>NW_021680379.1:1113424-1258963 GCF_001412515.2 Diachasma alloeum | reverse complement strand
AGGGCCTCTAAAGATGGTTTTGAACCAGGGGAGACTCCTAGACCCCACTGGACAATGTTGTCACAATTGCGCTTTTCAATTGAAAACAGACATCATCTTTAGAGACATTTGTCATCTTTAAAGACTTCTGCACGCTATTTTTCGAGCCGCTCTTTCATTTGAGCCAAAAAAAACATTCACATCTTGTCCGACATCTCTGCTACAAACTCTGGTCATCAACTCTGGTCTTCAGTTGAAATTGGAATTGTTAATTTACACAATAATAGGATTGCATTGACGATTTTTTCTTAACTCGCAAAAATCTTCAAACAATTTTCTATCGATTGGTGATAAAATTTTTTGGAAATAATGAAATAGAGGGAATAACGCCTTTTTTTTCAGGGGTGATTTTTCAAAAATTTATTTTTTAAAAAGTACTAACTAGCAAATGTTTTTTTATTAACTCGCAATTTTCTTCAAAACTACTTCAATGAGGAAAAAAATTAAAATTTGGAATATCTATACATGAGGGGCTAATTGATCGGATCTTAGACTTGGGAGTCTAATTTTTGCGATTAAACTAACCTTCATTAACTAACCACGTTTCGCCCTCTGGAGGTCTAATTTTTATCGAAAATTTCTTTCCGTGTGAGAGTTAATGTGGTGTCCAATATAATATGCGTAAAAATTGGAATAAACATCTGAGATTCTAGCTACTAATTAGTATTATTAAGTCACCCTTGTGTATAAAATTTTGTGTCGATCGATTTTTTTTTTGCCTCTGGGGGCTTATTCTCGACATGATTATTGGACTGAACTCCTTAATCCACTTTTCCAATCAAAAATAAATGATCGCATCTTCAATTTATTTAGAACACCTGTCACTAAGATTCAGTAATGTTTCGATCTTGAATCTTAGGTATTTTATCGTTAAATTCCAGTCATGAAAATTCCTAATGCGCTGATGGGTAATTCATTATCAATTATGCCTAAAGATTAGGGATAGATGATGGATCCGTGAAAATTAACGATATATCATTAGCGATTGAAAATTCTTCTCTGGTTTTCCTCCTCAGAAATAGTCTCGCTGTCGTTTCTTAAATTTCCAGTAATATATTGCGATAGTTTGTAATGTGATAAATGTCAAAAGATTTCCTGAAATGATGATTAAGAAAAATTTTGGGTGAAAATAGGGGTTAAGCGGGGAATCTAAGCTCAGCATTTTTGTCTATTTTTCAGCGGGAAGGGATTTCTTGAATTCTTGCAGAATTTACTGCAAATTGCTTCCGACCACGTATTACAACACAATACAATAAATCAGAAAATCATAGTGAGTGCACTCTGAGATTGTGATTGGCAGATGATGAAGTGACATCGGGATGAGAAGGAAAAGAATACTTTACAATAGCCTACGGGCAATGGAATGAGGAAGTCTCGTACGTGGCGACAACCGAGGAATACTAAAGTCTGGGTTAGCAGTCAGTTGGACACGCCGGGGTGATGATTCTTTCACTCAAGTTCACGTTCGCACGATTCTTCCGGGGCTGTTTATTTTAATTGATCAATTCTTCTATATGAATATGATAGAATCGATCTGGGTGGGTGGAGTGAACGATATCCCTACATTTCTATCTGCCTGAATATGAAACGAGAGTAACTCAGTAATCCTAATTAGGGTTCCACGACTTTTCTTTCCCGACAAAATTTCCCTGACATTTCCCCCCCCCCAAATTTCCTTCTGCTATTTTTTCCTCACCCTTTTTTTCTCCAACATTTTTTCCTCAAAAATACATGATAACACAAGTGTTTTCCCTTTCCATCTCCTGCCAATTCCTGCAATTTATTTATTTACAAAGAAAAAAAAATTGTGCAGTATTCAATTCCTCCAATAAAAATCTCAATTGTGTGGGTATATAATTATCAATAACAAAATAAAATTCTCCCACTGCTGATGATAATAAAGTTGAGAGCGGATAATTCTTCCTTTTGTGAATGAGTGATGACTAAGGCTGTTGCTATCAACATGATAGCTTCATCTCCAATTCAAGTTCGATCTATCATCGATTTTCTCTTGCTTATTGACCATTGTAATAAGTGGGGATAATCCTCAAGTATCGTACCTCAGTGATGATCAAATTCTCCCAATTACAACAGTTCCGACGAGTTTCTCACGAGAACAGTGTTCACAATGCCACTATCTTTCAGTGTATCCCAAAAAGGGAAAAAGTTTTTACATTTGAACAATCATGTCTATTACTTACACTCACATTTTACACCTAAACACATTATAATTTAAAAAAAGTGAATACTGAATAATTTTTTTCCTTTGTAAATAAAATTAATTGTAAAATTGGAAAGAAATGCAAGAAAGCAAAATACTAGTGTTAGCATGTGTTTTTAGGAAAAAAATGTCGAGAAAATTTTGTTGAGGAAATTTTGTCGGGGAACAAAAGACGGGCCACCCTAATTAGTAATTGGTAGCCACAATCTCAGATGTTTATTTCAAGTTTTACGCGTATTAGGGAACGCCAGATTAACTCTCAATTGAAACAAGTGGAAAATTGCTCTTGTATTGCATATAGTATAATTATTTTCGCTAATAAATTAGCAATATGCTTTCGAATGGTTGTTTTGCACATCATTTCCTTCTGCCATGTATATTTCGCTTTATTAAGTTGAATAAGATTTCTTTTTAACTAATTTTGTCAGATTTTCAACTCAGTTGAATTTCATAATCATCATTATTTTTATTATCCCTTTCTTCTATACAACCGATTATCTTTTTTGTGGTTTTATCTCTCCCCTCAGCCCTTCGATAAAATGTTAATAGAAAAATGTTATTTACACATACTTGAATGAATTTGAAACATCACACTTGAAGAAACCATCAGAAAGCTCACTTCCAGGGAAATTCATGATAAATTCAAAATTTTCAACAATCGTCATAAAAATCATATCAACCAATATAGCTATCGTAATCATGGTTTAACTTCAACTTAATGGCATTAAAGGGAGACCGCAGTGAAATTTGAAAGTCTCTGGGTATTATAGAGATGATTGTAAAAGTTTATAATGTGTTGAAGGTGAAAAAAAAAGTGAGAAAAAATCGAACTCCGAGATATTTGGAAGGTTGTAAAGGGTCCAAACGGCCCAAAATCTATAAAAACGTCTAGTGCCTCAATTGTCGCCCAATTGAGCTGAAATTTGGGTTACAGTTGCAAAAACGATTTAAAGGAAAATTCCCCTATCTGCCTTAGATTCAGAGATAGAGGTCAAAAACTATGGTCGAGTTCACTCATGTTATTTCGTCATTTCGCTCTTGAATTATCTGTGAATCATTTTGCACTGAATTTTCAGCACCCTCCAATAATGTAAGACAGTAGAATGAAAAAAAATAATGGGAGGATTCTGATCCCACTTTGAAATTTGATGGAAATTTTTTTTTTCATATTTCAAATTTTCTCAATTTAAAACAAACTGGTCCAACTTTGAAAACGAGTCATTTTTGAAGGTTTTTCTAAGAATATCGACAGGATAATGGATTAAAAACATTTTGCATGCATCTACAGCCATGCAATTACAGCCATTTGAAGAAAAAATATTCGAAAAATCATAAGTGGGTCGCATCAAAAAATCTAAAAAAAATTGGAAAGTCTTCTCAGATCACCTACAACTTCAAAAAAAATTGACGTGATTGACGATAGTAAGGGTTTTGAGCTAGTTAAGTTCATTCAGAATACCCCATATACTTTTAATGTCCGAATATTTCTCCTCTGTAATAGCAAATATAAGTTGAAAAAAATGCCTTATTTCCACTGCACTACCTCTTTCACCTATCGCACCAGTGTCAGGACATAAATTGTCGTCCAACTTCGGTGTCACCAAATAGATTTGCATAAAGAATGACGCACAGGCCTGAGTAAATCGTCTAAAACCGTCGGTTCCGAGAAACTAAACACCCGACACTTCTCCCTTTTTTTCCTGTCTCTAAATTTCCGTTCACTCGGGCGCATTTGCGAATGGAGTAGACACGCCGAAGAAAAAAAAATGAGCGAGAGGATGGGATTTGCGGGGTTCAATTGAGGCCCTGGCCGCACGACATTGTCACTTTGACCCGAGACAACTCGTCCCAGGGGCCAAGCAGGTGGGATCAAACTCTCTGGAGACAGAGTGAGTTAAGAGATCCGCCCTTGGCCCTCTCGACGACCGTGATTTGCCTCGTTTAAATCGATTGTGCTCTAATTTGGGATGCCACTGTCATTTCGTACTTCACTCTTCCCACTTTACATTGTCTGGGTCCGTACACTTTGGTTACTCTCATTTCAATGTTTTAAACGTTTTCCTCTCTGGCTAAACTTCGACCAACTTTTTTTTCCACTCATTCAGTGCGAGGGCTCGATTCCTGATTAGATTTTCCGAGAGGGAAAATTGAGAGACTGCTGGGTTACTCGGAACACCCTGAAACACTTCTCTCTGCCTGTCTAGACGGGATGACGTCATGGGACAAGGTCGAACGCCATTTCAATAACAGTGTTGTGGGTATAATGCGAGAGTGAAGCGTCACACTCCAAAGGCTCATTCGTCTTCCCTCGAATTCCCTCAGGAACCACCAGACACACTTATCTCTTGGTGTTTCGAGACTATAGTGCGATTTTTCAAGACTATGAGCCTTATTGCGCTATCCAGTCGTCTGAGTATTTCTGAGGAAACAGTCGGTAAATTGTTAGAGAAGAAATATCGACGAATCAAGTGGGAAGGAGAAGCGAAAATACGTGCATAAATTTCAAGGTCAAGTCGCTTCAAGTGGTCCACCCACAGAAGAAAATTGTCCATTCAAGTAGTTGAAGGTCAAGTAGTTGAAGTCTGGATCAAGTCCATTGAAGACTGGGATGAAGTCACAGAAACTATTTGGAATTAGGGCTAGGAGAATTGAACGAATGTGTTGATAAATTGAGTGGGAAAAAAACAAGAGTGTGGGGACATCCATTAATCATGTAACAATTTTAGGGGATCAGGAGGGGTGTGAGCAGATATCATGAATGATCAGCCTGGGTGAAGGAGGCACTTGGGAATATCACGTGGATTTTTTTAGTAATTTTGTCTCGATGTATAATTACGTAAATTTAATTTCTAGATTAAGAGGCAATTATGCCCAATTGCAAAAAAAATTGGTTGCTCATTCATGCATATTTGTTTCAAATGCCGAGGCATACTGATGCCGCGAGACGAGACGAGAAACTACATCTTCTCGTCTCGTATCGAAATACGAGAGCAATTTCTTCTCTCGTCTCGTCGAGAATTGAGAGATTCTTTGGTCTCATCTCGTCTCATCTTGGCTCGCCTTATCTCGTCTCTATAATCCAATTTGCACGGAAAAAAATATACAGAGAGACAGAGAGGGTGAGGCTCTCACGGCTCTCGTCTCGCCTCTCGTTTCACTCGTTCTCGGTCGGCTTTTTTCGTCTCGTCTCATTTCTGCCATTGCCTCGAATGACTCGTCTCATCTCGTCTCGTTAATCTCACGTCCCGCAGCACCACTATGCCGAGGTAGGGAAAACCGAACGGGCCGTGCTGCCGGAATCTAAGGCCCGTTCCGGGGAACGGGCCAGTCCTTTTTTTCATTGTACATAGTCACGCGCGTAAGCACTTGTAAATTTTTTCCATCGCGACTCGTTTATCCGAAAAATTCATCACCCACGACGTTCTAATTTCCTATCGATGAGAAAAATAATGGTAAATGAATCCCGCGGTCTCTCTGTGAAGTACGAACACACGTATGATTCCCACATAAGTAATAGTGCCAAATGTTGCCTCTGTGTTTGGCGTAACCTCAAACAGAGATCACTTTTGAAGCTGTTTTATTTGGAATGGAAAGTAGTGATGCCGCGAGACGCGAGAGAAACGAGACGAGACAAACAAGACGAGACGAGACGAGACAAACAAGACGAGACGAGAAGAGTCATTCGAGACAGTGGACGAAGCGAGACGAGACGAGAAAAGCCAATCAAGAACGAGAGAAACGAGAGGCGAGACGAGAGTCGAGAGAGCTTCCCCCTTTTGCCCCTCTGTTTATTTTTGTTTCGTGCAAATTGGATTATAGAGCCGAAATAAGGCGAGACCAGACGTGACGAGACGAAGGAATCTCGCAATTTTCGACGAGACGAGGAGATGCAGTTTTTCGTCTCGTCTCACTGTGTCACTGACGGGAAGCGTACTACCGTTAAAAAATATCAAACATAATTAATTCATCAACAAAATGGTTTTAATTACCAATCCGACGACCTAATCACTAGCCTACCGTGCAATTCATAAAATCTCTACTGCAAATCATCCGCATTAATTAGGCTTCAGTTTTTTTCGACTTGACCGTTTTATTATTCAACTTATAAAAATGTTGAATGATTATACTGAGTGGATAGCCATGTGTGTAAAGGCTTAGACTGAAAACCTAAGGGTCGTGGCTCTTAAGGGGTAACGGAACCGACCACAAGAAGACGTTTTCCAAAAACAAGTTTTCCCCGTATTGAGAGTAGCGGAACGCATCGCTCTCTTCTCATGCTTTTCTTCTTTATGCAAAAAAAAATTGCAAATTATTTAACGGCAAGGACCAGGGCAAGGCCGACGCCATTTTATTTGTAGGAATCTGCCAAGTCATGGTAGAAAAAACGATTTTTTGTAGATTTTTCATAGCCGATGGCTTCTTTCTTGAGAAGAGAGCGATCGAGTGAGGTCCAAGACAGAGATTTTGAGTATAAAAACGTACTTTTGTTGCGTAATTTTCGTGAAAACTTGTTTATGATGATTGGGTGGTATCCAGGAGGTAACATGTCCTTTACAGGGCACCAATTGTAAGAGGGAAGTACTTTTATGAGTCAGAAGATGATGTAGAATGTTTCCATACCATTATTATTTTTTTATATCCATTTATTTATATTTTATGGGCGTTTGTACCTTTCACGTACAAAATCCAAAAACCACGGGAACCTGCAATACCGATAGGGGGGACCCCTAACCTCTGCGTGCGACGGGTTCCGTTATAACGGGTATACCCGTAAAACCCTATCTCCGACGATTTTTCACCTGTCCCCAAATTGATTGATATAATGCACATTTCGACCAACATCAGATATCAAGTGATTCAACTATAGTTTAATTGGCAAATTAATTCGATAATGAATAATAATGGTAATTATGATAATGATGATCAATTTTTAATGACGATTTTTCTTTTCTTCGTGATAATTAGCGAATAAAATGCGAGGTAAATGCTAACGATTAGACCTTGACTATTTTATCTTCACGATTACCCCTTTAAAAGTTAACTCTCATGGTTTCACCTTTACAATTCAACACTCACGATTACTCTTATGATTTTTTCTCCTCTTTCTGTTCTTACGGTTTGATCCTTACAATTTTACTCCTCAGATGTAACCCTCATGATTTCACCCCTATGATTCCATTCTCATCGTCTCCGTGCACCCTATATGAAGACAATTTTTTAAATATCGCATATTTTAATGATAAAGCTTGAGGAGATGAAAATAACAAAAATCAAAATTAAATATTCGTCAAGAGTAGTCATCCGGATGCAGAACAGACTGGGATTCCGTCATCAATAATTCAGTTCAACCTGGATGAGTGTCTGGCAATTCATAAGCAGAGAAATGTAAAAAAGTGATCCAAAAAACGTACTGGAATCCATTAAATAAAGGCCTTGCAAATCGAACGGATTGAATTCGTAATCTTCTCTGAGCGCTGTATTCTTGTTTTTCCGAACTGACATAAGATAGTCCCGAACGATAAGCCGAGTTTCATTCCTATCTGAAGTTTCGGAATATTGGGAGTACGAAAGATGTTTTTATGGGGATCGTAACTAGGGCATAGTGTCTCAATTTCCAATGATACTCGCAGCGATCGATACTGGGAATAGCAATGTGATGTACAATCGCCTCGACCTGAATTGTGACACTCTCTGCGTATTTGAAATTATATTTCAGAAGCACTTACGCACTAAACTTTGATGGTTGCAGACAAATTGAAGGTTTATTTATCTTCGTTAACTTTGGAGGAGATTGTTGGAATTGCATTTTTATTAGAACAGATCTTGTTTCAATGCAAACTTATACTTTCACTCTGAAAAAGATTCAAGTAGTATAAAAAAATTCGAATAAAATCGAAGAGTGTAGAGAGAAAAACAAATTTAAAATTCCAGAAAAAAATAAACAATTATAGAAAAGTATCACCATCGATTCTTCTTTTTTAACCAGTAGATTAGTCGCGCGCTCCGCGCGCGTATGTCCAGCGCCAGCTTTCTGAAGTTAATATCAAAGTTTCCGAAGGAAAAATTTCAGGAATGTATTATATATTTTTATATATGATACATCCAGTGTGACTTTTTTGGAAGCCAATCTATTCGGCTCATTGTGTCAGTAGATTTTTTATAAATGACAACATATATTAAAGATATTACGATAATACTATACTATATTATATATACTATGTATAATATACAATATATAATAGAGTACTATGACTATTATAAAATATAATGTGCATAATGAAAAAAATTACATAATAAACTGATAATAATAAATATGCATAATGTGTTATAATATGGTATAGTATAGAATATAATATAATAAAGTATTATCGTAATATCTTTAATGTATACTATCATCATTTATGAGAAATAGTGATGCCGTCGAGACTAGACGAGAATTATTTTGGAAATATCATCACGGTCTAAAAAAACATCGAAAGTTTAGGAATCTTCGTAATCTCGAAAGACATTGGATCGGTGCATCTCGTCACAAACTTGGAAGAATCCATCACGTCTGAGTTTCAGTATTTTGTGTTTTTCAAATGTTTGTCTCGATATCTGTCTCGTCTCGTCTCGTGAACTTAAAAAACCGAAAAGCTCGAGATCCAGGCAAGATAAATCCCCCCGGAATTGTGACAAGATGCACCTCACTTTCAGGGAAATTCATAAAAAATTCGAAATTTTCAACAACCATCATGAAAATCGAATCAACCAATGTAATTATCATAATTATCTTTTAATTTCGACTTAATAGCATTAAAAGAAACATTTTAAGCTGTAATTGAATCATTTCAAGCATGATATTCAAAGATATTTCCGGAATTCGGATTTTCAAAGAATCCAAAATTTTTGCGAATTTTCAAATAAATCAAAATAACGATTATTGTTATCGCCTCATCTGTGAGCGCGGTCAAAAGGACATCCAAACAAATTTTTCAAGCCATTCAATCAATTGACAACATTTTTTTTAGTTATTGTGAGACAACCGATTTTCAACAAAAATTGAAAATTAAAAAAAAATCGTCGATGAATTAAATTTAATGGCGATTGATAGAGCTCAACAATATCTACATTTGGAAAGAAAAAATATTCAATTCCATCCATTCATTAGCGAACAATTGAAGAATAGTATATTTCGATACGAATATGAGATGAAATTTTGACGAGTGTGTAGTTGGCGGTAAATGAAAGCCACGAAACGCATCAGTGGGAGCAGAGTAGGAGGCGCATGTGTATTAGTGAGCACCATAAGGAATACAGTAGAGTTCCCTTTATTTTCCCGGCTCAGGAGGTGTCCTTGAGTGAATTTCATGGGAAATCCGAATAATGGATTGCTCCCACTCCATCGCTGTGCGACGCATTGGAGCGGGAAGGTGGGTAGTGGGTAGGGGGAATCGTAGTAGTGGGAGAGAAGCAACATAACCTACGATTGTCACCACGTGGCAATCATCCCGTTGCTGAGAGACAGTGCGCATTTCTACCCGCATGACGTTGAAAACAAGAATGCAGAATGCATGAGGAGAGGGAGAATTTTTTTGAGGGAGAACAAACTGAGAGGAGAAGAGGAGGCAAATAATGGAAGCGGAAAATAAAGGGAACTCTACACAGTACGTCGTTGAGACATCTATCTAAACTGGAAAAGTGGGGACTGCCATAATGCTTGACAGGGTTAAATGATTCAGAAACTGTTGATTGTCAGTTATTCTGGCTCATAATCTAATCAGGCCTGAATTTAAAAAAAAACACTTCGATTACATCATCCCCAAATCCGATTGCATCATTCCTTCACGAGATAGTGTTGACCGAAAATTTCGATAACACACAAATTTACATAAATACATAGAGTAATTTATTTTCAATGTACCCAAAAAGATTGGGGAGACCTTGAATCGCGAAAATAGAGCAAGGCTTGTAGTGTTAGAACGAATAAGAATTGTCAAATAGCAGTGATCGAACAAAGAAGATTCAGTAATAGTTTTAATATGGGAGCGTTTCACACGATCTCACCAAGTTTATGATCATCATACTTATGTTTGAAGAGGATAAAAGCTCCATTTTAATCGACGACACATGGAGAGAAATTCTTTAGACAAATTCAAGTGCGAATATTAGAAAAAATCACAAAATTTGAAGTTGCAACTTTCAGTAAATCTTTAAACTGTTGAATCTTGGGAACTAATTGCTGAAAATTTCTGGTAATTATCCATTTTACACGTTATCCATTTTGTAGAAACGAATGTTTACTATTTTAATTCTCTGTGGATTCGACTCCACGGAGAGAAATATTCAATAGAAATTACGTCTTTTCCGTAATTCCGGAGCGAAATGTGATTGTAGGAAATTTTACGGAATTGTATTTTTCTCCTGTGAAAAATTACGATACCGTCACTTAAATTTTCTCAGTGGATTCCGTAATCGCTGAGGGAATTGTGATTTCCGTAATTTTTACTGAACATTTCTCACCGTGTGTCAAAAAATGAGAAAAACGATCATACTGTTGAAACTATGACATCGAAAACTGTCGTACTGTCAGAAAACGATGGGTCTCATACACATATGCGGACGTCATCTAAAAATAGCACGTTGGAACTCCTGAAAATACGAATTTGACAAATCCAATGATGCCTCCAAACGGAAGCAAATCATTAATAATCCATAAAGTAACGGCCACATGGCTTATCTATCGAATAGGCTCGCAACCCTATTTGTTTTCCTTCATGACACAGTATTTATGACAAAAACATGGTCAACGTTTCATTGTTGAATTATTGAATTGATTTTATCTCCTGGTCTGTATAATCTCCGCATCCAGAGTAAACAAATAGAATGACAAGAAATCCGAACGAATGAATTAAAAGAACGAGAACACAACTTCCTTTCGCGATAAAATTATGGATCTTCCTTGTGGGATGTTTGTTCCGGTGTCGTGTGGGATAGCAAACATCCTGTTATTTTTTTTCGTATAGAAGAATACAAAATTCAGTGAATACATTACAAATTCGGAGGCGAGTCATTGATGTTCATTCATTCTTGATATATTCGAAAACGTGCGGAGGAAGTTCGATAACATCCTATGACTAGCCCTTTCTCATCGAACATAAATGTAAAATTGTCCATTCAATTTATTGAAATTATTTATCTTCGAAGTGTGATGAGACTTAATGGTAGTAATGGATTATTCAAATATTTTGATTCACGTATGGGCGTGTGACTCCACGAAATGCATGAATTTATGCTGATTTGCCAGAAATTCCTGAACAATTCGAAACAACCAGCCAGCAGTCAAAATTGAAGGGTCTTCTGTGATGAATGTTTCTGATGTTAGCTGCCAGTAATGCGTCTGCTCAGGGTGCCCACAGATTCCCTGAGGGCAAAGGATAACAGCAGCTGGAGAAAATTCGGTTTTATATGTCGGATGCCACACAAAGGGCTCTTACTGAAATTCTATGAAGGGAAAACCCCGAGGACAAAGGGAAAACCCATGGAAGTTCTCAGAATACACAAAATGGAGAGAGTACAATGAAGAGAAAAGTATTCTCGCTGTTGAAAGATTTCCAGATTATACGAAAAATGAATTCCGAATCCAAGAATGACACCTTCTGAATGATAAATTTTGATGAATAGTTTCTTCTCGAATGAGGAATTTTCTCTCCTGGATTCAAGTTTATATTATTCTAGAATATAAATCACAATGTTTTTCGATTCAAGGACATCAAGCATCGAGATATTCTTGAATATAGTTCATACGTTGGGGTCGAAAGGTATTCACTGAGAGGTCCACCCGTCGACTTGGGCTTTTTGCTTGCGAATGGGAGCCTTTTGTTTGACTGATTTACCGATTTTCTAATTTTAATGGAAATGGTCTAGAATATTATGAAATGTGAAGAAATGATGTTTTTAGAGTCTTGTCTGTATGTATATATCCGACAACTTGTGTTTTTGGTGATTAATTTTTACATAAATACGGTGATATTGGTAGGGGAGGGTAGGGCAAAACGGACCCCTGGGGCACAACGGGTCGCTGACAGAAAATTGATGATTTTTGTTTTTTTTCTTTCCTTCAAATCAGAAACACTGAATGTGTTGAATTAAAAGTGAGTTTCAGGACCATAACCGTCACAGAGGTGTTATAGACAAGAAGAGTCGTTGAACCGCTCTCTGATCAGATTTACTCATCACCTCAAACCACAAATCATTTTCAATTTTTGTTTTTGCTTCCATTCGGAAGCCAAAACTATCAAAAAAATAAAAAAATCATCAATTTTCTGTCAGTGGTCCGTTTTGCCCTACTCTCCCCTAGATAAAAAGCTGAAATTTTGGCGCGCTGCAGCTATGATTAAGCTCAACTTTGGTGCGCTGTTTCAGCCCGATCGGTCCAGTAGTTCCTGAGATATTACAACTTGTTTAAATTTCGTTTTCCCTCAATATCTGAAATATTACTACATCGATTTAAATTTTTCATCATACTGTCCGTAAAACGTCATTTTACGGACACTTCCATCCGTCAAATGCCGTTTACGGACATTGCGAAGAAAAATTATGTTTATCACTCGGTCGAAAACTACTTTTTCGTGAGAAGGCCCGGTAAACCGCGATCTAACCGAGCGAAGCGAGCCTTCTGACGAAAAATTGCATTCATCACACAGTCCAAAAGTATTTTCTGACGAATGTAATTATAGGCCTCGCCTTCGGCTCGGCCTACAAAGCTACATTCGTCAGAAAATACTTTGTGGACCTTGTGATGAAAATAACTATTCTGAGTCGTGTGATTACATGCCTCGGCTTCACCTCGGTCTGCAATCCTCACTCTCGTCAGAAATAGTATATTATGTCATTAGGCGATAAAAGTATTATCTGGCGAATGCGGCTTTATAATCCGAGCCGAAGGCTTTTATTGCCGTGTCATATACGCTATTTTATGTCGTTGGGCATAAAATAGCGTATATAGCGGGCCGAGTGAAGCGAGGTTAGAATCGCGGTTTATCGGGCCTAATGACATAGTTTTTTTTGGCCTTGGACGAAAATAGCGATTTCTTTCTTGAAAATACAAAATTTTCGAGATATTGCCGTTTGTTTGTTTTTTGCTTCCGAATGAAAGCTTCCCAGGTAAAAAAAAATCTGTCTTTGGAAGATCTTTGGAAAAGCTTTGGGGAAATATTCCGAAAGATTATTCGAAAGATCTTTTCTGTGTTGCAGAAAGATTATTCGGACGGTAAAAATTTGTCTTCAAAAAATTTTCAAAAAACAATATAAAAAGATCTTTGGAAAATCTTGAAAAAAAGATTTTTCACGGCTCTAAAATTTGGGTCTCATTTTGGGCTTGACTGTTTTTTGGCCTAATATTGGGCCTAATCAATTTTGTCACATTTTGGGGTTGACAATTTTTGGGCCTGACCAATTTTTGCCTTATTTTGGGCCCAACCATTTTTGGGTTATTCGAGTCTGATCATTTTTTGTGACATTTTGTGGTTGACCATTTTTAGGCCTGACGGTTTTTGCCTTATTTTAGGGGTGACCATTTTGGGCCTCATTAACGACTGACGATTTGCATAATTGGGGCCTAACCATTTTAGGCCTGACCATTTTGAATCTGACCATTTTGGGCCTTATTTTGCGACTGACCATTTTTGGACTCAAATTAAGTTGAATCATTCTTGCATAATTTGGGCCCACCCATTTATTATTTATGTAACGAAGTTTTTCTTTAATTGTTCGCTAATGAATGGATGGAATTGAATCTTTTTTTTCACGATAACTTAAAAAAATGTTCTGAACTGATTGAATGATGGCTTAAAAAATTTTCTTCGTCAAAAAATCCTTTGTGGACCTAATAATGAAACCTGTTATTAAAACATAAAATATAAATATTGTCAGTTCTGAAACGACGAATTAAATGTTCTACTTTTTAAGAAGAAAATATATCTCTCAAACTTACATTCATTATCACTCACAATTAATGAGAAGCTCAAACATTCAGTCACGTATGTATCTCCAGAATACTCCTAAATCGTCGAAGATGTGAATGCACCCTTATAAATATGTCTAGACTCGTTCAAACAAATCAACGTGCCTCTCTATTCCCGCACGCAATGTCGTCTCATTAAACGAATCTATGTGACTCTAACGACAAACAGATTAATTAGATTGATCTACGCAATTTCTCGGCGGGTGGTCTCCTCTAAATACCCAGAATTCAAGTAATTCTTCGCACCGATTGCCGAGTATTTTTCCCATGTTTATCTCAAAAGAATGATTCTTCGAGGAAAAGAAGACCCAAGTCATTCAGATCAAAAATGCTTCATTTAACTGATTCGTCCGTTTCCAGACAAAAGAGCCTTGAACTTATTTTTTATCGGCTGACTGTATCATAATTTTTTATTAAGGTCGATTGGGAATTGGAAGAGGGTGTTATAATAATCTTGATACATTGATGATATTTGTGTGGCTGTTCTCGCGTCATTTTCAACTGGATGAATGCAATAAACAGCGAAGAGGTCAGTTGAGGGGAGATGTATTACTGCTGAAGGAAGAGGGGTGAGAGAAGTGGCGGGATCCAACTGGGGTACAATGTGGGCCAGACGATAATAATTGTTCAGCGTTTCCTGGTATGTTATACTGCTTTTAATTGATACAGAGGGGACCGGCTAGTTTCATCGCTCCATACGTCTTGTCACATTGATATTTTCCGTCGGATTCACAACGATGTAAAAACATTAAGGATATATATACCGGCGTAAAAAAAATTCTGTTTTTCGAATATCTTTCAAAGATTCTTGGAAGAATCTTCGGAAGTTTATGTGAAAGATCTTCTTGGTGACCCAAAAAGATTCTTCAGAAGACAAAATCTTTCAGAGAAAACTTCGGAAGATATTCCAAATTTATCTTCGAAAGAAGATAATTTTGGAATGTCTTTGGGAGCCGATTTTTTTAGAAGGTCTTTGGAAGCCATTTTTTAAGAAGATCTTTGGAAGACAATTTTTTTTTTTGAAAATCTTCGAGAGACTTTTTTGTTTTCTTTTCTGGTCAAAAAGATTTGACTCCAAGTTTTTAGACCCTCAATTTTTTGACCCTTGAAATGTTGACGATGCGATATATGGCAAAGATTTTCAAAAAAAATGTCTTCTGAAGAAAGAAAAATTGTGTCCCGAATATCTTCAAAAAAATTGTCTTCCAAAGATCTTCTAAAGAATGGCTTCCGAAGATCTTCTAAAAAAATTGGCTCCGAAAGATATTCCAAATTTATCTTCTAAAGATCTTTCGAAGTTTTTTCTGAAAGATTTTGTCTTCTGAAGAATCTTTTTGGGTCACTAAGATCTTTCACATAATCTTCCGAAGATTGTTCCAAGAATATCTGGAAATTATTCAAAAGACAGAAATTTTTTTACGCGGAATATATTACAATATTATTCTCTTTAAGAGTGCAGAGAAGTGAAGGATAAATTGATGATATTCAGGTTCATATTAATTGAATTAATTGACCGAAAATTTTTCAAGAGATTATTCAATCCATTCAGATATCATATGCAAAATATCAGAAACTGCACGTACAGGAACAACGAAAATTCATTCTGATGTTGTTGCTTATGCAGGTTACAGTAAATATGGAGTCGTTGAGGGTAACAAAGAAGAATCAATTTCAAGTTGAAAAAAAATGATTCATTATTGATAACTTTCTATATGGAATCTATTCCATCTATCAAATCTTTTTTGCTTGCGAATGAAAGCCTTGTATTTGACTGATTTTTCGATTATCTAATTTTGATTGTAAATGGTCTAAAATGTTATGAAACGTGAAGAAATGATATTTTTAGGGTCATGTCTGTGTATGCATGTGACAACTTAAGTTTTTGTTGATCAATTTTGAGGAAATTCAACATAACTACGGCAAAATTTGTAGATAAACAAGTAGAAAATTGCTCTTCTATTGCATATAGGAGGGGAGGGTAAAATGGACCCCCTAAAAATTGAGTGCTTTTTTTTACACTAATTTTATTAACTATTTGTCATTTATTGTGGAAATAAACGTGATAAATTTAGTGGAAAACAATGAGAATCAATAAATGTAGTTGGGAACAATCGTAATTTTTATAGTAATTCAAACTCACAGCAAGATTTTTTTCATCTAAAAAGTTCGTAAAAATAACGGAATAATCAAATTAACAAATCAATCTTTGGACATATTTGCAAATAACAATAATAATTCTATTATGTGAAGCATTTATGTTAATTATTACCACACTCGAATTTAAAATCGTCTGGATTAATCTACATATATTATGAGTTCAGCTTAGGCATATCTGATCCTGAACCCACCCTCCGGTACTATCGCGAGGTGACAGGTTCACTAAAATTTCGAAGAATTTCACAACTGAAAAATAAGGGATTCCATTGTGTCCTACCCTCCTCTATAGTTATTTTTGCTAATTAATTAGCAACATGCTTCCGAATGATTATTTTGCAGATCACTTCCTTCTATCATGTTTAATTCATTGTTTATTTCATTTTATTAAATTGAATAAGATTTCTTTATAACTAATTTTGTCAAATTTTCAACTGAATTGAATGGTATCATCATCATTATTTTTATTACTATCCCTTTCTTCTATGCAACCGATTGTCTTTTTTACGTTTCTATCTCTCTCCACAGCCTTTCGATAAAATGTTAATAGAAACATTTTATTTATACATACTCGAATGAATTTGAAACATCACGTTCGAAGACACCATCAGAAAGCTCACTATCAGGGAAATTCATAAAAAATTAGAAATTTTCAACAGTCATCATAAAAATCAAATTAACCAATATAGATATCGTAATCATCTTTTAACTTCGACTTAATGGAATTAAAATAGACATTTTAAGCTATGATTGAATTCATTTGAAGCATGATATTCAAAGATATCCCCGGAATTCTAATTTTCAAAAAATACCCAATTTTTGCAAATTTTCGAATAAATCTAAATAACGTTTATTGCTATCAACTTCATCTTCGAACTCGGTCAAAAGGAATTCCAAACAAATTTCTCATCCTCCTGTCGAATTCGCTCAAACCCCTACTTGTTTTTATTATTTTCTTGGACAATAGTTTCTCATTTGACTAGGGATTCTCATAGGACTTTATTTGGCGATTCTAAAATAATATTATCAATAATAACAGCCGTCGAATGAGATCAAATTTCACGTAAATGTGTCTATTCATATTAGTTTCCATTCAAAATTTATTTCAGATTTTAATTTTTAAAAATCGAGGAGTGCTCATACTACTTTAAAGTAACTCTACCCTTCGGCCGGGCTACGCTGTACTTTTGAACATTTTCAGTTTTTTAATTTTTTAACTAAATTGTATGGAAAAAATTTGAAAAAATTCATACCCAGTCAGTATTATCTAAATTAAATTTCGCAAAATATTGATATTTTTCCAAACATTTCCCTCTTTTTAATAAATAATAAAACTTGTTTGCAAAACGGTGGATTATTTTTTATGAGGTGTCAAAAAAATGCTCGATTTTTTCACATCTAATGAAAAAAAAATCAGATTTTAATCTTTGATTACAATGGAAATGTTGATTTTCACATAAGACACTGGGTTAAATCCTGATTTTTAAACCTTTCTTCTTTGAAAAACCAAAACGATAATTAAATTGAGAAAAAAATTAAAATCCCGAATCTAATCGAGTTTTCTGCAATTTTTTTGCAGTTTTCAATAATCTTTGAATTTACCGTAAAGGTAGAGCTGCTTTAAGTGAAGCCTCGATAAGTTTAGTATTTTTTCCACATTACCCATTGAGGAGTAGTATTGGAAAAACACCGATGTTTATCGATGCTCTTCAACCTCATGTATAACTTTGGAATTGGAATTTGTTTTCATTGCTATTTTGTACCTGGGATTTTTATATTTTCCACACGGTTTCTGAATGGATTAAATGATATGTTTGAATTATTCAACTCACTCCTCGGCATTTTTGGGATATCCCCTTTCCATGTCATAATATCCTTAAGACTATTAAATTTATCTATCTGCAGTTTTTTTTTCATTCGTGGATTTTTAGAGCTTTTTGTATCTTCGTTCCGTTCAGCAAATAATGGTCATTCTTACGATGTTCGCATAACGGTAAGTCAATTCCTATATGTCTGAAGACGACTAAAACTCCCGTCTCTGAATGCTAAACCAACGGCAAACACCCGAGTTGGATTTTTTTTTCAAGTTTAAGTAGATGTTTTTTTTATTGACTATCCCCACTCTTCGCGGACAATTTTTCTTTTCCCGGGACGTGTGAAATGTTCCGAGTGTAGCGCGTGTAATCGATGCCGGGCAAGTTCGACGAATGCTCGTGACACGTGCCAATCGCTCTTCAAACGTATTCACTGAATCGTAACCTTCTGACTTTTCCGGTTGGCACATGAGAATAATTTTCTTGGATTTTTTTCTTTAGTGAGACTGTGGGACTCGTTCAACTACAAAGGACATAATTACATAAATGCATTGTAAGTGAGGTAATTTGGGAATTTAGTGAATGATTTTCACATTTTTGCTTCCGAATGGAAGCATTATAATCGTTCAAATTTAAGTTTTGGATTTTTTGTGTTATATCAACGTATTAGGATTCAGATAGTCCGAATATGACATTTTTAGATCCTGTCCGTATGTATGCGTATATAAACTTTTTCATTAATTGTTCGCTAATAAATCGGTGAAATTTAATTTTTTTTTCAAATGTAGGTATTGTTGAGCCCTATCCATGGACATTAATTAAAATTTAATCCATATATTATATTTTTTAATTTTTTAATTAAAATAAATCAGTTGTCCCACTATATCTAAAAAAAATATTCTGAATTCATTGAATGATGGCTTAAAAAATTATTTGGATGTCTTTTGGATGGCGTTCGAAGATGGAGGCGATTGCTGTAACCGTTTTTTTTATTTCTCTCTATATTATAAGAATCCAAATCGACTTTTAGTGATAAAAAAATTGGTACTCGAAGTTAAGACTCCGAAATTAAGGGTCACAAGGGTCATGAGGGCCAGAATAAGGTTCACCAGGGTCAAAATAAAGGGTTATCTGGGTCAGATTAAGGGCCACAAGTTTAAAGGTCACAAGGATCAGATTAAGGGCTCCATAAGAGTGAGAGTAATATTCCAAATGAAGAATATGGGGCTTAAAAACCAAGGGTTACCAGGTTCAAAATAAGGGTCACAAGGTTTATGAGGGGTAGATTAAGGATCCAAATGAGGGTCGCAAGGGTCAGATTAAGGATCACAAAGGTCAGATTAAAACTCCAAATAAGGGTCATGGACTTCAGAAACTAAGGGTCACATGGGCCAAAATAAAGGTTCCAATATCTCTCTATATTGTGAAAATCCAAATCAACTTTTGGTGATGAAAATTTGGTGTTCAAAATGAATACTCCAAAATTAAAGTTCAGAAATGAAAGGTCAAAATAAAGGTCAGGAGGAGTATAATGAGGGTCAGATTAAGGGTGACAAGGGTCAGAATAAGGATCATTGGGGTCATACGGGGGTTGGCGAGCAGAGCGAGGAGGGGGCATAGCCCTCTAGTTTAGGATAATTTTCAAAAATTTTGTATTAGTTAAGAAAATATTTATTTCAAAGTCACTCTGACGAAGTCAAAAGATCATTACGAGATCTATATTTGTTGGTTTGATTTTTATGATAATTTTTGTAAATTTAGAATTTTTCGTAAATCACTCTGAAAGTGAACTTTCTGATGGTTTCTTTAAATATGATGTTTCAAATTCATTCCATAATATATATAGCATTATTCTTCCATTCTATTTACATATAGAAGAATTTGGAAATGATTCTCGTAGCATTCAAAAATTGGTTGATGTTCCATTTTTTTGAAAATTCCACTGATTATTTGAATAAAAAAAGAAAGGTTACAATTGATTCAATTATGATTAAAACGACCTACTTCAACTTCACTTTCATCGAATAAGTGGATACTAATGGATGCATATTGTTAATTTATTAGCAAAAAACTATACTGTATTAAGACAAAAGCAATTTCCCACGTGTTTTTCATAATTAAAATTGTTGATAGTTATGGGAATAATTTAGGATGAGAGGAGGTTCACTTTCATTTTCTTATTCGCTTCACAAAAGGATCTCAATTGAATATCCCGAGTATTATGTTCCATAAGAGAAATTGAAAGCATTTTGTTCTCATCATAATAATCAAAACATAAGAAACTGAAAAAAAATGAGTAACATATAATTTTGAAAATTTTTTTCATTAAAAATTGGCCATAAAGTCAATTCCAGTGTAATAACACGGTGTATTCAAAATGCTCCAGAAAATACCCGAGGCTTCTTACATTTACATGTTCTCTTATTTTAGAAAATTATTCGCGAAAGTAAATGCAAAGAGAATCGGACGAATGGAACGTATAATTTTTTTTTATATTTGTGGAAGTATATTGTATCGATCAAATGAGCGTTTTCAAGAGCCGCAGCTGTTTTTTCATGTATTATTTTTTCTTCTCTTTTCAAAGATGCAATATGAAACCGGTCTTTTTATCTTTCGGGAGAGAAGAACAAACAAGTTGTGTATCAGTGTGTGACTGTCGTCGGTTGCGGATGAGATGAAGTTTTTGGGGAAAAAAGGATTAGAAAAGGGGTTGAATTTTCGAAAGGGACTACGGCGCAGCGCAAACCGGTTTGCTAGTATCAAAAATGAGGAGATGAGACTACTTGGAGGAGCAAACTGAATGAAGCAACTTGACCATTAAAAAAACTCAACAAGATTTTCTACCAATTGCAAGGATCTACAACGGAAGAATTTTCATTCCTCATAAAATCATTGTTAAAACAAGTCGAGAATAAACCCCCAGAGGCGAAAAAGCTTTGAGATTGTAGTAAGACGTCGTTGAAAGAAAAAAAGTTTATATTTCTTAACTAAAAAAAACAGCATTAGTTTATAGTAACAGAATCACAGATTACGGCAATTCAACACAAATTTGGATATCACAAATTTCGTTCAGTGTGATGTATACTGAGAGGAAAACGACAAAGTTCTCAAACAAGCCTTACTTGTACCAAGAAAATATTTTTTTGAAAATTATCAAAAAATAATTTTTTTCTGCCAAACATGCAGTGAGTATGCCGGAATGAAAAATTTTTATCGCAAAAATAGATTTAGTAGTTCAAATAAAATTGCATTCTCTGTACACGCAGAGAATGCAATTTTCTCCCATACGTATATTTCCTCAGGAATTCTTCGGCATAATTTTCTAACACAAGAAATGTCATTTCTAGCATTACTCCTTCGTTATTCGATACTCCTATACGTATTTTGCTCCCGAAAAATCTTTGTTTTATGCGAAACAAGGGATAGTAGTTTTTCGTTTCGGCTGTCTAATAATCACAGACAAGAAATGAACCCTTAAATGAAACAATAATAATTATATGATAGCAATCTTGTAACTTAGGGATTAAATTTTTTTTTTGATAAATTTTTCTCTGTATGAGATCTTTTCATCCTGAAAAGGCACCGTCTGGTGTGAATTATCCGCCTCTTGAGCCAAATATTTCGTTGCTGTCGAAAACAGAACAGTTATTCATGTTTGAGACTTTCAAATTTGGACCAAACAAATTCTTTTTTGGCAATTTTCAACTAGCGATTTTGTTGGCCCAAACAAGACTTGTTTGACAACGTGTTTGTTTTTCTCTTAGTGTACGGAAAGCTCAATTTACACATCGGCTTCATTCGAGAATACAACATTCAATTCATTCGTCAATGTAATCATCTCGTAGGTACGAATTTTTTATCAATTCATGAAAGTCGAAAATCTCTCGACTGGAGATTGTATTAGGTTAAAAAAAATAGAAGTTTTCCATTTTTTTTGTGAATTCATGTGATTTGACGTCAAGGGCTGTTTTATTTGATGCAAGTAAATGTATCTCAAGAAGAAATAATAGATATTCACCGTAAGATCTTATTTATTTGAAATTGGTTCAAGCATATAATACTTGTTCCAAGAAAGAAACATCTCAATAAAAATAGTTTTTTCTATCAGTGTATTTACATTATTTATCGCAGTCTCAGGTGGATACGTCTATGGTTTCAATATGGAGGGTCATTTTGGAAAACGATCCTTATGTGCAGCGCCATCTGTTGGAATTCTAGAAAATTCTAGACATTTCGAGGTAATTCGAGAAGTTTCTTGAAATTTCGCAACAATTCAAGGAGTTTCTAGGAAATTCGAGAAAGAAGGAAAGACCATGGACGTATCCCGAGTCAAAATTTTACCGGGTCTCCCGACGTAGTTTCAATGTTCTGAATCTATATTGCTTTGATGTCCAAATTCTCCGCCGAATTTTTCCGTACTTTCAACTTATCTCAACGGGAAGGCCCATGGACGTTGAAAAACACTCAATATCCACCGTATATTAAACGTACTCTCAACGTTAATGACGTTTGTTTTCTGTTAACGTACGTTGTAAGTTTCGACGTCCACATTTGATTGTATTATGGTCATTATTGACGATAATTAAAAAATTCATTACCGTGTCAAAGACTTACGTAACTAAATTATTAGTGTTAGTACATTAATAACATTAGTTCGGAGTTCAAACAATCGTGCATCTGAAGGGTGAGTTGAGTCCAAGGGTCAGAAGGGTTAGTTGAGTATAAGGGTCAGATGAGTATAAGGGTGAGTTGAGTCCAAAAGATTACGCGAATCTAAGGGTCAGATAAGTGAAAGCCTCAGTTGAGATTGAATGTCAGTTGAGTTTAAAGGTGAGCTGAGCCTAAGGGTCAAAAGAGTGCGAAGGGTCAGGCGAATCCAAGGGTCTGCTTTGTAAGGGTCAGTTAATTAAAAACCTCAGTTGAGCTCAACTGTCAGTTTAATTTAAGGGCCAGTTGTGAGTATGGGTCAGATGAGTCTAAGACGAGGATAAGGGTCAAATGAGTCTGAGCGTCACATCGATTTTGAGGGTCAGGTGAGCTGACTCTTAGATTGCACTGACCCTTAAATTCAACTCAGCCTTTTAATATCCACGTACAATTACGGCTGTATCTTCGATACAGCCGCCTGCGATTTTTGGCCGATCTCTAACGTGAGCTTGTGTGATTTAAAACTAACAATATGATTAGGGAAAAGCGGTAGAAAAACCCTCAGATATGAGGAGTGGTGCGCATTTGACATGTCTCTCTAAATCTTTATCAGTCCAAGATATTTCTGAAATCTCAGCGTTCTAATGCAGAATCGAATTTCAGTCATTCAGTGATTTAAATTCTAGATTTTCCCCTGACCTTTTGCATTGCGATTTTCTTTTACACCTCCTTCGTTCTTTTTATATTTTGTATCTCAGCTAAAAGATGCCGAGCGATTCACATTTTAATGTAGTGTTTAACATTCCATTAAGAGATACTGAATTTCTAACCAAACGATACGAAAAAACCACCGGAGAAATTGAAAATTCCATTAAATGTGATATTAACATTTCACAATGAGTTTGAAAATTACAGCTATCATTAGCTATTCTAGTTATCATTCCAGTTATCATCGATGATTGCCTAACATATCTTACTCAATATTGTTGAATTTCCAATTAAGGATAGATAGATAGATAGATACATACGCGGCTGGTCGATTAAATACCCAGAGTCACCTAAATTTTATGATTTTTTGTAACTTCCATTTTTTCCCCTGGTCAGCCTATCAGCCCTAGCCCTGTGTCCAATTAAGGATATCCAAGTATCTTTTCTATAAATTTGATGATTCTAAATATCATCAAATTCGTCAATTAAATTGCGTGAGAAATATTTGATCAAAAACATTAATATTCAGCGTCATTCAAATTATATTTTACAGAGAATTATTATTTTTTACAACATTCGTTATTTACAAATAAATAATTGAAATTGTTTAAACTTTTGGAAACCTTATTGTTTTAGACTGAATAGACTGAATATTAATAAAGTTGTTACAATTCCAAAGAAATGATTTTTATGGTGGAAAATTGATTGCTTATTAATTATTTATAGAAAATGCTCGTAATTTTCAAAAATGGCATTTTTAAAATTATTTTATCAATCTTCCTCCAAAAGTAAGCGTTCTAATTTTTTTTTCAGTTTTTTAAATGTTTTCTAACGATTCAATATCGAGATTCAAATTCAGACCTACAAAGTTTAAATAATAAAAGCGTTGTAAAATGTCCGGAAACTTATGGTCAAATGGGGCTAAAATGAAAGCTCTGATGTTCGACTACAAAAGTAAAAAATCATTTCACTGGAGAAAAAATAGCCAAAGTACTTGGATATCCTTAGTAGTAAAATCGATGAATAATTTGATCTCAAATTGAGTTCAAATCGACAACACTGAAAATGCGCAACCAGAAAATATCCAAATCCATCCCGCCTCATCCCATCTTTCCGCGCCTTTCAGAAAAAACAATACTTTCCCATTCTCAACACTCACCCATTCCCCATAAAAAATACGACTCAAACGAATTCCGTTTCCCCCAATAACAATTAAAGACCCCCAATCCCACAGAACATGAAAAGTATAAAATTCAGTAACACTCCGGAGTGTTGCCTCAGCTCGGTGCGCGGCTAACTTCTACGAGGCTCGCGTTTCATTTTCGTTTGACGCGAGCCGCGCGCGCACACAACGAAAGAAAAACCCTCCACAAGTCGTCCACCGCTGGATACACTCTCGTCTCAGTCGCACGCGGAACG
Source organism: Diachasma alloeum (assembly GCF_001412515.2). Classification (NCBI taxonomy): domain Eukaryota; kingdom Metazoa; phylum Arthropoda; class Insecta; order Hymenoptera; family Braconidae; genus Diachasma; species Diachasma alloeum. The sequence goes on along the minus strand of NW_021680379.1, from coordinate 1,233,957 downwards.
CGAAGCCGCGAAGACCGTTGGCGCCGGGGTAATTTTGCTCAGCGTTCGACCGGCGACTCTCCACGTTTTTATGTTTTTATATTTCACCGAATCATTCTAATTATTGCAAACGTGAGTGGAGGCCGCGAGTGAGCTGAGTCTGATTGTCAGACGGGCGCGAGTGAAGTCACAACAATTGACATGTTTATGTTTATTTCGTAGTGTTTTTGTCGAATTAATTGACACTGGGCGATGGAAATGCGCGCGAATGAGAGTAAAAATTGGTAATAACTCGGAGTGCGCCAATCCTATTATCTGGAGTCCGTTGGGGAGGATAGAAAGGTCGAGTCGTATCTTTTGTTTTGTTTTAAGCTCCGAAAAAGAGTGAAAAAAAAACGGAAAACAAGTAAAAGTGAGATAGCGAATAATCTGGTGGGCTCTCTCCTCATCTCTGTGGAGTGTGTTGACGAAAGTTGTCTGCATTGGGTGCATGCTAAGGGGATGAGAGACATTCATACATGATTGTGATCCGGACGAGGAGAACCGGGCGTGCTGAGCGATACGAGAAGAGGACGCAAGGAAGCACGGTTCCACCGGTCTCCTTCTCCTCTCCCCCCTCGACCTGCCCCCTGTCCTAAACACTGACTCTCTCACTCCGGCGTTAAGTTCATACACGTCGTTTTCACAAACTAAACTGGTGTTAACCCCCAGGGGCAATTCCCAACTATATTCTATTTTCGATACACATAGTTCTTGTTGAGCGAGTTTTGTTGAATTTATATTTGTAAAACCGGTGTTAAAGATCCCGGCTGCATGGACCACGTCGCATTGGGACAGTGAGTGACAGGTAACGTCTTATTTTTCAGCATTTTACTTTCTAAATACGTGGAAAACGTCAGTTACAGTGGTTCTCCAATGTTGCTAAAGGGGTTACAATGTTTATTCGGAAAAATAACTTTTTGAAGGGGAGGTTGGGGTAAAATGGACACTTGACTTTTTTAAAAATGATAATGACAGGTTGAAATAGTGACCAAATTTAATCTTTTTTTTTTCAGTGCAAAGAGCAATTCTTGCCCTTTGTGGCGAGCCTAAACTGAACTCCATTGATAAGTTTGTTTCTGAGTTGTGAATAATTGAAAAAAAGTCTAGTGTCCATTTTACCCCACCCTCCCTTATTTCGGTTTCTTTTTTTGGGTTTGGATTTCCCGTGGAAAATCTCAGAAATTTTTCACAAAATCTCGCCATTCCAAAACGACATGGTATACTGTTGGAAATCTTCGTCTGAATGTTCCGTGCCAAATTCCGGAAATTTTTATCGTGTTCAAGTTCCACTAAAATTTCAGAAAATCTTGTCATTGGAAAATCAAATATTCCATTGATTTCCCGTTTAAATGATCTGGAAATCAATGAAATACTTGATTTTTCAGTTCAATTATTCTGTCAAAATTCAGGGAAAAATTGAAAATTCCATCTCACTCCTACTGAAAACTTACGAATTTCCGTCAATTCTACTTAAAAATTGAAATTTCATAACCATTTTTTTCCCTAAATCCGATTCAATGTAACTTTAATGAGATTTACTATAAAATCTTCCATGAAATTTCAAAAAATTCATTTAAACTGTGATTTCAGTTCACTGATTTCAGCGAAGATTAGAAAAAATCAAACAATTCAGATGAAATTATTCTCGATTTCTGAGTTATTCGACAATAAAGTTTGCTTTGATACTGAATATTCATGTTCAATGGAAAGATTTCATCTGAAGCTATTTCAATTAACGCGGATTCTACCCGAAACTTGAAAAATCATAAGTCTTTTCTCTCAAATAAAATTCAATGTCACTCTTCTTGAGAGTATTATGGCGGGTCGCCAAAAATGTAGAAGAAAGTCTGAAAAAAAATCGGGTTCGAAGTTTTTACATCTTGAATTCGTCCACGAAATTCCAAATTGCTGATGAAAACCGTTTATGTGATGTAATCCAATAATTTTTGGAATTTAGCATGGGCTCTTATGGGGACATGTGGATTTTCCACCACAAAACAGCGCAAAACATGAATTTTTGTAAAATATTATTTATTAATGTTCGGTGGATATATCTTCTGAATTTAATAAAATATTGTGTGGAATTTTTCCAATTAATTGTCTCTGCGCCTTGTGCAAAAAAAAAATCAATTTTTGGAGCAGTCACCCCGTCATAATAGCCTCACAACTATTACTCGTGAGTGTATGCGGAGCAATACAGGAGAATATTCTATTTTGTTGAATTAATGATATCCAACTGCACCCTTTTAGAATTTTTGTGAAATTTCATGGAAGATATTATAGTCACTCTTATGAGAGTGACATTGAATCGGATTTAGGGAAAAAATGGTTATGAAATTTGAAGTTTCAAGTAGATTTCACGAGAATTCATGAGCTTTCTGTGGGAGTGAGATGGAAATTTCACAACTTGATTGAATTTTCAGTGGAACATGAATATTTATAAATAAAATTACATGAATTGTCAATTTTTCCCTAAATTTTCCTGATTTTTCTGAATTTTCATAGAATAATTGAACTGAAAAATCAAGTATTTTATTGATTTCTATATCAATTGCACAGAAAATCAACGGAATATTTGATTTTTCATTGACCAGATTTCTTGAAATTTCAGTGGAACTTGAACACGATGAAAATTTCCGTAATTTGCCATGGAAAATTCAAACGAAATTTTTCAACAATGTACTTTGGCTGTTTTTTCTCCAGTCAAATTCTTTTCTACTGTTGTAGTCGAACATCAGAGCTTTCATTTGAGCCCAACTTGACCCAAAGTTTCCGGACATTTTGCAATGATTTTATTATTTATACTTTGCAAGTCTGAATTTCAAATCGTTAGAAAACATTTTAAAAATCTGAAAAAAGAAAGTTTCCTTTTAGAAGAAGATTGATGAAATCATTTAAAAATTGCAATTTCTGAAAATTACGATCATTTTCTATAAATAATTTATAAACAATCAATTTTCCACCATCAAAATCGTTTGTTCGGAATCAGAGATCAATTTCATGGCTAAAAAAATCAGGTTTCCGAAAGTCTGAACAATTTCAATTATTTATTTATAAACTATTTAGATAATTCAAATGACTTTCAATTTTCATGATTTTTTTCAAATTCTTCTCATACAATTTAATTGACAAATATGATTGTGGTTTGCGAAGGTTTAAACAATTGCAATAATAAACAACGAAATCTGAAAAATAAATAATAATAATATTAATAATAATGAATAATAAATAATTTTACATGAACAGGGCAAATTTTTATATTAAATGAAACAAAATTCGCTGTGTAGGAGTCGAATTTCAAAAAAATAATTCGTAATTGTTATTGTACACATTTTTTCAATAATTTTGAAAAAAAAACTCTGTCACTCCAAAATTAGAGGCCGTGAACTATTCTTAACATTTTAAGCGTGTGCGGGGCAAACGAACAATAAACAATCAATTTTTTGGACTAATATTTCTTTTTTGGACGTATATAATCGATCTTTAATGCATCAGAAAGCTCACTCCAATCGTCCGCTATCTTCAAGACTCATAATAGTCTCCTCTTAAGAATATGGGAAATTCTTGACTTCAAAATTTGACACATCCATGTTCGATCATTTCGGAGCACAGGTCTTATCTCTATCATATATTCTTGTCTTGAATTGAAAATGAACTATCCTTGCTCCGAGAATCTCCTGCTGAGATCGCTGATTTAATATTTATTCTTGAATTGAAATAAAAATACGCTAAAATCGAGAACTTCAGAATTTTTAATTGAACATCAAAATTCTTTCTTTCCGCTCGGTTATTATCATTATTATTACCATTATCGAGCGATTCTTTCTCTGTAAGTGGACAAAAACAAAATTTCAGAAAATTAAAAAAATTATGGGGGTTGGAACAGAGATTGGCCTCTTCCGTTCGCGTGCCTTACGTTGTAAACTCGCTTTTTAAAACTGGCCCTAATGGTCTTCTCTCAGAAACTATTGATTTGATCGATTCAAAGTTCGATGAAAACTCATGAAGTTTTTATCGGTAATAGTTTTCCGCAAACAAATTTTAAAGAGAAATGACGCCAGAATGAAAAAAAACATTACAGTTCTATGATCGCAATTGAAAAATTGAATTTAGAATAATTCTGGCAACATATACGATCCAGATACTTTCTTAGAATATAAAACCATTTAATTTTTCTTGTTTCGCGAGATGGACTGTCTATTTGTCTGGAACACTGGGTCAAGCACTGCTTCCTCTTCAAGTATCATAATTTTTTTCCCCGCTGTCTTTTTTTTAATGCAACAGATATCTGAAATGGCGAAAAGTGGAACTCTCCAGCTTTCCAAAGGAGAATATTTTTTCGGAAACGAAATTTAGAAATTTCACAATTTTTGACATCATTAGAAAAAACATTGCCATTTCAGGAAAAGTTATGTGATAATTTTCAGGAGGGTGATGTTGAATTTGATCTCAGGGGAAAAAAAATTTTAAATAAAGACAACGGTCTTTTTGATAATTTTTTAAAGGTGGAATAATAAGTACAATTTTCATTTTATTTCTAAACTTTGAAAAAATTCAATGGAATTGCAAATTTTTGAGTAGCAACAAAACGAGAATTCCCCAACTTCAGGTGAATGATACAGTTTCTGATCAGGACTAGGGTGAACAAGCCAAATGCTCGACGGTTAAGGGAAATCGAGTTTCGTGATAGGATCTTACATAAACGAATCACCTAGATCGGGATATGATGACTTCCATACCTTCAAGAATGTTTTAATTAGCAGAAAAAGAATTATTTGAAATGAAAATAACGAAACAAAGAATAATTAAATTAAGATATAGCTGAATGCCGCCGTCGAAACCCTTAATTTCTGGACGACTGGGCCATATTTTTTATTTATTTATTAAATGTCGATCAATAGAAAAAATAATTGATCATATGATTACACACGAGTAATATTATTGAAAGGTGGAATAATAAGCACAATTTTTATTTTATTTCATTTCGCAGAAACTAACCCCCATCCAGAAATTGACCTGTTCACCCTAGTCCACTGTTGAAAATTTTCCGCTGAATTTTCCATGTCAAATCTCGGAAATTTTCATCATCTTCAATTTTCACTGAAATTTCAGGAAATCTTGTCATTGAAAAAAAAACATAACCTCACAAACTATCTTCATCTGCAAGGTACGGACAGAGATATGACGAGAAGAAATTCGAATTTTCGGCGAGAAAAAAAAATAAAACAGATTTGATTTTTCCTTTTACTCTAATAAATGATTTCAAGTGAGAAAAAATGTTTCTCGTGGTTCTCATAACAACATGACAACCCACGTTAGAATGCACTGGTGGCAACACTTCGAGGTTGAATGTGAGGCTCAGTTGGATCGGCGCTGCCAACGTTGTAACTTGATTCTCCGACTTTATAATCTGTATCGCGAGAATGCCAATATCAGTCTATTACTATCCGCATATCTTTTTTACTGTTCATCCAAAAAATGCAATAGCTACACCGTTGAAAAGCTCATAAGCGATTTATATGTAACTGAAGACAGTTTTCCGATTTGTCGTCCCCTTATTATACCGAATGAAAATCATTTAGAGGTAGTGGAGGGGGAAGTTCTGTCGTGTATAGATACGCGGTGCGCTCGGCCTGAGATGTTGGACAATTGTGCAAAATGTAATTACATAGAATGACTCTGACTGACAATGTTTTCATGATTGTTTTCAAATTTTTCTCACGCAATTTAGTTGACAAATTTCATGATTGAAAATGGTTGAATTTACAATGTGGTCTGTACCAAACTGTCAAAGATACTTGGATCGCTTTAATGGATGCATTAATCAATTAATTAATTAATTAATGTTTGAAGATTTATTAGGTGTGAGCCAAATCTAAATTTCCAACCTTTACTTGAATGTTCATGTCTGATTTCAAGTTGTTGGCGAAATAAAATAAGTCTGTTTCCACGAAAATAACACTTTCGTTTCTACCGTGAATCCAGATTACGCTCAATTGATTAATTGGTTTTTGACTTATCAATATTTGAAAAAGTCGAAAGTTTCCCTTTTCCCCGCCCCTTATCAGCATTTGCACATTTTATTCCGGAGCAATTGGTATCAGTCGTGGAAGTGTCGAATCGGTAAGAGAAAGTGAATTGACATAACTTTTTTTTTCAACATGAGAATTCATCTTGTCGCGTGTCTGGCAGTTGTTTGCGATGAATAATGAGGAATGAAAACGAATAAATTTTTATGATGTGATTTGAAGAGGAGAAATTTCGCCAGAACTGAATGTTTTTTTTTCCCCCTTCGTTCGAAAAATTTTTGCAATTCAATTTCTCACAAAATTTCACTCCTGCACTTTATGAATTCTCTTTGAATTCAATGTATTCAAATGAAAATATTTCCATGAAATATTGTGAGGAGATAAATCTTCTTGGATTAAACTTCTCAACTTTTTTATTCTTCCGAAGTCGTTGGATTTTCGTTGGGAATTTTCAACGGATCGAACTGGCCCTCCCAAGTACACCCATCGAATTCGTAATGTCCTCTCTCATTCGATGAGAAAAGAAAGTACATAGAAAGGAGGAAAAAAAATGGAGAATCAAGTAACGTGTAGGCGTGACTCTGATCGTCGATATTCCATCGGAGATACCGAATTTGGGTGGGTGGGTTTGCCCGTTACTTTGAGGGGCAATTTTTTATACCATCTTTCACACGATTACTTTTCTTACTCCAATACCTATCCAATACTTTATTTAGCGGATCCTTCTCTCATTTAAGAAAGAAAAAAGTGGGCGATGCGATGATATTAGTGAGAAAAGGATTTACCGTTATATGGGACGAAAAAAAAATCTGTGCATTTCTCATGTTAACGCTGGGAATTCGAATGTCCTATGAATATTCGTTCGGTTGAAAGAAGTTTTTGACGACAAGCGATAATTGAATCACCTACCGTGGAGGCACCAGTACTCGAACGTGTAAGAATTTTCCAGTAATAAAACGCGTTTTTCTCATTATTTTGAAATAGAATCGCCAAAAAACTTGATTCTTTGTAAACCTCAGTGTTATTTACGTAGAAAAAAATTAATTTGATAGAAAATTCATGCACTTGTGAATAATAGTAAAAGAAAATTGACGAGTCGGTCGAAACGTCAGTACCTGAACGGTCAAATGGCTCTTGAATCAGTACTCGAACGACCAAAGGCTCTAAACCCGAATAGTGCAGTTTCTTGTGCTCGTATACCACGTTAAATGATTCTTCTAACGTGTCGAGTTAATTAAAGTCTTTATTCAATTAGTTATATATACAATTGTTATATTTTTCTCATAAAGAGTCGTCTTTGGTATTTGGTAGAGTCTGCTCACTGCTCCTAAGCTTTGCCCAGTATTCAGAGGTGTCAGTGCCTTCTCCAACTCGTGTGAACTGTAATTTTACTCCTTTCTCTTCTTTAATTTTCCCCTGTGATAGATCAATCATTCAACAATAAATTTAATCCTCGGAACAATATTTTGATGAAGAAAAGGATGATGAGGTGTGGGGAAACTTGTTTCATAGGTGATGTTAACCCTCGAATGGTCGCATCTCTCCACCAAATGTATCTGGTCGCGTGATGAGCCGATCGGCTGCGCCAATCCGTGTATTTTATCATTTTGAGGAAAAAAAGTTCAAAAAATTATGCATTTATGATTAAACGAGTAACTTTGAACGTTCAACTAACAACTAATATCAGTATAAAAGGAGAGAAGTGAAAACATTATTCAAAAATTGATTTCCATTCGGTGCGAAAATTTGGCATTTAGAGGTTAAACATGGAGATTTTGACCGAGTCGAATTTTTAAGGAATTTTAATTTTTGATCGGTGCAAAGATGCACAGAACAAAAATTGTTTAAATGTTTGACATGGTGGAAAGTAGGAATTCCAATTTTTTCACATTTTTTCTCAACAACGTTTCAGCGTAAAAATAAAAATCGAGACAGAACGGCGCTCGTGCCATGACGCGACCGGTCGGGGGTTAAGTGAATCATTCGAGTACAGCGACGGTTGATTTTTCAATGCGTCAGTACCCGAACACCAATTATTTTCCGATTTTGCTTTCTTGGTTTCTTTCCCTATTTTTGGATTTGAATCACTTAATCGACCCTTTTCTTCACCGTAAAAAATGATTTTATTTAATTGTTGTCTACATTTTCCATTTGACACACGCTACACCGACCAGCGTCTCTAACCAACACGGTTAAGAAATAGCGCCTGAAGGTGTCGTATCAGTGCAGTCCGTCACAAAATTAAAATTATAAAAAGATTCCTATTTTAAATCTGAAAAATTGAGCTTGGGTCAAACTGATTATAGTTTTCTGTTTCCACCAGAATTTTATTGAGAGTGAAAAAAGAGAGGGAAATTGTCTAAAAATTTAGAAATCAATCATAATTAGTAGTATGCGTTCAACTTTTGATGCGCATTTTTTCAAGGGAATGTTTCATTTTACCTCAGAAAAAAGAAAATGTTCTGATTTATTAAGAACGTTTCTGATTCACTTGGAATTGATGAAAACATGTTGAAAAAATCTAAAGAGAGATACTTTACGCCGAAAAAATTCAAATATTTCATACTCTGTTCTCATTCTCATCCCAAAAAATTAAAGAAACAAAACTCTGTAGATTAATCAATAATCCCAATTGAACCGATGTCAGTAATAGAGCAATTTTGCATTTTTGAAAAGGAAAAACGAAATCGAGAAGAAATTTGGCGATTGCTTATGGTAGGGTTGGGCATCGGAATGTCTTATGAATAATCATTCGGTTGAAGGAAGTTTTTTTTGGAGACATGCGTCAGTGGACGCTGAATCACCTAGTGTTTAGAGTAGTTGAACCTTTGACCCGGATTGGTTCTAAGGTAAATTTCTAGTTTAAGTTAAAAAAGTATTCTGATTTATTCGTAATGTTCCTGATGTACGAGGAGTTGATAAATAAATGTTTATAGAATCCAGAGAGACTTTACACAAAAAAGAAATCGAAATGCTTGATTGATTATTGAGGATGATTGTAGAATATCTTTTATTGTTTTTAACAATCATATTCTTCTCTCATTCTCATCACATAAAAATTAACGGAACAAAACTCTGTAGATTAATCAATTATCTCAATGAAGTCAATGTTAGTAACAGAACACTTTCGCGTTCCTTGATAAGGAAGAACGACATCGAAAAGAAATCCGTTGTTTGTTCATGGTAATGTTGGGATTCCGAATGTCGTATAAATGTTCATTCGGCTGGAGGAAGTCTTTGAAGACAAGAGTTAGTGAACTTTGAATGACTATTCAAAAAATTGAACCTTGGACTTCTAATTTTTAAGGAAAAATTTTCATTTTCCACAAAAAAGTGTTCTCATTTATTAATAATGTTGCTGATGCACTGGTTGCACGAGTTGATGAAAAAATATTGATAGAATGTACTTTACATAAGAAAATATCTAAATACTTGGTCGATTATTGAGTAAAATTGTAGAACACTTTTCATTATTTTTAATATTCATAATCTCGTCTCACTCATTCTCATCATAAAAAATTAATTTACATTTTACGCAATTTTGTGTTCAACACAAGAAAAATTCTTAGATTAATCAATAATTTCGAGGAAGCTGATGCTAGTAATGAAGCAATGCCAATTTTTTTAAAGAACATAAGAAAATTGAACCGAAATCAATTGAATATTCATTCGGTTGAAGGAAGTTTTTGGATACAAGCGTCAGTGGACGTTAAAATACAAGGTATTACATACATTTGAACCGTTGACCCGTTTTTTCGAGTGAAATTTGCATGCTACTTTCAAAAAGTTCTGATTCAGTGAGAATGTCCCCAACTCACTTGTTGTTGTAAAAGGATCTTGAAAAAAATCCACAGATAATTATTATTGCGTAAAAATCAAAACACTCGATTAATCAATTATCGACTAGAATTCCGGAATATTTTTCATTACTATGAATATTCATTCTCCTTTCTCTTTGATCATAAAAAATTAATCGACACCTTACGCAATTTTCAGGTCAACAAAAAAAACTCCGATTAATTAATAATCTCGATAAAGCTGATGTTAATAATGAAGCAATTTAACTCTAAAGAAAAAGGAAAAACGAAATGGAAAGTTAATTACGCCTGGCAATGTTCCGGCGCAGGGTTATTTATATTCCTCTTTGAGTTAAAACTCATGCGATGAAAATGACAGGCCACAAGTACCAGCGAGCCTCCTATGGAAGTCATCAGTGTGAATCACTCTTGAACTTGAAATGAAAGAGAAAAAATGTCTCAAATAACTGATACGATAGAATGAACACAGGCATTGTTAATTTTTCACCGGAGACACAATAATTCAGTAATTTAGGTGGATAAGACGCGGATATTATTTCATTACAAGTGCTTGAATAACACTCAGTATCAAATAAGTCTGCTATGTCTGATAAAAACATTATCAAAGCGGATGCCTTTTTGGACTGGTGAAATTCGAGTTCAAGGTCCCGGCGTCTCTCCCTGACCTTGCAATCTTACCGAGACGGCCTGGGCACAACCCAGACTTTATATACTGACACATTCTATTCGTTAAAGTTCCCCTTTTCACCTTCATTACACTTGGTGAATGAAAACAACATTTTTTTATCACGATTTTTTTACTCCAAATTATCTGTTCCGCTTAACGAAAAGCTTCAGATGGTGTTTATTTATAAATTTTCGTGGAATGTCACTATCGATTGTTATTTTTATCCATATCGAGTGACCTGTGATCCAATATTATAAAATGAAGGCGAGTATGGTGTTTTCCTCGAAATTCGACGTGCTTAATTACATTATTTTTTTGTGCTGGTAAACAAATGCAGGCAATTAAATCGTGAAACTGTGAGTTTATTTAATGAATACACGGTTCAACAAAATTGGCACGTATTCGACTACGAAAACGAAACCGACTCCATCTTATAGAGTTTTTACGGCTGATTTTAATTTTTTTGACAAATCTTTTTAGCGCGTCTAGTTTTTGAGAAAAATACTGTTGACATGTTGAAAAATGGCTAAAATGAGCAATTTCAACAATTTGTAAAAAAATGAATTTGGACGGAGTTTTTCCCAGAAAAAAATTACGACTTAATAAAAATGCGATTTTGTAATTACACTGATGTAGTGGAAATTTCAGTTTGAATGAAAAATTTGACATTTGATTCAGTAGCGAAGTGATAAAAGGAGATAAGTCAATTTTGACTGTTGACCACTTTTCAATCAATATCTCGGAATCTAAGGGAGATGGCGAAATTTTTGTTATAACCTTTTTTGTGAAGCCGATTGAGTGCTACAACAAATGTAATTACGAAAATTTCGCTATCTCCCTTAGATTCCGAGATATTCATTGAAAACTGGTCAATAGACAAAATTGATATATCTCCTTTTACCACCTTGCTACTGAATCAGGATCTTTTATGTCAAAAAGGATTTTAATCGTCTGAAAAAAATTGGAAACGTTTTTCGTCATCTATCTATTTAGCCAAGTGACGTCTGTTACTATATCTTGATATTTAAGAAAATATTATCTGACCGGACTATAGCCGGTATTAATGGAGAGTGGAAAAAAAGATATACTTGAAAATAAATTTCAGATATTCTAATATTTAAGGATATCCAAGTATCTTTTACAGTTTGGCACAGACCACACTGCAGATTCAACCATTTGGAATCGTCAAATTTGTCAATTAAATTATGTGAGAAAAATGTGAAAAAAATTATGAATATTCAGCATCATTCAAATTATATTTTGCACCAAATTATTTTTTTTAATATTCGTTGTTTATAAATAATTGAAATTGCTTGAACTTTTGGAAATCTTATTATTTCCTTACTATCATTAAACAAATGATTTTTAGGGTGAAAAATTGATTGCTTATAAATTATTCATGCAAAATGCTCGTAATTTTCAAAAATTACAATTTTTCAATTATTTCATCAATTTTTCTCCAAAAGTAAATTTTCTATTTTTTTCAGATTTTAAAAATTTTTTCTAAAGGTTCAATTTTCAGCTTCAAATGCAGACTTGCGAAGTTTAAATAATAAAATCTTTGTAAAATGTCCGGAAACTTAGGGTCAAATGGGGCTCAAATGAAAGCTCCGATGTTCAACTACAAAAGTAGAAAAACATTTTACTGGAAAAAAATAGCCAAAGTATTTGGATATCCTTAAGATGATTTTCTTTGCGATACCTCTGAACCTAAGGGAAATAGTGATATCATTTCTCATCAAGAAATTTGTCGTATAACTCGTCGCGTTACCCGAGTCAAAAAGTCTTGCCAAAACTTTCGCACTCCCCTTAAGATTCGAAGATATTTCCCAAAAATTGATCTTCAACTGAAACTGACGTATCCCGTTTCACCACTCCGTTACTCAACTCTTTAATAATTCATAATCTTCATATTCATGTCTTCAAACTGACGCGCTGAATTAAAAACTAGCGAAATATACTAATTAGGAGAATAATGTTTGCACAACACCGACGTAAATTCGAATTAACGTATTGCCATAATAATTATCGGTAGGAGTCAAATAATTAATTCCTTTTTTTCTGGCTGTTGAGCACCAAATGATTGAAATCGTCCAAAAAATGAAGCTATCTTCGTCGCGTGGAGAGATAATTGAACGTGAAATCTTGAATGGGAGTCAACAGTGGCAATGTAAATTGTGGAAAATTCGATATTATCTTTTGCTTATAAAATTCGTCACTGTTTGTTATTCGATCCATCACACAATTCACTCCTTCATTTGAGATGTTTTACCCTTTTCTATCTGGCATGAAATAAACTTGATAATAATACACAGAAACGAGTGGGAAATTGCTTTTATATTAATATATTCATTTTGTGCACCTGCTTCTATAATATATATTTCATCGTTTCATACCATTTTATTAAATTCTATGGTTTTTTTCTTTAATCAATTCAAGTTTAATATAAAAATGGCACGTAAAATACGAAGATAAATTATCCGTAAAATATTGAAAATATATTTTCGATTCTTTTAGAAACATTTTTCGGGCTATTTTACATGAATGTTACAATTTTTTAGTGAGAAAATAACAAAATTAGCTGTGTGGGAATAGAATTTCAGAAAACTAATTCCTAATTGCTAGTGTACACATTTTTTTTTAATGTTGGAAAGAAAACCTTTGTAGCTCAAAAATTGGCGGCCCTGGACTATTTTTAACATTTTAAGCGTCTGCGGGGCAAACGACCAATAAACAAGTGTTTTGCACTAATTATTCGTTTTCAGATATATATAATCGATCTTCAATGTATGAGAAATCTCATTCTAATAGCCCGCGACGTTTAAAACTCAGTAGTCTTTCCGTAAGGGGTAACAGAATGCCGCTAATTTTCCAAATAAATAAATTTCCTGCTGAAAGTTATCGATATTTTTACAAATCAAAGCACATTAATCTCCAGGGAGCAATGATAAAGATCAATATGCTTCGGGTTGGAAGATATTGATAACTTTGAGCAGGAAATTTGTTTGAAAATTTCAAGGAAATGTTGGTCTCCTGTCACCCCTCGACCCTTCGGCCGGGCTATGCTGTACTTTTGGATATTTTCAGTTTTTCAATTTTTCAACTAAATTGCATAGAAAAAATTTGAAAAAATTCATACCTACTCAGTATTATCTAAATTAAATTTCGCAAAATATTGATATTTTTTCAAACATTTCCCTCTTATAAATAAATAATAAAACTTGTTTGCAAAACGGTGGATCATTTTTTATGAGGTGTCAAAAAAATTCTTGATTTTTTCACATCTAATGAAAAAAAATTCAGATTTTAATCGTTGATTACAATGGAAATGTTGATTTTCACATAAGACACTGGGTTAAATCCTGATTTTTAAATATTTCTTCATTGAAAAACCAAAACGATAATTAACTTGAGAAAAAAATTAGAATTCCAAATCTAATCGAGTTTTCTGCAATTTTTTTGCAGTTTTCAATGATCTTTGAACTTACCGTAAGGGTAGAGATACTTTAAGAGATGAAATAAGTAAAGGTTCCTATCAATTTCCCAACTGTCACTTGCTAAAAATTTTCGCGAAGCGTACCGAAAATATCGGCCAAAATTTTTTAACAGTGTAATAGATCAGTGAAACAGAGTGCATCTTCTAAATGGAGCACAAGTAGACGCAAAGATATCCCAAGGTATGTGGCACGTTTGATCATCGCGACCGAGAAACGTGAACACGCGCTCGGGCGCGCGCGCCCATTCGCCCTCCTCCACCGTCCCAGAGAGTGCGAGCCAGACGAAGGCGAAGGCTCGAAAAGCGAACACGATACACTTTTCTACTTTCTCCGTTCGGCCGAGATGGCGAGGGCCCCCTGTCGTAGGAGCCTTGGTCGCAAGCCACACACATAAACATACACAACAGCTACCCTGAAAAACCGGCGTGCGCGATCCTCCGAACGAGCTGGCGATTCGCTCTCGGTGCTAACGTACCGGGTGAACCATTAAGTTTCACTCTCAAATTGTTTTCCATTTCAATCGCTTTTTACTTTATTATCTATGAGAATCGTGATTTCCTCTCGATTTCTTCTGCATCACGCTTTCGTGAGGATCACTTTGAAAAATCGTAAAATCAGTTGAACATTACGAAAATTATTGAGGTAGAGGAATGGAAGGATTCAGCGGATATTTGACAATAAATTTTATCTGCAGAGATCGAAATCTTTGCGATCATTGGTGATCATCACTGTGTATAAGGAAATTCGCAATTCATTTTTATAAAAGTTTGACAATCTTCGCATTAATTCTTCATTATCCACCTGATTGTTGGACAAGTTTTCAATTGAGTATTTCTTAGAGAAAATGAACAGCGCGCCGCATAACAATGAACATGTCACTGAGTGCTGTCTAATTTTTTTTCGCCATCAATACATTGATGACGGGCTTCCGAATGGTCTGAAATATGACAAAAGTTTATAGTTTTATAAGACAAACTAGCAGCAAAAATTTCAGATGATTGCTGCCACCCTCATGGGTGCTATAAAAATTCCAATGTTTTGAATACTTCGTATGAACGGGTATACATATTTTCTGTCCAAATTTCAAGCTGATGTCTCGATTTTTGCACAAGCTAGAGTGATTGCCATTTTTTTAATGAAAAAACCGAAAAACGGGAATATCTCGAAAACTTTGCATGAACGGTTGTATATGTTTTAATTGTTTTATATGGGAGGCATCGAAACGAATATTTTGTAAAAAAGTGAAACCGGTTGCGTAGTTTTGAAGATATTACATATAAAAGATTTTCAGAAAAAGTTGAATATCACCGAAGCTACTGATTTGATTGAACTCATCTTCAATACGAATTGTTGTTATCATAAGAGGAAGATTCGGTCCAAATTTCAAGTTGATATCTCGATTTTTGCGTAAGCTAGAGTGGTTACAATTTTTTTTAAATGAAAAGACGGAAATATCTGGAAAACTTTGTATGAACGAGTGTATATATTTTAATTGATTTACATAGAAGGCATCGAAATGAATATTTTGAAAACAAAAAAATCGACATCGGTCCACTAGTTTTGAAGATATTTGCGGAAACGATTTAAAAACGAATCGCTTTTTCAAAAAAATTATTACATCGATCAGGCTGAAATTTTGCACTGAGTTAGTCCTCATCAGGATCTATAATCTGACAAAATTTCAGATTTTTTGGAGTTATTTAGCCACTAAATTATTCAATTTTTTTTTGTTACGTATCAGACCATTCTACATTATTTCCAATCAAAATTAGAGAATGTCAAAATTGGACGATTAAAAAGCTTCCATTCACAAGCAAAATGGAATTGGATAGTCGGAAGGTTGAAAAATAATATTCGTCTAATAATTTTCGTTTTTATTAGCGTTGAAAGACTAAAAATATTTCGGAAAAAACGTCAGAGGTGTTCCCCATATATGTATACCCCGTGTGAGGATGGAAGGATTAAGGAGAATGATGGTGCATTATGTTTCCAGGGGATGATAAAAGCGCTTCGTTTTCTTTGATCACTCGATTCAATAGTGGACGGGTGAAACGAGGCGAGGCGATTCAACTTGAGGACGAGTTCTCGATGAATATTCGGAATTCTAACGAAGAGGGACATATTTTCATAAACGAAACGGGCGACGCTCGCGCACCTCAGTAATGGGGAACATACGCTTAGAAATTAAATTAGTTTATAGTCTCAACCAATGCATAACCCCGAGCTCTCCATTCAGACCAATGCAGATTAAGTCTAACAACTTTGGAGATATGTTCTTGCGAACTAACTTCACGATGCGTATAAAATTCTAATAAATGAGAAATACAATTCATTCATTTTAATCAATTGATTAAGTACACTGGAGGGGAATCGAGGGGAGTTAAATCAACTGGAGAATGACAGAAACTTACACTGATGCGCCCCAATGACAGGAAACGTAACCTTACGCGGAGAAAAAAGTTAGAGAAACATTCTACAATTCGTTGTTTTTTGTTATTTCATGTTGTAATCATACGTGATCGAAATCTTATGCCAAGAAAAATATGGACGGTTACAAACTTTGCGGATTTGCTAAGAAGAGGAAAAAAATCAAAAACTAAAAATAGATTATGTCCGAATCCGAGGCTATCGGCCGGATGACATAATCTATTTTTTATCACGTAGTCCCGCTGAGTAGGGTTGGGAGGGGACGCAGGGGGCGAAGTTCCCACTGACCAAAACCCAAATACACAACGGAGAAAAAAAAAGAAAAAAGAAAAAAAATTGTACACTTTGTCAAGTTGAAAAAAATCACAAGAAAAATCTAGCACTTAATAAAAATAATAAAAATTATTGAATTTCTATTGAAACTCTATAGGTCGATTGGATTTCTGTGAATATTCAATAAAATAATTCTATTGGTTTTTTGCGTCATTTCTATTGAAGATTATGCAACTTTACTATGTCATATTTTTTGAAAAACGATCCTAATCAAAAATTGAAAAAAAAACATTTTTCCTTCATTTCACTTCACCTATTATTCAAATAATTTTTTCAATCGATAATGTTTTATGATTTGATAATGTTTGTCGCCGAAGCCCCCAGTACCGAAAACCTCAACCAGTCTCAATAAAAAATATAAGAAACAAGCATGAGGAATAGAACCGAGGAATGAAGAACTGAGGCAATGTGAAGCAGCTGACTGAAGGTCAGAAATTTTACGAGTCTAGGAGCGCAACCTGAAGTCAGCTGTTTCTCTTTATCAAGTCCATGGCTGCTAATCGCCATCTATCGGCCGCAAAACAGGACGATATGTGACAGTTAGCAGAACTAGTGATGAAATTAGTATATTATGTCATTAGGCGATAAAAGTGGTATCTAACTAATGTGACTTTATAATCCGAGCCGAAGGCGAGGGTTATAATCACATTCGTCAGATGATACTTTTATTGCCGTGTGACATAAAATGTATATCTTGTAAAATATGTGAGTTGCATGGCAGAATCAAAATGACTGATGAAGACTTGATTAAATCTCAGACCTCTAACTCGTCTCAAACAGTCCATCATCCCCAGTTATCCTTTTATCATAAACCTAGACACACCCTTCCCTCAGAACCCCAAGTCACCGCTCGTCCGTATGAACAATATTCCATTTTATTGAAAATATAGCGCACAAGCATTTCCTCTCCTTCACTTAATGTAGGCATGACACTCGGATGACCTGTAGTCTAGACCGCTGATCCCAATCATCTGTCAACAATGTTGCTAAAAAAAATCTTGTCAACTAACTCATCGAAACCTCGCGAATCGTAACTCCCAACTGAGCGCCACTGCGTTGTTCCCATTTCTCTTTTCAGCGGTCGGTCGCTCGATCCGCCAGTTGTATAACACCAATGAAGGTACTCCTCCGTCAGGGGAATAACGAGCACACTAGTTTGTCGACGCATCTACACGATCGGCTCCTATCGTATCTCCAACACCACCTCTGTACACAGTATAACTGGTAATGGAGATCATTGTAGGACGCAACACTCATATCACCCCTGGTATTAAAAACAACAGCATTTAGCGTTTTGTTTCGATGCCTTCCAGGTTACCTTAATGAAAGCACCAACAACTAATCCACACATTCATCAATCACCCCTCCTCATAGATTTTATCATAGTTTTGTTTTTGACACTTCCTGCCGAAAAGTGCCTGTTCGTTTACTTCTAAAAAAAAGTCCTTTCGTTTACTTGTAAACGAAAAAGCACAATTCGGCCACTCGTTGAACGTAACATCACGGTTAAAAAATATTATTTAATGCAATATGGGTGCAAGTGAATAAATAAATGTGGCAAAACAATGAGATAACAGTCCTTCCAATTTCAGCATGTGTTTAAGATTAAACCGCTCTCCAGTACAGAGCACAACGGATCGTAAATTAGTCCCTTTCTAGAACTGTTTTCCCAGTATGTCATAAATCCTTGTCGAGTAGTTTTTGTACAATAATAAAAGAGCTGTGCTCGAATATTCCAACATTGTTCGACACACGTGAGACAGGAATTTTCAGCTCGTGTGATTGGCAGCCCTCGGCTTCGTCTCTGACCGCCAACTTCACACTCCTGACAATTCCGTTTTACTCGTATCGAAATATACTATTTTGACATTGGTGCTACGTTCATCTCGTGCCAAAAAGTACCTTTGCGTTTACGAGTAAACGAAAAGTAAACGAAAAGTCTTTTCATTTACTTGTAACCGAAAAATACAGTCCGGGCTCTCGCGGGAATCTAACATTACTGTCAAAAAATATTGTTCGACACATGTAAGACGTGAATTTTCAGCACTCGTATCGACATATACTATTTCAACGAATGAAGGAGAATGATGCTGAGACCAAGTGTTTCCCTCTCGCTGAAATAAATGACGTGTCATTTTATTGCACACCGTAAGACTCTCGTTTGAGTTATTCTCGCGTGGGAGAAAAGTGGGGCGGTCGTTGGAATCTTTCTTTTTTACCTTATCGATCCACCCGACCTCGCGGGACGATGACTCCACCCGGAGTAGTCGGGGTCGAGTGCTATTTACGCTTACGGATCGTGCACGAGCCCGTGGTACGCGGGGATTTTAGCCTCTGCTGCGCCCGCGCGTCATCCCACGGGCATTTTCACTCGAATAAAATTTGTCATGTGACCTTTAACGCCTTTTTTTAACTTTACCAAAACACAGCTGCTACCCTTCATCCTCAATTCTATGGGTAGAGCCCTTTTCCAAGACATGGTAGGTAAACAGATAAGGCATGAAAAACTGTTGATGGAGATTGTCGTTGTGAGTGGTCACGATTCGTCATTAGGACATCTGTTCACTTTTCCCGTGCTCACTATTTGTTGTGCTTTTATGCCGTCGACTCACACTGTTGACACGAAGAGATGACGAAGACGAAGCTCATGGTCAAGGTTTCAAGAACTCAAAATTTGTTCCCCGTAGTGTGGGAACCCTTACTAGGAAGATCTTGAAAGATCTTGAAATCGAATACAAATGCAAATAACAACCTCTGAGATGTTGAAAATGCAAAGTCCATCTTTTTTGTACTTTCAAATTCATTTCCATGATTTTCCATTAAGAAGGCAGACAGGAGTTTTCAACATAGTTTCTCATTTTTCAATAATCAATCTCCTTGTTGACATAGGGCAGTGGTGGTTGCTTCTCGAGCCCTGCTGCAGGTGTGGTCTTGTGTAATGCTGCGGCAATTAGTCATGCCGCGAGAGACTCCACGAGACAATAGTTTAGACCATTTTTCTCATCTCGGTCTCAAGTTTTTTGTATTTTTTAATGTAAAATCTCGGTTTCTGTCTCGGTCTTCTACATTTAAAAAACGCGAAAAACTGAGAACTGAGATGAAATAAATTGAATCAGGGTCATCACGAGAGGAGTTGATACTGCGTATTTCGAGGCAGACGAGACCAAAAATTTCCGCGTTCGCTGAGACCGAGACAATCTCTCCAAAGTATTGTCTCGTGATGTCTCGTAAAGTCTCTGGCGGCATCACTAGCATCAACGACTCACACTGTTGACACGAAGACGAAGCTCATGGTCAACGTTACAAGAACTCAAAATTTGTTCCCCGTAGTGCAGGAATCTTCACCAGCAAGATCTTGAAAGATTTTGAAATCGAATACAAATGGAAATAACAACCTTTGAGATGTTGAAAATGCAACGTCCATCTTTTTTGTACTTTCCAATTCATTTCTATGATTTTCCATTAAGAAGGCAGACAGGAGTTTTCAACATACTTTCTCATTTTTCAATAATCAATCTCCTTGTTGACATAGGGCAGTGGTGGTTGTTTCTCGAGCCCTGCTGCAGGTGTGGTCTTGTGTAATGCTGCAGCAATTAATCATGCCGCGAGAGACTCCACGAGACAATAGGTTAGACCATTTTTCTCATCTCGGTCTCAAGTTTTTCGTATTTTTGCTTTCGAATGAAAGCATTGTAATCGTTTAAATTCAAGTTCTGTAAAACGCTGTTTTACGGACACTTCGTGCCATGTGGCGAAAATATAGTAATCCCGCGAGACACTTTACGAGACAAAACTTTGGAGGGATGATCTCGGTCTCAATCAACACGGAAATCATTGCTCTCATCTCAATCTCGAAATACGCAGTGTTCGACTCCTCTCGTGATGACTCCGAGTCAATTTATCTCATCTCGGTCTCAAGTTTTTCATGTTTTATAGTGTAAAATCTGTTTGTCTCAGTTTGTCTTGCCTCAGTTTTCTACAATAAAAAACGTGAAAAACTGGAAACCGAGATGAGATAAATTGAGTTGGAGTCATCACGAGAGGAGTTGATATTGCGTATTTTGAGACTGAGACGAGAGCAAAGACTTTCATGTTCATTGAGTTTGAAAGGTAATTTTTTGTCTCGTGATGTCTCGCGGCATCAACTACGAAAATAGCGATTTTCTTCAATTGTTCGCCAATGAATCGATGGAATTATATCTTTTTTTCCCTCAAATGTAGGAATTATTGAGCCCTATCTATCGCTATTAATTAAAATTGAATTCATTTATTAATTTTTAAAATTTTTGA
The DNA here is from genome assembly GCF_001412515.2 of Diachasma alloeum. Taxonomy (NCBI): domain Eukaryota; kingdom Metazoa; phylum Arthropoda; class Insecta; order Hymenoptera; family Braconidae; genus Diachasma; species Diachasma alloeum. The sequence goes on along the minus strand of NW_021680379.1, from coordinate 1,212,875 downwards.
ATTTTTGAAAATTAATTTTAGAACAGAAAAATTAGAAACAGAAAAAAATCTCACGAACGATACTACTGTTAATTCAATGACCCGGATATTTTTTATTGAAGAACTTCAAGCTTCTTAATCTTGGGTTCCAAAAACCTAGAAGTTCTGAATTCCATAACCAAGCTTTCGTCAAACCAAAAAAAAACAATATGGCCTTTAGATTTAAGTAAAAATGATTGAGAATTAAAACTTTTTTCCTCTGATTTAAAAAAAAATTTTTTGAGTGCAAATTTCCAAATTCGACAGAGTTATGAAACCCCCAGAATTTGCCTGGAAACTAGAAACTTTTTTCTCTGTGAATAAAATCGCTTCTTCTCCTTGAGTTATTCCTCTCGTCATTCTTCCCCTGAATAAACGAGTTGTGACTGAAAACTGCGCGCAACTGAATCGCACGAAAAGACGGACAACGAAGAAATGGCAAAAGCCGATGATCGATCCACCTTGAAAAGCGTGTCCGGCAGTTTTAGCCCGAGGAACCGTTTACGTATGCTGCACGCATGCCCTCCTCAGTTCACCCCACCCCCTTCCACCCTCTTTCGGTTGTTATAGCGTCGCCATACTTTGTACATTTCATCTTCTTTTTGGTTGGTCTTCCTTCTTTTTTTTAAGAAGTGGTTGACTATATACTCATGCTAAAGAAGAGAAAGACGGATGTGTTTTGTAAACGTGTGACGCTGATATCTTTTCTCTCTTGTAGACAATCTTTTTTTTTTAATCTCTCGTCCTTTTTTCCATCTTTTTTTGGTTATCCCCGATGCTCTCTCACTCATGTATTTGGTATACGTAATTATCTGTTTGAGTGTGCAGTCAAGGGGAGGGCCAAATAACTCTAAGAGGTAAACGACTTCTGTCGTTTCGAATACCTTACACGAAAATATTTTCTGTTTAAAAAAATAATTATTGATTTGTCCGGTGAATCTGGGGGATTCTATAAATGCTTGAATTAATTAGTTCCGAGCATAGATGCAATCAGGCATGGTCATCAATCTTCTAATTTAAAAAATTCTAAAATAATTGATAATCTACATTTCCAATTGATGATGAATTAAATATTTAATAACATGGCTCTGTAAATTTTCTACCGAGTTAATAATACTAAATTTCTTATTAAGAGATTGCCTGTTACCCAAATAATCGTCAATATTCCTAACTAAATTACTGGCTAATAAATAATTCGGAATTTGAATATTTAAATTGGTGATTACTGCAATCATTAGAATTTAAGGGTAATATTAACTAATTGACTACTTGATAATTTAACCGTAATTATAATTGATGGGTATGGCTATCCCTGGATACAATAGGGAACTTGCATGAAGCTCAATTCTTTCTAATTGTCCTATTCACATATTCCTCGCACATATGGATATCTAAACGGCAAATACTATGGAGAAATATTGCCTAGATGGCTTATGATAAATAATTGAAAATCAGTCGTTTTCGAGGCCAATTTTTTGGTCATAATGTTACGAAAATGGTCAGGTAACGCTTCATTGGTCGAAAAAGAAGAGAGTGGGGAGTTGTCGTCTTCCATTGGCCGAGGCGTACCCCAGGATTGGGTTAGGTCGGCTCGAGTCATTCTTGGATTGGTCCAGCACTCGACCGTCTGTGTGACGTCATTAGCGATTTCAAAGCTTTTGAAATATTTCCAACGTTTGTAAATGAAAAATGATTTATTTAAATAGTAGCAAATAATGTTTTTAAAAAAATTAAATAAAGTATTTTATTAAAAGTTTCGTTTATATTAAATTTTTTTTTTGCTATTAATAAATCTTTATTTGAATCAAATAAATTTTTTCTTTGAACTAAATAAATCGTTTTTTCAAATTTAATAAAAATTTCATTTGGAATAAATAAATTGTTTGTTTAATGTAAGTAAATCCTCTGTCTTTGAACAAGTAAACAATTTTATTCAGCTGCACTAAAAATATTCTTAAAATAAGTAAAAAAGATTTTTATTCGATTTAAGAAAAAAAATTCTGGGTGTACCATTGGATTATCTCATCAAGTGGCTGAGAACCTGCGACCCTCGTTTTCGATGTCATTTTAATTGAATAGTTTTCTAAAATTCTGGCTCTGCTGAAAGTCTTCTTTTTTCGCTCCACCATCGCTGAATTATTAAGCATGCGAATATTTTTATCCACATACATTCGTATTGCATCTACAGGACAAAAAAATTTCATGAAAAAATCAGCCATTCTTCAGAGCACTCCAATGCTATCGACACCATCACCACCACTTCTCCGATTTCCACAGATAAATCTGGCAGGAATCGGAATTGGGTTAATAGAAACACGTTAAATTCGATCTCACACTCTTACGGCTTACTGTGTACGTGAAGCCTATTCCGGTCTCCAGAGCAGCATAATAAGAACCCACATACCGTAGCCGGAGTAGCTTTGACAGGTGTGGGCACTATGGCATATATAAACAGAAAACGCGATCTCTGTGCAGTGTATCTCGTATGCATGTACATGAAAATGACACGCGGCTTGTACACACCTCGTCTCTGTACACAGTGCGTTGTCACTCAGTTTTGTTCTGTTTTGTTCTGTATCATCTTTTCACTGGCGCACTCAAAGCACTTTTCTGTATCAATGGTACGGTGGGATGCTTTTAAAATGAAAACAACGTGTGTTTTGCAGAAATTGCGAGAGAATAAACGAGTTTTACTGGTTTATTTTGAGTGCATTGATATAGGTCAATGGGCACATGAAATCATGCGTGAAAATTATTGTTATTCATGGAATTGTACTCAAAATCCTTTGAACTCTTCAATATATATTTTTTATTTATTAAATTGATTATGGAGTGGTCAAACCAGATATGTGAATTCAATAAAAACTTTGGTTTTTGATAAATATCTCAGAATCGATGAGGAAAATACATAAAAATATCCGACGAAAAAGGTTTTCAAGGAAAGTTCCCCATCTCTTATTATTAGACTCGGATAAAAACTCATCTTCAATAAAAGTTTTTTCTCATTGTCTAATGTGTAATCTACATAATTTGTTTACATTGTCAGTTATAGGATCGAAATGTAACTCAATAACATCTTGTCTTTAATGTGTATGTGGATATTTGCATCTAATTTTTGCAAGTAAAGAAGACCTTTCGTGAAAAAACCATTTCTATTTCAAACGAGTTTTACTGGTTTATTTTAAGTGCATTGATGTAGGTCAATGGGCACATGGAATCATCCATGAAAATTATTGTTATGCATGCAGTTGTACTCAAAATTTTTTGAACTCTTCAATATATTTTTTTTATTGATGAAATTGGTTATGGAGTGGTCAAACCAGATATGCGAATTTAATAAAAACTTTGGTTTTCGATGAATATCTCGGAATCGATGAGGAAAATACATAAAAATATCCGACGAAAAAGTTTTTCAAGAAAAGTTCCCCATCTTTTATTATTAGACTCAGATAAAAACTCATCTTCAATTAAAGTTTTTCTTCTTTGTCTGAAGTATAATCTACATGACTTGTTTACATTGTCAATTATAGGATTCTAATGTGGATATTTGCACTTTTTCATTTACATTTCCTCAGTTTTAAAATATTTGCTCTACTACTGAAATCATTTTTGCAACTGAAGAAAATCATCCGTGAAAATTATTGTTATTCATGCAGTTGTACTCAAAATCCTTTCAACTCTTCAATATATTTTTTTTATTGATTCAATTGGTTATGGAGTGGTCAAACCCGATACGTGAATTCAATAAAAACTTTGGTTTTCGATGAATATCTCAGAATCGTTGAAGGACATGCATAAAAATATCCGACGAAAAAGTTTTTCAAGGAAAGTTCCCCATCTCTTATTATTAAATTCGGAAAAAAACGCATCTTCAATAAAAGTTTTTTCTCATTGTCTGACGTACAATCGAAATGATTTGTTTACATTGTCAGTTACAAGCTTCTAATATGGATATTTGCATTTTTTTAGTTAGATTTTCTTAGTTTTTTAAATATTTGTTCTACTACTGAAATAATTTTTGCAACTCAAACCCTTTCGGAAAAAACCATTTCCTAGTTTTTGCTAGCATTTGGATTAAACTAGGTAATAACGCTGTTATCGGTGAATGGTGCGTCTTGAGTTCACTTACAAAAGCATCGACAGAGATACTGTGGACAAGGACAAACGCCTTGTCGAGACATTATCAAATTGGTCTTGGTGCACAAAACTTTATCATGAAAATTTTTTCTCTCTCGCACATTTGTTCATATCTCCCCTGTGGTTATATACACGTACAGAACCCGGTGCCGCCTGACGTCACTGCGCAAACATTTACCGAATCGATTCACGCGCAGATACATAGGACAGACGTACCCGAGAAGAATTTCAGGAGTGTAGAAAATTTCTCATTTGGATGATATTATCGGGTGGTTCTTTGGATTTCTTTGAGGGAAAGGACGCGAGCGGGAGGATGTGCAGGTTGAGGTAACATAGTTTATTTTTGCTTTCGAGTTGAAGCTGTAATCTTCAAAATTCAAGTTCTCATTTTTTTGCGGTAGGATGAGATTAAGAATCAGAATATGATGTTTTTAGATCGTGCTCGTATATATGTGTGTACACGGAGAAAATTGAAATTCACCATCTGGTTGGTAATCCATTTTTTTCAATAACTAGTTGGTGAATTTCAACAGACGCGGGGAAAATTATTAATAATTACTAATGGTTGAAACTTACCAAATAACTTATTACTCCGTGTGTGTATCTGACCAATTTTGTTTTACTTTTTTCTCAATAATCGATTGATCAAACTTCATTTTAGGAATATCCCAGTATCTTACAATTTGGTACACACCAAGTTATAGATTCAACCATTTTCAATCATCCAATTTGTCAATTAAATTGCGTGAGAAAAATTGGAAGAAAATCATGAATATTCAGCGTCATTCAAAATACATTTTGCACGGAATTATTATTTTTTAACCATTTGTTTTTTATAGATAAATAATTTAAATTGTTTAAACTTACCGAAACCTTATTTTTTAAAGTATGAAATCGATTTCTGCTAAAATTGTGAATATGAATAATTTTGTTACGATTCCGATAAATGAATACAAATGATCAAAAATAATATGCAGAGATCATTAGCCAATCATTAGACCTTTCCTAGTATTTGTAAAAAATGCTCGTAATTTTCAAAAATATCAATTTTTTAATTATTTCATCAATCTTCCTCCAAAAGTCTAATTTTTTGTTAGATTTCTAGAATGTTTTCTAATGGTTCAATAACGAGATTCAAATTCAGACGTGCAAAGTTTAAATAATAAAATCATTGTAAAATGTTCAGAAACTTACAGTCAAATTGGGCTCAAATGAAAGCTTTGACTACAACAGTAGAAAAGCATTTGTGCATTTCACTGGGGAAAAAAGGCAAACGACACAAATTTAATTATAATTAGTGGTTGATTTAAAAAAAAAATTGACATCTTTTGAAACTGAGTTTTACCGCGATTGCTCGAAAAATAGTTGTCCAAATAGATTCAATTGTGGCTTATAATATCTGTTTTACTGTTATCTCGACTGAGTTCGACGATGATGCCCATCGCATTATTAATTCTCGAGTTATTGGGAACTCAGATGGGGGCGGGGCGTAGGTCGCGGACCCTACATGCACGGGTTCACATTTTCGCCACTCGACAGCAGCTCCTTGGGAGAAATAGGGCTCGCAACCTTCTTACACGAGTTCCTATCTCGTCCGATAGATAGAGTATTCGAGTTCTTGACTTCCCAATAGCCGCAAGAATGTCAAGTCATGAAATTAAATACGGGTTGAAGCTAAGGGTCATGAGGGTGAAAAATCTGGGTCAGAAATAAAGGTGATAAATAAGGTCTAGAAATTTGGGTCAGAAATAAGGGTCAAAAATAAGGTCCGAAATGAGAGTCAGAACAAGCGTCAGAAATGAGAATTTAGAATAAGGATCAGAAATGAGGATCGGAAATAATTCGTTTGCCCCCCAAGCGTTTGTGGTCATAATTTTCTTCGATCCTCTAATATTGCCTAAGAGTTGCTGAAGATGTGCGTGTGTCTATTTCCAGAAGTGTGCCAGTAACTGCACAACATCATCGCTAAGAATCAGAAATTTTTAGTCATATTTGATATCAAGAGATATTTCGCATGTCAGTGAAATCTGTACCCTATTGATTCCGTAGTATTTGAAACGGAGCAATGCCTGAAAAATCGTTCTTTTCTAAGTATATCGAAAACTATTCAACTGAATCTTATTTTTTCACATCAAAATAGTCGTCCCGATAATATTCCGCAGGAGTCCAATTCTCAATTTATCAATCCTCTTTCCGGTTCCTAAAATAAATGAGTCTCCATGTTAGGACAAATAATTTTGTTCTGTTATTCAATTTATCTTATGTTATTCTAAAAAAAACTGATAAACCAAAAATCATTATGGTTTTTTCTTCGTCGTAAAAGGTTCTTAATTTTGTGATTGCATCATAGTTTGATTTTTTTTTTACTTTTTACATTAATGGCTTGCCTTAATTCGTTACATTTCTATTTTTACCTTGTCGTTGATATCAATTTAATCTGAACATGTGTGTCATATCCCTTCGGGTATTCAGAGATTTGTCCGATATATATTTAAAGTAGTAAGAATAAACTCCAGTTGAGTTTGTTGAGTGTAACGAGGAAAAATTAATTCAAAGAGCCCAAAAAAAAATTATTCATCATTTATCATTTTTCAATGGATTCTAACTGTGAGGAGTGTAAGAATTTAATCCATCAAATTCATTCTTCAATTATTTCTTCAAACAATAGCCTCTCGTTTAACTAGGGTATTTCGACGTAACACACTATTCCGGACATGCAGAAACATAAATTATTCATTACAAAAGTTGAAGACTCACGATAATTTTCATATTGCGCATTGAATTTTTATTTATTTTTCCGATTTTTCGAGATTCTTTTAGCAATTTTTATCTTTTCCCTAACCTCGAAAAGTTCATTTTCTCGTAAGACTCTGTGTTATTTTCGGACTTCTGTATTAAGTATTATCAATAACTAGAGGGCTACGCCCCCTGCTCGCTCCGTTCGCCAACCCCCATATGACCTCCATGACCCTTGTGACCTTTCATCTGACCTTGTGACCCTCATTTTGACCTTTAATTTTGGAGTCTTAATTTCGTGTATCAAATTGTCATGATCAGAAGGCGTTTTGAATCTTTATAATATAGAAAAGAAAGATATATAGGGAGCATTAGGGCCCATGGCCCTTATTTGAACCCTTAATCTGACCCGTGTGATCCTTATTTGGATCTTTAATCTGACCCTGATTATAATCCTCGTTACCCTAATGTGGCCCTGGTGACCCTTGGTTTTTAAGCCCCATGATCATTATTTGGACCCTTACTCTGACCCTTAATCTGATTCATATGAACCTTAATGTGACCTATTTGACCCTTATTTTGACACTAGGTCTGACTCTCGTGATCCTTCTTTTGACCCTGATGACTCTTAATCTGACCCTTGAGACCCTTAATGTGACCCATTTGACCCTTATTTTGATACTAGATCTGATTCTCGTGGTATTATTTTGACCCCGTTGCCCCTTAATCTGACCCTTGAGACCGTTAATGTGACCCGTTTGACCCTTATTTTGGTACTCGATCTGACTCGTGAACCTTATTCTGATCCTCATGACTCTGATTTCGACCCTCATGACCCTTATTTTGACCCTCGTGACCCTTGTGAACTTTATTTTTGGAGTTTTAATATCGAGTACCATATTTCCGTCACCAAAAGTCGATTTGGTTTTTTATAATATAGGTGCTTAGATTCTTGACTGCCGCTTGAGCACTAACTCAATCAGAATGTTTCTACACTAGACTCCCGTTATAGTCGCATTTCCCCTCATTTCAATTTTTCGTCGCCCCAGCATTCCCCCCACTCTGTTACCTACGGGGCCCCAAATGTAAACACCCCAGTACTTTCGTCGAAAATTTCTTCGTGGAATTATTGTTGTGAGTCCGTGGCGATGTAGGGAAATAGAGTCGCGTGCTCAGAATCGACTTCCCTTACACCCCTAGTTGGCACATGACTGTAACGGGGGTCTACTGTATTCGTATCAACTTTCGTTTATAATTTATTTCAGATTTGAATCGTCAGAATCAAGTTATGTTTATGCTACTTTAAGGATATCCAAGTACCTGGCTATTCTTTTTTCAATGATATACTTTTCTACTTTTGTAGTCAAACATCAGAGCTTTCATTTGAGCCCCATTTGACCTCAAGTTTCCAGAAATTTCACAATGATTTTATTATTTACACTTTCCAGGTTTGAATTTGAATCTGGATATTGAATCGTTGCAAAACATTTTAAAAATCTGAAAAAATTGGAAAGTTTAGTTTTGGAGGAAGATTGATGAAATAATTAATAAATTGAAATTTTTTAAAACTACGAGCATTTTCTATACATAATTTATAAACAATCAATTTTCTACCATTTGTTTTGGAATCGTAACAAATTTATTCATGTTTATAATTTTAGCAGAAATGAATTTCACGCCAAAAAAGTTTTCTAAAAGTTTAAACAATTTCAATTATTTATTTATAAACAATGAATGTTAAACAGAATAATAATTCTGTGCAAAATGTAATTTGAATAACGCTGAATATTCATGTTTTTTTTGCAAATTTTTCTCACGCAATTTAATTGACAGATTTGATGATTGAAAATGGTTGAATCTATAGTGTGGTCTGTACCGAACTGTAAAAGATACTTGGATATTTTTAAAGTTTAGTATTTTGAATGGGCGCAATCGGATGATTAGATCCTTGGATAGTGAACTTTTTGCTGAAAACTATTCAATGCAATATTTTAGAAACTACTTCATCGATTTCTTTGGTCTCGTTACGGCTTTGCTATAGTTCGATCAGCGTCATTTTTAGTATATCCATCAAATTGATTCGCTCTGCGCCATTAAAAACTCATTCATTTTTTATCAGCACATTAATTACGATGTATTGTGTCCTCGGTCTGCAATCGATTCAACTTTTCTCCATGTTTTGCATCTCTCTGAATCCTCATCTAACTCACGTGATTTTTATTCCATCCGATACAATGGAACAGAGAAGGAGGAAACGAGAAGAGAGAAATGGAAGAAAGAAAGCTGGCGCTCGTTTCAAGGTGAATTTATAGATGCCCTCGAGCGACCAGAGATTATTTCTGGAGCCACTGCACAAGCAGAAGCTTTCATCATATATATAAGCACAAATTCAGGAAACGAGTTGAGGAGAAAAAAATACAGTAAATTTGCGAAATAAAACTTGAATTTCGTCCACAGGAAAAAAAAAATTTTTTTATCAACATGAAATGTTCGAATATTTTGGAGTTGAAACAAGGCATTTCAATAAAATTCACCCGGGAAGTGCTAAATTTTCATGAAACAATTTCAATTTTTTTGCTTCCGAATGGGAGCATTTTATTCGTTAAATCTGAAATTTACATTTTTTTGTGTCAGGATGACTAATTTTGGGCTCAGGATTTCGAATATGCTGTTTTTAGATCACGTCCGTCTGTAGGGAAGATAGGGGTAAAATGGACAATTTCGACTTTTTTAAAAATATTAGTGACGGGTTGAAATGTTGATGAAATTTAATCATTCTTTCAATACAAAGAACATCTCTTTCCCTTTGTGATGAGCCTAACCTGAGCTCTATTGATACATTTGTTTCTGAGTTACGAATAATTTTAAAAAAGTCTAACGTGTCCATTTTACCCTACCCTCCCCTATGTACGTGAGCTTTTTTTCAAATTTAGTTTTTCGACGATCATTTAAAAAATAAACGTCGAAATCTTTTCAATTATGGCTTAAAATATTCGTTTAGATGTTATCTCGATCGAGTTCGAAGATAGTGGCGATCGTTATCATTTGCTTTGAAATTATCGCCTTAAAAAGCATTTAATCGAGATTTAATCAGGGTTTAGTCGGCATTCAGTCGGAGTTTAGCCAGGGTTTAATCGGAATTTAGTCGGAGGTTAATCAGGGTTTAACCAAGGTTTCGTCAAGGTTTAATCAATGTTCAGTGGAAGTTTAAACCAGTTTAATTTTAATTTTATTTTACTCGGCGTCTGTTGGATGTTTAACCTTGGCATATCGAGCTCATGTTAGACATTTGGGACATTTAGGGATCATATCAAGGTTTCATGGCTGGTATATCTTCTTCCCCAATTTACCATTCAGAAGCAAATTTCTAATTCATTAGCAAAAAAGTTATACTGGTCTTGACTCCAGTTTAAGGTAACCTATTCAGGAGAAAAATTAAATTTAAATAATTTACTTACGACCGAGGAGACATCGTCATTGATGTATCAGGAGCACGAACTCTTGCGATATCAAATTTCCCATTCATTTTGTTTTCACTCAATCTGTTTAATTTAAAATAAATTCAGTTCACTAAAAAAAATTATCTTAAATTATCTTTAAAAAAAACTATTGAATTTTCCTGAGGTAAAACTTCAGGAAGGATCCCTACTAATCTGAAATTAATGACAGAAAACCGAATATGCACTTTTTTGTGTTAATTCGATAAATCCATTCGGCAGCAAATGGCTAATTTTTATCAAAAAAACAATACTTGATTTAGATCTGTGTAATGGGCCACCTGTTTTATTATGTCATTGATACTTTACTTCAAATTACTCATTATGGAGATAATTGCTGTCCAATAAGATTAGGAGACTAGACTGTCTACATTGAATCACAATTGATGCTCCCATCATTCCCCCCTTTTCCATGATTCCCAAAACAATAAGAAAACCAATCAGATGGAAGTTGTCCCCAATAACTCCCCATAAAAATAATTCCCTTAAACTTCAATTTCACATAAATTTCCCGGTAAAAATAATAATGTCCCACATACCCCACTCATTCTCCAATAAATCCTCATCGTTACGATGACACATCATCCGCAAACTTTATTTTTTGCTCCCCATCATCATCATCAACAAGAAGAAGTATCGAGTAAAATGGCAATGGACAGTGCCTAGGGTCCCCGGGGGCGGGTCATAGCCTTCGTTCTCGACTCTGGCAGTACATTAGCCGTTCACAGAGTACGAAAACTATGTATACGTACACAGACACGGTTCCGCACACTGAGTCAAGTGGTTTGAAGGGGATAGAGGGGCAAAACGAGGGGGAGAGACACACAGAAGCAAGCAAGCGCGCCTTGAAGTAGGTCAGGTCTCAATGGTTGCTTACGTATACGTGTACGTGTGGCACTGTAGACGCGCCCGCACTCACTCTCGTTTGGTCTCAACTGGTGAATTCGAGTTCATGTGATCCATCGCACATTGTCGGTGTATTCAATTCACATACTGGTTTGAGTTTAAATACACACGGAGGACAATGGTAAAAAGCCAATGACAGAGACGACTACGACGCTCCTATCTTTGAACTATGCACGTTCAACGTCATGCCCACCCAATTTTTTCCCTCATTTTCTTGTTCTTCGCTCTTGTCCCCCCCCCCCTCTCTCTTTTGCATCCACTTGAATGCGACTGATGCATTGTCAAACTTATGCCTCTGTCACAATTTCATCTCCCTCCACTGGCTTTCATACTCTCTTCCACGCATTGAATTATTCGATGCCATCGGACCCTGTATATCGATCTTGCGCAAATTGTCGACGGGGTCAACTGCATCAAGGGGTCACCAGGTCAACGGGGAGGGAGAGAGATGAGAAATAACCTCGCCGTTTAAACTATTACATTTCCTGGGTGAATCTTTGCTTGCGCAATAATCGTGAAGTGGTAGTTTCGATTCTTCTGTGTGGGCTTCGGTTTTTATTGGGATTGGTATCAGAGTTCAATGGAGGAATTTTAAACGAATGAGTGATAATGGATTAATTTTATAATCGCTTGACATCGATGACGTTTTTCTTGTTTTGAAGTTTTTAGGAGGGAAGTAGGGGAATGTTACTGACAAATTTTACTATTCGATTGTTGATGAATATAGGTGGTCATTTCAGAAAATTTTGAGAGAATCTTTGTTGAACGTTTATTCAATTTAAGTAGGTCATTTGCTCCTGAAATGCCAGTAATGAAGTTGTAAATGAGATAAAGACAATTCCGATCGGAGTTCATTCTCTGCTGCAGGGTAGTTTTCTTTTGCTGCCTTAAGGATGTTCAGCCATTTTCAGCAAATTTCATTTTTTTATGTTCAAGGAAAATTCTATAATTTTTTGGGTGATAGCTTGAAATGACGTTAGAGGCTATCATACCCTAGGTGGTATGATAGTCGAATTAAAAATCACGAATAATCGATAAAAAACGAACAAAAAAAAAAGGGATTAAATAATTCGAACACAGAATTGGATGGGAAAAAGCCGTTACGACATAAAAAACCCAGATTTATTGATTAGGATATAATGGATCGATTACAACTGCGAATGACACTTGTTTTACATAACATACACATACGCTACCACACTGCAATGTCTGTCCTAAGAACACGACGATGTGAACTGTCGGACGCAGCTATGGACATGTACACACACACACGCGTGTCGATAATGCGAAAGATAGGTTATGGAATCACACGTTGTGTGATTCCGAGACGATATTCGTAATTAAATTACGAAGATATGAGGTGGCCGTTGCACCACCTCCGATACGTTTTTAGATGAAGTGGCCGTTCGCCACTTCAAAAAAGATGTAGAGGAAGCGGCACGTTGCACCACTTCCAATACGATTGGCGTTGCCGTTCACTACACCGTTAATCGGAATTGATTTTTACAGATTTTGCGAAGTAACTATATAATTCTTGAGGAGAATTATTTTTGAGATGTTTTGGACTGATAGATTGACACTTTGAATTGATAATAACACTGATTTCACACGAAAGATCGATTGACAAACTTAAGTGCTCGAATAACGTCGGTTTTGACCGTTACACGTGACTAATAATAGACTAGGTTGGGTTAGCGTCGGTTGGGCGCTTCCCCGCGAGAAACTAGCGAGTCGAGAGGGGGAAAATTCGCAGCGGTGGCGTGGCGAACTAGATAAAAACTAGCATTCAGCTCGCACGTAGATTTGAACGAGTTACGATGTAACATAGCTGAACATATGAAACTAACTTTTTTGATGTTTAAAAAAGATTAATCGCAATAGTCTCGCCAGGAATAAATGAACAAATTTTTCCTTATACACGGGCTCTTGTGAGATTTTTGTTGAAATGTATAATTCATCTACTAGAAGACTCAAAAAATCGAAAAAAAATAGAAGGTAATGTGGAAAACTATACTGCATCGAATGGCCAGAGAAAAATTTGGAGTTCCCGGGAAAAAAAAGCGCAGGTGTTTGGTGCATTTTGTCCAACTCAATTTCTAAATAATAAACGTGGGTTGGTGGATTGAAATTTTTATCAATATGAAGGAAATAACTTCATCTCTCAATTGAAAAAAAAATTTTTTTTTAATACTCGCGATTTTGGATAAACATCGCAACATTGGATATCATTAAGGGGAAACGGGAAACCCCTGTGTTTATACGAAGTTTTAGAATTGTGTTTTCTCCTGCATTATTATTTTTTATTTATGAAATTACTTCATTGATTCAGCAATGCCATGATCGAGTCGATAAAGTAGTTTTATAGATAAAAATTTTGAATTCGAGTTAAAAATGCAATTCTAAAAGTTCATATAGACACAGGGGTTTTGTTTCCCCTTAAGGTATATTCTAAGACAATCGGACCCAAAAGTCCCTATGGATTTCAGGAACAAATTCTAAGTAACTTAGTTTATTGCATCCTTATAAGTTATTGAGTTTTTCTATTCTCATGTGTTGTTGATGCAGGTAACAATAACTGTTTGAATCAAATAAGAAATTATTGATTAATGAATTTTTTGAAACAAATGAAGAATGCTTTCATGACATTTCCATTTTTGAGAGTTGAATATCGCAGAAATTATCTAGTACAAAATTTTACAAAAAATTCACCGTATTCGGAATTTGAATACGGTGAAAAGAATCTGAAAAGAAAATTAGAAATTTTACTTTTGGAGAAGAATTGATGAATAATTCAAAAATTGCAATTTTTGAAAATTACGAGCACTTTCTATAAATAATTTATAAACAATCAATTTTCGATCATAAAAATCATTTGTCCGGAGTCATCACAAATTTATTCATATTCAGAATTTTACCAGAAATCGATTTCATGCCTAAAAAAATTAGGTTTCTGAAAGTTTAAACAATTTTAATTATTTATTTATAAACAACGATTGTTTAAAAAAATAATAATTCTGTGAAAAATGTAATTTGAATGACCCTGAATAGTCATGATTTTTTTCAAACCTATATCGCAAAATTTAATTGACAAATTTGATGACTGAAAATGATTGAATCTATAGGGCGGTCTGTACCCAACTGTAGTGGATACTTAGATGTCCTTAAGTAACTTGCGCAATAAGTATATAGGAGTTGAAGCAAGTGGATTGCAGAGCTGAAATTTTGAGAATATATTCTTTGAGTGATTACAAATATCCTCCCAAAGTCCCAAAACGCTGAACCATGTACATTGTTGAGGAGAAAATATGAAAAATGTGTCATGAACGGAAAGTCTTATAGCACCACTTTTTCAAATATCACAAAAAATAATCGACAATGGAATAAAAATCCAAATGCTTCACGAATAGAACCGTATATATTTCAGGAACATATCCCCACAATTTCATTAGCCGTCACCACAGGGATTATTTGTAATTATTGAAAATGTATGGCACAGTTCGGGATTTTAGTTACGTTAGAGGAAACTGATGGCTGAACATGGCAACGTTGAGGGAGGTTAGAGTGCGCGCGGCGGAGGCCATCGTGTGAACTTCCCCAAGGCATACAGTAGAGTCTCCCTATTATTTTGGCCTTGAGACTGAGAATTCGGCGTACTGAAACGGCCTGGGACCCCCCACTTTTCCGTGGAGGGCGTGACTTGTGAAGAGAGAAACAGAGAGAGAGTGGAATCTGTCTGTTTCACTTTTCCTGTAGTGGGAGCAATCATAACCTCAACTTGTCTAATGAAATGAAATCCAGAGGGTGAAATGATTAGAATGGCTCTTGTCTGTTTAATTGTTCTTATTATCAAACATCACAGTGCTCTATCCACCAAGATGTTCACTGGTTTCACCAATCTTTTTCTTGATTGAGGAAGAACATTTTCGAGCTCGTTCTTCCATTTCTCGAGTTTGTCTTTTTGTTTCACCGACGATTTCACAGTAGCCTCGTGAACGTTGAGATTTTCAGCAATTGCTGAAACTGAAGTTCCACTTGTTACCTCGTCTACGGCTTTTATTTTAATGTGTAACTCCACTGAAACTGGAGATTTCCTTTTCAAATTTGTTTTCACCGGGGACATGTTGAGGTTATAAACGACAAAACACGAGGCTTCTTCTTCTTCTTCTATTCGTAATTGGTTATATCCTCTAACAGCAGTAGAGGCAAGCACCATTTCTCCTCCAAAACACGAGGCTATACATAACACATGACGGGTGGCACCGAAGAGTCCCACTGCGCGTTCCCGTCGCGCAGCGGGACACACGTACTTACCACTACATGTGACGGACTCAGTGGTAGGGGAAGGCAACTTCCCCAACTAAAATCATAGGGAGTAAGAATAATAGGGAGACTCTGCTGTATACTATAGATTCTATAGTACAGTATAGGATTTTATCGGGACACAAAAATACCAACTGCGTCGAACAAAAATGCGTGGTTGTCAAATCTCCCATGAAAATTTTTAGTTAAAAAATTCGGATAAGTAATATTTTGGGATAAAAATTATTTGGAATTGATTAATCATGAATAATAAGTGCAAAGAAACTCAAACGACGAAATTCCAATACAACCGTGAACTTTTCGTCATTTCATTATTTTTTTTTCAAAGGATGCAGCGGAGTGTCGGCACCTTTGATATTTTCCCCCACTCCATAGCCCCAAAATTTACTCCCAGAAGTTCCTTACGGCTATTTTGCTTCTGGAATCCAGGACATTTGGGTTTTAAGACCACCCTAGGATTTTTGTAGTCAAGAACATATTCGGATTCTGAAATTCTGAACATTCTCATTCTTCACCCAATGTTTTTTCCTGTTCAAAAATTAATTTGCATATATGTTAACTCTCTTTTAAAATGTCTCGGAAATTTATAAGTTCTTTCTTATTAAGAGTAGACCAGCTGACCTGAATTAATCCTCGACTCGATTGATGGCTCTCTTATTCCAGAATTCCATTTTTCGAACACGGAGAGAAATGTTCAGTAAAAATTACGGAACTCACAGTTCGCTCACTGATTACGTAATCGACTCAGAAAATTTAAGTGACGGTATCGCAATTTTTCACAGGAGATTCAGGTAAAAATTACGGAAATTTCCTACAACCACATTTCACTCCAGAATTACGGAAAAGATTTGTAACTTTTATTGAATATTTCTCTCCGTGAATGTTTTTAATTCAAGAACATAATCGTTCTTGATTTTAGAACTTTTCCAACTCGTAATACATCAGTTTTGGGTTATGTATTTGAACAAATTCCATCTGACTAATCATTTTCTTAAAAACAGAAACTCTCATTTGGAAACAAGAAATTCGTTTTCTTCGCCTCATAACATCAGTTTCTCTCATTTTTCCTTCCACGTTCAGCAAAAAAAAACACATATGTAAAGGAGAACGCGCTCATAGTTTTGCTGAGTACAAGTGAATGCCAGCCGGTTTCGTCGATCTCTCAGAGCTGTCTCAATTATCGGTTTGTGTTATTTGCACATTGCGCCCGTTACTGAAATTTCGCACTCCCTACATTACATACAACATACCAACTTTCCACAGAACTCAATGGCTGTACAAACCAAAGAATAATAATAGAAAAACTTACACGATACTATAAAAAGAGAAATTATTACCGGAGAATTTCCGGTCGATACAGATAGTGGGGTTACAGGCTCGATTATTCTACGGGCAGTACGCTCGTAACCGTGCTCCCGATAATCTTGGATACCAGTGTAATACGAGTGTAGATGTTACCCAGATATATATAGATATGTATTATATTGTTACGTCTGCGGCACAACGTGTTATTTGCCAAAAAACGATGATGCCGATAGGACGCTATGATTGTACTTAATTTGCGGTGGGTTTCTCATACCCCTTCCAAAGTATAAATAATCTATTATTACATCGACCAAGTGTACACACGGTATAATACATACACACGACTTTTCGAGTGAAAAGAGCCTGTGGGGATACGTTTGCAAGATGTTCCTTAATTTTTCATTCATCTTCTTCGTAAATTGATGAAAGGATTTAGTTGCTGTTAACGAGGATTCTTAACGATTAACACCATTCATTAATAGTTAGTGAATGACGTTAAGGATGTTTATCCGAAATCGCAAGTGTTCAAAAAAAAATGGATTTTTTTTCAACTGAGAGATGAAGTTATTCCCTGTATCTTGATAAAAATTTCAATCCACTAACACACGTTTATTATTTAGAAATTGAGTGGACAAAATGGGCCACATGCATGCGCTAACATGCGCTTATATGGGATAGAATCTTTAAAATATTTCCTCTTTTTGCGCGGGTACCCCAAATGTTTTTCTGGCCATTTGATTCAGTATAGTTTTGCGCATTAACTTGTATTGTTATTTCTATTTTTAGAGTCTGATAGTAGGTGAATTATAAATTTCAACATAAATCCCATAGGAGCCCGTGCATAAGGAAAAATGTGTTTGTTTATTTCTGGCGAGACTGTTGCGATTAATTTTTTTTAACATCAAAGGATTTTCCTTGGACATGAAAAAATAAGATTTGCTGAAAATGGCCGAACATCCTTAATAGTTGAGGAGCCTGGTTTGATTACAAGATTTTAGCAGGTTATTCTGCCAACACAAAATATGAAAAATATAGAGGATTTAATTAAAAATGTATCAGATGTATATTTAATATTTTCGATGCATGAATATGCCAATGATACACTGTTAAAAAAATTTGGCTGAATTTTCCGGAAAAAAACCTTTAATTCGATTTAAGAGAAAAAAGTCAATGAAATTTCAAGTTTCTCTGAAAATTCCAGTAAAGCCCCATTTTTTAGCGGCAGGAAGACGGAAATTCCACCATTTGCATGAATTTTCAAGTGAAAATGAATATTCACTGTCAAATTCCCTTGAATTTTGAGGGAATTTCTTTAAAATTCTTAGAATTTCCAGAATCTTTGAAGGAATTCCCTGAAAATTCAGATGCATCTTGATTTCAAGGAGAGATTTCCCTGAATTTTCCTGATTTTTTATTCATTTTCCCTGATGAATTAAACTGAAATTTACAGTTCCCACGGTTTTTTACAGGAAATTATGAATTTTCAATGTCAAAATTCCTTGAAATTTCAGTGGAACTGTTACTCATTAGAAATTTCCAAGACTTACCGGAAATTTCAGTAAAAAATTAGTCTCCATTAATTAGAATTAGAATTAGATTCGATTGTGGGTCTGAAAAATATTTAAAACTAGCAGGGGTTCGAGCCTATCCGACAGAAGGCATGTGGTCGTTACTTTTTGCGGTATTATTCTATTTCTTTTTTTTTCTACCGATTCCATTGGAAGTAAGCTTCCGAGTGGATTCGTAGCAATTCCCTGTCTTTATGACAGTCATACAACCGTAACCACAAGCTACAGGGTGTCTACTGGAAGATATTCAATCTTTTAATGAAATAGATTTATACAAAAGATTAACTATCTCTGAAACTGCTCAGCAATACAGACGAGTATTTTGAAAAAAAAAAAAATTTAATCAGTGCAGTAATTTTTTAGATATTGAGGAGAAATGAAATTTAAACATGTTCACTGCGAAAACTAATGTCCGAATTTCAGACACTTTTGTAGACACTTTTCAAACACTTTTGGGACGATTTTGTAGACACTTTTGAGACATTAAAATGTGTCAATGGAGGTATTTCAATTTCAGACACCACGATGTCTGAAATTAAGATACAGATATCAGTTTCAGACACAAGCGGTGTTTGAAATTTTCAGACATCAGTTAGATTTCCAGACACTTTTAAAGATCCAGATGTTTTTTGCCATCTGCCATCTTAAATTCAGATGGTTGTCACACTGAGAGAAAAATATGATTCTTCTGACTATATTCCATCACCATCGAATTATAGTCAAAAAGTCCTCAACAATTTTGCATGGGTTACGGTAACTATGACCGGAGAAGTGATTACTACAATGGAATGTAGTTATTGCAATTATTTTATAGTTCTACTCACGA
This sequence comes from Diachasma alloeum, assembly GCF_001412515.2. Taxonomy (NCBI): domain Eukaryota; kingdom Metazoa; phylum Arthropoda; class Insecta; order Hymenoptera; family Braconidae; genus Diachasma; species Diachasma alloeum. The sequence continues at coordinate 1,193,562 of NW_021680379.1, read as the reverse complement.
TAGATTTGTCGTGGTTACTTTTGAACTTTGGTTAATTTAACTGCATTTGGATTTGCAAAGATTACGCTTGTGAAATTAATATAATGTTATGTGCCGCATACAAAAAAAAATCGTATCGTTCACCAAAACTGCCTCAACTACTTTCTTATTGTAAATCGAACCTCAGATTTTTCTTCACGGAGAGAAATATTCAATAAAAATTACGTATCTGTTCCGTAACTCCGGAGCGAAATGTGGTTATAGGAAATTTTACGGAACTGTCACGAAATTCTGCGAAGTGTTCCGTAATTTTTATCTGAATCTCCTGTGAAAAATTATGATACCGTCACTTAAATTTTTTGAATCGATTCCGTAATCAGTGAGTGAATTGTGAGTTCGGTCATTTTTAATGAACATTTCTCTCCGTGTCTCAGTGCAGAAACCTAGTTTTTGCAGTGGATGAGTCAACTTTTCAGACATGAGAAATATCTTAAAAATTAACGTTTGAATGGACTTTGCCGTCTGAATCAGGTGAAATATCTTAATAGTAAAATTTTTAAATTAAATTCAGTTGAGCTCAATGATAGCTACAATGACCCAAAATTTCAGATTTTTATCTTCAAGTTTCACTGTATTTATGTTGAATTTTCTAAAAATTAATCACCAAAAACCCGAGTTGTCGGATACATACATATAGACATGAACCTAAAAACGGAATTTCTTCACGTTTCATAACATTCTAGACCATTTGCAATCAAAATTAGGAAATCGGAAAATCGGTTAAAAACAAGGCCATTCGGAAGCAAAAAATACCTGTTGTACGTACACATTGTAGATGAAGTATATGGGGTATTCCATGTGAACTCACCCAGGTCAAAACCCTCACCATCGCCAATCATATTGTCGATTTTTCCTGTGGTTGTATATGGAAAAATATGACTTCTCAAATTTTTTCAGATTTTTTGAGGCATCCTGTGGGCAGCCATGTTTTTTTTGCAAGTTTTGTCTTCAAATGCCTGTAACTTCCATAAAAATCAATCGATTTGAGTTTTTTTTTTACAAAATGTACGTCTTCGAACACACTTTCCATATTTGAATATGATAATTCTTTTCAATTCGTTCTTTCATCGATTTCCTCAGAAAAACCTCAAAAAACTTCAAAAAACGAATCGTTTTCAAAGTTGGACCCTTTTTATATTTTTCAAAAAATTTCAGTGAATATATTGGACCAAAATAAAATTTTTCACCAAAGGCCAAAGTGGGATCTCTATTAGAACACACCACTCGGAAAGATTTATTGTTAACGAATTTTCAAAAATTCATCAAATTGTTCCAGATTCGAATATAATGCAGTGATTCTTCAGGCGGTAAATTCAAATAATGCTTCTGCGTTCAAATACGAAAAGAATTTTGAAATTTTTGAAATTTTTCATCCCGGATTCATATATTCAAATTGGAAATGACGAAATGGGAAGCCCACTTTGGCCTTTGGTGAAAAATTTTGTGGTCGTCCAATACATTCATTGAAATTTTTTGAAAAATATAAAAAGGGTCCAACTTTGAAAACGACTCGTTTTTTGAAGTTTTTTGAGATTTTTCTGAGGAAATCGATGGAAGAACGAATTGAAAAAAATTGGCATATTTTTATATGGAAAGTGTGTTCGAAGACGCACATTTTGTAAAAAAAAAACTCAAATCGGTTGATTTTTACGGAAGTTACACGCATTTGAAGATAAAACTTGCAAAAAAACATGGCTGTCCACAGGATACCTCAAAAAATCTGAAAAAATTTGAGAAGTCATATTTTTCCATGTACAACCACAGGAAAAATCGGCAATATGATTGGCGATGGTGAGGGTTTTGATCTGGGTGAGTTCACATGGAATACCCCATATATTAGTTTATATTCTTGTGATGGATGTATTTTTGTATGTATTCTACGGATCTAGGGATATAATTTTGATACATGGACGTATATTCCCGAAAAATATTGATATTTGTTTCGTTCGTGCAGATTCCATCCATCTGGAGGATTTTCATGGATTAAACGAAATCTGTTATCCACGAAATAGATAAATTCCAAGTATTATTTTAATCATCCAAAATATAAAAGAAGTTACCGTACAAATCATTTTTCCTTTCGAAAAGTTGACTATTTCAGAATTTCGGTATAATTACTATTTTTCATGCATGAATATTCCAAAGATATGGTAGTAGACTCCATTATGCGTCTGAAATAGTATATTGTGGGCGCGTTTCGCAATCGACTTAGTACTGTAACCCTATCTAATTTCGTTTTACTGCAGCTACAGTAGTTGATTCCGAAACGCACCCAGCGTCGTTAGGACCGTAGACGGACGTTTTCGATGAGTGTGAAGTTAGCAGCACGAGGCGTCGGTAAGGCAGTGACGAGTGCTGCTAACTCACACGAATCGCAAACCGACGTCACGGTCCGTATGACATATACTATTTTTTGTCACGAAGGCCCGATGAAGGGGAGGGGGTGGGGTGGAGGCGCAGAAACGGGGTCCAGGGGCCGCAGACCCCGGTGGGGGGGCTGGGGGGGCGAAGCCCCCCCACACTGAAGGAAAAATAAATGACAAAATAAAAAAAAATACTTACATGACAAAGTAGACAAAAATCTAATTTGCCTGTAAGTTTTTCAAAAATACCTCGGAAACTATAGCGAGTTTTTTCGAAAAATTCGGGGGATTGAGGGGGGGGGGTTGTACATTGAGAATCCTCGTTAAACAATCCCACCCCCTACTCCTCCAAATTTTTCAAGGAAAATTCGCTCAAACTAGCGGAAAAGACTCACCGTCGAGCTAAACGGCAACGGAAGGGGTGGGGGATTATTTATTGCTCCAAAAATAAACTGCTATTCTTTTAAATTTCATTTTTCTTTTCTGTCGACCAAAAACATTGAACAAAAAAACTCCGCCTGTCAAGAACATTCTAAATTCTGTCAAGAACATTCAAAAATATATACACTGATAGAAGGATTCGGTTGATATTACACAGGCTCGGTAACTGTTACCTAATGTCGCAGTAAAATAAGAACAATTGAATGGCCCGTTGATAGTTACCGAACGGCTCAGTTGAGAGGTTAAGGTTGAGCCAACTGGAGGATTTGGTAATAGTTACCGAATCGCTAGTTGGTGTAACTTCTCTGTTGTTTATTATTAAACATTGATTGTCATGTGAAAATTTGAAAATACGGGCCGTCTAGATGTGGAAATGCAGTGAAAATGTACTGAAAATGGTTATACTTCCAGAAAAAACGACGTTACACAGAGGAGAATGTATTTTAGGATTTGATAATTATCCAAAACATAACCACAAAAGGGACACAATCCGCCGCCGATGAATTCTATGAAAAGTATTTTATATGAATATTTATTACAATTTTATTTTAACGAGGTAAGTCAATTAATTATTCACCAGGTTGGATTTGTGATAAGCATATCAGAAACCAGGGGAGTTGGAGTAATATCCATAAGAACTTTTTTTGTAAAACTTTTTTTTCAATTTCACTACAGAAATTTCCGTTTATAAACAATCTTCTTCCAATTAAAAGTGTTATTGTTTTACTCACACCCTACAATTAATCGCTTATATTATTTTAATAAAGTAAATACGTTTTTGTTTATATATTCTCTGAAGATTTCAACGTGAGGAAAAGCCTGAGCTAGAGGGCGCGTTGAACTAACCTCGATTCGGTAACTATTACCAAACGCCCAGTTGTATTAAACGGTTCCCGGTTTGCGTCAAGCGAAAAATTTATCATAATCAAATGGTGTTAAAATCAACCAGCAGTTGAGTGTACCGCGATTAGTCCTAGTTATCAATGAATGTCCAGTTATGTGAACCTAATCGAAAAAAAACCTTCAACCGAATCCGTCAGGTAGATACAAGCAAAGCCTTCTATCAGTGTATAATCTATTCGAAATAAGATGCAGTCGATGCGGTATGACCATATCACCCCAATATGGCGACTTACTCCCTAGCAAATAACTACACTGATAGAACGGATTAGTTATTGTTAACGAATGGATTTTGGTTGGAGGTTAGGGTCTATTCGGTCCCACCAAATGTTCATTCGTTAATAGTTAACGAATGTATATTTGACGAGTCTTGTTTGACTTGACTTTCGACATTCAAGTGAACCATTCGTTAACTATTAACGAATATTCATTTGGTCATATTCAACTCTACCATTCGTTAATAGTTAACGAATCTCGTTTGGAATAAATGAATCATTCTATCAGTGTACTATTGAGACCATCGGCAGTGGCGGTGGCGCATCTCAGTGGATTGTACGATCCGCCGAGTTTTCATGTAAGCGACCGTTGTAATGGCTCACTTCATGTTGTATTCCTACGAATGTTTTGTGGGTTACCCATCTAGAAACTGTATGAATTTTCGGACCAAGGACTGGTAAGTCTCACTTACCATATCTGTACCTCGTTTTACAGCCCCGGTATGCTAAACGCCATTTACCCCCTCTCAACACAGCCCCCGTAAGCGCCATTTTTCGGGCCTCAGTGACGAAATAGTATATTTCGTCACTAGGCCGAAGAAACTTTTCTGGCGAATATGAGTTTGCAGCCCGAGCCGAAGGCGAGGGCTGCAATCATATGAGCTAGAAAAGTTTTTTTTGGCCGTATGACGAACAGTATTTTTTGTTATGACGGCCGTAGGCAGAGATTCACGGACGCGGAGCGGAGCGGAGCGTCCGTGAAGCGCTGCCTCACGGCCGGAATGACAAAAAATATATTATCGCCTGTTGACATAATATACTATTAAAAAATACCTGTTGCACGCACGGAGAGAAATATTCAGTAAAAATTACGGAACAATTCACGTAATCCGCAATGGGGAATCATTTTCCGGCAATTTTTATAGGAATGGAAGAGAAGAAATCTGAAACGTTCAGTGAATTCGCAGGTTCATCACCGAACAGAGTACGAAATTGTCACGTAATTTTTCCCGAAGAAGTCAAATCTTACAGGAACTTCCCGACTTATTATGCCTCCAAAATCAAGAATTCTTGAGCGTTCTGCTTTTAAGAAGCTGTTGAGTTATTTCTACCCTCCATTCCGGAAAATTTCTCAATCATTGGGGAAAAATTACGGAACGACATGTTGTCCCCACATCGGTGAATCATCAGACGGGTGGTTAATTTTTACAGAACAAATCGTAGAACTTGCATGACAATTCGTACAATTTCAGTTGCGACTCAAACTTTTTATTGAATTTTACTTGGCTCGCGGAATACGTCTCGAAACGTAATTTTTACGGTTTTTTCTGGTAATTTTTATTGAATGTTTCTCTCCGTGCGTATGAATTGTAGATAAACTATATATATACTGAATTATATATTTCAGTAGTGAAGTGGTCAAACGGTTTAAATCGATTTTGGTTATTGGTCAGTTTTCAATGAATATCTAGTAATCTAAGGGGGATAGCAAAATTTTTCTCATAATCCTTTTAGTAGTACTCAATTCGTTCTACAAAACAGGTCCTTGTGAAAATTTCGCTATCTCCCATAAATTCGAAATATTTCTGGAACACTCAACTGAAGACTAAATTGACTTAAACTGTTTGAACACTTCGTTACTGATTTGTGATAGATGTATTTTTATATATATTCTACGAATTTAGGGATATAATTTTGATACATGGACATATATTTCCGAAAAATATTGATATTTGTACCGTTCGTGCAGTTTGATTCCGTCCATCTGGAGGATTCCCATGGATTGAGCGAAATCGATTACCCACGAAATAGATAAATTCCAAGTATTATTTACAACATCCAAAACGTAAAAGAAGTTACCGTACAAATCATTTTCCCTTTCGACAAATTGACTATTTTAGAATGTCGGTATAATTCAGTGTTCTCCCTCCTCCATCGGATAACCATCAAGTATTAGCCTGTTTGAAACTGTCATTAGCAGCAATGAATTAGTATCAATTTAGATAGCCAATAAAATACAAGTATATGTCTGGGTTCATGTCTCCAGTGGGGAGTGGAAGTCCGCCTTGTCCCCGTTGTTAATATGTGATACGACAAATGCTAGATAGTACAAACGGATTTCAAATGTTGGCGCACGAATACCACACATAAATTATATTTGTCATAATATAAATTAGTGTGGTATTTCTAATGGCAATATGAGCCTTTCCATTTGCCGGTTTGAGTTGTAACAAATCTTGTTGAATTATTACAATCATTTTGTTTTTTAATACGCCATGTAATCAAACATGAGTAGTCTCGTTTCAATGGACTGGGGGGAGGGGGGGGGGACAATAAAGAGGCTTGTCACGTTGACCTTCGCATCCCAGTCGGTTCTGAGTGAGCGAAAAAAAAAACGGGAATCGTATCGAAGTTGAACTTTCTATCTGCCATTAACTATCCAACTTTGCCCAGGTATATCTGTATATTTCGATTGAGACGGGTAGAATTTGGAGAAATGGATATTTTGGCGTGCACGGAGAGAAATATTCAATAAAAATTACCAGAAAAAAGACGTAAAAATTACGTTTCGAAACGTAATCTGGGAGCGAAGTAAAATTCAATAAAAAGTGTCAATCGTCACGTAAATTCTACGATCTGTTCCGTAAAAATTACTCATCCGTCCGACGCCTCACGGCTAGCCATGAGTCACCGTGAGGGGGAGATTTTAACAACACGTTCCGTAATTTTTCGTGAATATTTCTCTCCGTGTGGGAAGAATTCGAGTTTGTTGAGTAATCCAGCTTGTTACACTATCAGAAAATTACTCTTGAAATTTTAAGTGAAAAAGTTTGACATTTTTAACAATGACCAAGTTACATGAAATTTCGGTAGATTTCTTCACTGACTAGTCAATTGATTTCTCGAATATTCAAGTAATTCTCGATTTCAAGGTTCATACGGTACTGAAAAACCCTGAAAATTTTGAAAATTCAGGCAATAACTTTTCTGAATTTTCAATCTGTTGAAAATTGAATTGTATGCGATGTTCAATTTTCACGATGAGTTTGGAAATTCAAGGTTTCATTGAAAAATCAATTATTGTTTAACATGAAAAACCCAATTTTCTTGAATTTTCAAGATGAATGAGAACTTTACTGTACGCTTTCATTTGAATTGGAATTCCACCGAATTTCCAGCGAAATATAAAATTACATGATTTTGTTTTCCACTCAATCAAATTCACTATGGCTCTTCATAAAATTATTAGTAAACTGTCCACGAAATTTTAGTTTTCTCTGACAGTTAAACATCTTATTTTCCTGTTTCATGCAACTCCAAATTTCTTCCCCCCAACATAGAACTAAACAAGTTAATATCTCGATTTTAGAAACTAGCGTAATTACAAAGTTTTTATATGAAAAAACGGAAAAACGGAATATCTCGAAAATTTTGTGTGAAGGCGTGTACATGTTATGATTGATTTACATAGAAGGCATCGAAGCGAATATTTTGACAACAAAAAATCGAAATCGGTCCACTAGTTTTGAAGATATTTGCGGAAAAAATTTGGAAACGAAACGTTTTTTTTTAAAAAACGATTAGATCGATCGGGCTGAAACTTTGCACAGAGTTAGTCCTCATTAAGACACATAATCTGACACAATTTCAGATTTTTTGGGATTACTTTAGCCATTTAATTACTCAATTTTCTAAAAATTGACCATTAAGAAGGTGGCAGTAAGCTGTTAAAAATTTTCGTCTGAATTTTTCGTGGCAAATTCTGGAAATTTTCATCGTGTTCAAGTTCCACTGGAATTTCAGGAAATGTTGTTATTGAAAAATCAAATATTCCACTGATTTTCTGTTCAAATGATCTGGAAATCAATAAAAGACTTGATTTTTCCGTTCAAATATTCTGTAAATATTCATAAAAATCAGGAAAATTCAGGGAAAAATTGAAAATTCATGTCATTTTGTTTCTCACCACATGATTCATGTTCTACTGAAAATTCAATCAAGTTGTGAAATTTCCATCTCACTCTCACTGAAAACTCATGAAGTTCCGTGAATTATCCTTAAAACTTGAAATTTCATAACCATTTTTTCCCGAAATCTGATTCAATGCCACTTTGATGAGATTTACTATAACATCTTCCATGAAATTTCAAAAAAATTCTAACAGCGTGGACATGTTCACATACAGACATGGTCGCCAAACTTCGTAAACGTAAATTTACGTTTCAGACCATTCTGCATAATATTCAAAGAAAATTACAGAATGCCAAAATTAGACGATAACAATGCTTCCATTCGGAAGCAAAAATCATCATCACTTGCTTTCCACAGCACATTCTCCTTCCAATCGCAAACGGCTCTAAAGTGAAGGTGGTTTTGCGTGTGAATTCTAGTCAATAGGGCCCTATCAGTTGAAATCGAGATAAATCCAGTCGTTCGTAATAGTCCATGTTGGCATTGAGAGACGTGAGGCCAGGTCACACACAGTGTTGGCAAAATGCTTTGGATTTACACTTGGTATTAGTGGTTGTTACTCTCCGTCAGTGGGACAGTGAAAGGCGACCTAGACCAAGTCTCCTACACCATTGGGGGGGTCTTATGGGATACCTCTGGTGTCTGGATGCTTACAGACTTACATTTGTGTATGTTAGGATATTCAGACACAGTGTCTAATGCTAAACGATGCTCACTCTGTCTACTACGCAACGATTTCTGTCCTATTGTCCAACTACCAGGGACAGTAGGTGGCTGCGGTTTCACTCTCGAAAGAGCTTTCGATTGTAACTGTTTCATAGACTCATTTTCATTCGTTTATAGAGTGGGAGAAACTCTATTGATACTTTACTTTCATTCATGAGCCTCAGTTCATGAGAATTCATTCATTGTTCCAGGTTAATTAATGGAGTATTTTTTTTACAGGCTAACTCTTGCGGAGAATAATTCAGTGGAAAGCCAGAAAAGATGGCGGGTGAGAACGTACAGATTCTTGCGGATGGGACCGTCCACGTGATAATGAGCCCAACAGAGAAACTGTCCAACGGCATTGGTGATGTGCACTGCAACAAGCATAACAACAATGGAACAATAACTTTGCCCAATGGTAAAGTTCTTGAGATAACTGCTGTAGAGAATGGGAAACTCATTGCCAATGGTGATGAGAAGTCCAATAGTCTCCAAACAGAATTCGATGAGGCTGATATTTCCTGCGGATGGGGCCCATGCAGACCGAACTGGTTGCAATTGTTTGCAACTAAACAGGCATTTTTGGTCACATTCTGTCTTACTTGGGTGAGCATCTATTTCATTTATTTTGCACAAGAAATTGGAACGAAAAATATGAGAGATTTTGGCGAAAAATTTAGTTCGCAATTTTGAACATAAATGGGTTGTTACAAATCTAAAGTTACGCTGAAATATCCTGGGGAGGACGACTCTGATCGAAAAAAATTTGGAACACAAATTTTACTATTTTTGAGGGGAAATTGGAAGGCATAATTTTCTTCCGAATCCTGATGAATGCTTCGATGCTACACAAATCAGTAGCGAAGTGGTAAAACGATTTAAGTCGACTCATCTCCCAGTTGAGTTTTTGAGGAATATTTCCGAATCTAAAGGAGATAGCAAAATTTTTATTATAAAATTTTTTGGAGAGTCGATTGAGAGCTACAACAAATGTGATTACGCAAATTTCGCTATCTCCCTTAGATTCGGAAATATTCCTCAAAAACTGAACTGGAAGATCAGTCAACTTAAACCGTTTTACTACTTCGCTACTGAAATCATCATCAGATTCTTCGATAGAAACTAATGATGTGTTTACCTTAACTAGACGAACGTAGGCTCATTTACCTTACCTGATGAACTGCTAAAAGGTACCACCATCATTTTCTAAACACAATGGGGGACTTGCATGAATTCTTTTTTTATTTTGTAATCTCAATTTTCGGCCTTGAATCATCAATTTTCCATTTACAGACATTAGAAATATGGCTCGTTAATTAGGAATTAATTGTCGAGAGTCGAAGATTTCAAATGCTTTGAAATCACTAATGACGTCACAAGGGTGGTCGAACACTGGACCAATCGCAGAATGGCTCACCCCAATCTAGCCCAATCTTCACGTGCGCTTTATCCAATGGATAACGGCAACTCCCCTCTCTCCTCACATTCGACCAACGAAGCGCCATCCGGCATTACTTGTGCCACTTTGTGACGTCATGACCGAAATACTAGGTTTCAACAACGTCTGATTCTCAATCAATTCTGATAACATATCTAGGCAATATTTCTTCATAATTCTTGTCCTTTAGCTGTCTATGGGTTATATACACTGACAGAAAAAATTAATTATTTTATGATGAGAATTTCATTTGAACCAATTATCATTTGGTTGTTAATTTTCAAATAAACATGATTTCATAGTGAATACCAGTTATCTCTTCATGAGATACATTTCATTGGGAGAAATCGAACTTCTCTAGAGTTGAAGTTCCTTTTATTTGTCGTAATAATGACAGTATTAGACTTATTTCTAGCCAAAAGTTTGCTAACTTTAGAAATTCGTTGGTTTATTCAAAAATCAAAATTATTCTCATTACTAAATACGTTGTTATGTCAATCAACACGATCATCTGTTGTTCCAAGAATCGGGATGGATATTGTTACGCCGAAAAAGCTTTGAGATTGTAGTACGATGTCGTTGAGGTGAAAGAAGTTTATATTTCTTGACTAAAAAAAATCGCATTAGTTTACAATCACAGAATTACAGATTACGGCAATTGTACACAAGCTTGGATATCACAAATTTCGTTCAATGTGATGTACGGAAAGCTCAATTTAAACATCGGCTTCATTCGAGAAAACAACATTCAATTCATTCCTCAATGTAATCATCTCCTAGGTACGAATTTTTGATCAATTCATGAAAGTAGAAAATGTCCAGACTAGACTAGAGATTATATTAGGTTAAAATGGATTGAACTTTTCCGTTTTTGTGGTGAATACATGTGACTTGTGTGGGACTTGACGCCAAGGACTGTTTCATTTGATTCAAGTAAATGTATCTCAAGAAGAAATAATAGATATTCATCGTAAGATCTTATTTATTTAAAATTGGTTCTAGTTTATAATACTTGTTCCAAGAACGAGACATCTCAATAAAGATCATTTTTTCTATCCAGTTGGCGAATGAGGAGCTGTGAGAAATAAAGGAACAAAAATTAAGAATGTAAGTGGGTGGTAATTTAGTATGCAAAGAGCATTTCCTACAAATCATGAGAATTGAATGATTTTCCTTGATTTTCACCTTCAAAAATCACTTAATATGGTTGAATATAAATATTCTACGACTTTTGGTTGGGGGGGGGGGGGGGTGAAATTTGTACTAAAGCATCTGATAATGAATTATCTAGGATTGAAGCATTCATCAGGGTTCGGAACAGAGTGGTATCATTCAATTGCCCCCTAAACATAGTAAAACTTCTGTTTCCAAATTTTTTAAATCAAAATTGTTCTCAGGATATTTTGGTGTGATTTTTGAATTGGGACACCCTGTAGATCCTTGAAACTTTAATCAAGATAATTGTTCAATGCATTGGAAGTTGTGAGTTCTTTGTTTAAATCGTGTAATTGTGATTATCAAAGTTGTCAGTCTTGATGTCGTCATTATCGATATATTATATTGTCACCGGAAGTCTATAATTAAAGTAAATTTGAACTTCCGCGATGTCCAGAGAGGATTAGAAATGGGAGTGTATGAGAAGTAGTATCGAGTATTATATATAGAATCAGGTCATTATATTCTTCGTTCAGTTCTGTTTGTGTTTGGCTTTAGCTTAAGTTATCTGCATGACATGTCAAGAAAATTTCGGACAAAATTTTTTGACAAAAGAAAAATTCAAAATGCGGGTGAGGTGAAGTCGTTCAATTTTGAAATTCCTCCACTTCCACGTCGTCGGCCTCAATCCCGACGATGTTTATTTCGTCAGCAGTCCGCTTCTATGTGCCTCTATAAACATCTCATTTCTCTCAAGAACGAGAAATTGTCCCAATTTTCTTCTGCACTCGTCTGTACTCCAACCCTTATATTGTCATTCCCGAGCTTGAATAGTATGTTCCCGAGCCTGAGTAATATACTCGTAAACAATATCATTTTTCTTCATTTTCCGACAATTTTACTCCATTTTGTTATAGTTGAAATGGCATAGGAAAATTTAGTAGCAAAAAGCTAAGCAGTTGGAGTCGATTTAGCTTCGAGTTGAGTCTTCTAGCAATATCTTAGGATCTCACAAGGATAGCTAAATTTTCTTAAGAACTGTTTTGTGCAGGTCTCGTTTTTCTCTAATATAAAAACTAGTGTTGAGGTGAAATCAACTTGAACACCTAAAAAAAAGTCCTCCTGAATCAAGCCGAAGAATGAGTCTGAATCAAGTCGGACTGAATCATGCCGGGAATCGACTTATTTCATGTCGAATTGACGGCATGAATCAAGTCGGACTCGGACAGATGCAAACCGGCATATCGGTCTAAATCAAGTCGATTTTTCAACTTGATTCAGGTCGATTTGGCGGCTTGATTCAAGTCGATTTTTCATTAAAAATTAGATTAGAAAATTAGTGGAAAGTTTACATTTCAGTTCGATTATTCCATGAAAATGTATTAAAATCAAGAAAAATCAGGTAAATATAGTCTGAAAGTTTGAATAAATTGAAAGTTTTGTATAATTTGGTACTGAGTACTCCTTTTCTGTTTGATAATTCATGTTCAATGAGGAATTCTTTTTTTTTTTCTAAAAAATCTGGAAATTCATCGAATTTTCAGCCGTATTGCCTTGAATGTTCCAAAATTTTCTATGATTTTGGAGCACAAGCGGTATTTGATTGGATTACTCAAATACTGAATTTCTACTGGTTGACATTTAGAGGAGGGCATAATCTGTAAAATATGAAATTTCATGATTTTTTGCCGTGAATCGGATTTAATGTCACTCTCATAAAAAGAACTATTGAACTCTGAATGAAATTTAGATTTTCTTCTAATAGTGTATCTTTCCTACTTGGACCAAGTTTTGATTTGACTAGAATCAAGCCGACAAATCGGCTTGAAACAAACCGAAAAATCGGTTTGAATCATGTCGAAAAATCGACTTGAATCAAGCTGAAAAATCGACTTGAATCATGCCGAAAAATCGACTTGAATCAAGTCGGTATCCATTACCTGGAACAGGCAGAATTTCAACGTGAATCACTTCGTTTTTCAGTTTGATTCAAGCCGATTTTTCAGTTTGATTCAGGCCGATTTTACGACTTGATTCAAGCCAATTTTTCGGCTTGATTCAAACCGATAACGGCTCGACACCTTTCTTCTTGAAATAAACCAAAACCGACTAGAATCAAGCTGACGTCGACTTGAATCAGTACATTTTCTTAATGAATACTTTGACTCCTCCATGACTGAAGTCCCTCAAGAAGAATCGATAATAAGCTTTCAGTAACAAATCAACGTTTGCTCAATTGTTCTGTTGATCAGGTGCTTCAAGGGATGTATTATACATACTTCGTCTCAGTGATAACGACGATAGAGAAGCTCTTTCAAATTCAATCAAAGACAACAGGAATCATAATGTCAGCAACTGAAATTGGACAAATCGGTTCATCGCTTCTGCTGACATACTACGGTGGCCAGGGACACAGGCCCAAGTGGATTGCCTGGGGCATGATACTCTTCGCCGCCAGCTCCTTGACCTGCTCTATGCCTCACTTCATCTACGGTGAACAACTGATAAAACAGAACGAAAAACAGTTCAGCGCTGTTGGTCCTGATGGTCAAGGAGGTGGACCTAACTTCACTGATCCCATTCCAGCGAATTTATGCAAATTCAACGGGTATGTTTTATGATGATATTTATGGTTATTTTCTAGTTGATTGAAATGGCATGTTTCGTTATTTGTGGTTTCTATTTTTTTTCACAAGGTCATACGGGAACCCGCATTTGATAGTGGGCTTGCTGAAACACGTGCTAAATTGATAAATGAATAATAGACAATGGTGTAATGATTTTTGATAGGATTAACATGATTATGGAGATACTAGCGATTTTCTGCACGCCCCCATTACAGGAAGAGAAAAATCTGTTGAAAATTACCCTTCAGTCATCGCCTGAATTTCAGCAGATGTACCGCATTGACCGTTTACAAATTTGGAACAAAATTGGAGTGAACAATGCAATAATTCTAGTAAATTTACAATATTTTGAGTCCATCTAAATTATTGTGAATAAATTGACTTGACTCAGGCCTAAATCACCGGCGTAATTTGTGAACAAATTCTCTGTGCACTTGTCTTACAAACAAATCCAAACCTGCACTTTCTCCCATCGCCGCCCTCCTGGGAATCAACGAAGCTCAACAGATTTTTAACAGCTAGAAACCTTAATGGAAATATGCGCCTGTAGAGCAGTAATTGAAAGGTTGGTAAATGTTAAGAAAAAGGGCCCCACTACCAATCCGATGGTTAAGTTTTCAGAAAGATCGGTGGTGGGGCCTTCTTACCATTTACCGTAATAGTGATGCGAAATAATGAAATAGTTTTCCGGATTCGAAGAATGAAAGGACAAGAATGGAAAGGTTTTTGAATTGAAGAGTATTTCAAGGATTAACAGTTTTGCCATAATAAAATTTTCGTTCAAACACAAAGGAAATAATCATTGAAATGAAGCACTCTTCGAAACCGTTGCTCTGTGACTATAACATTGCAATATTTTTGAACAAAAGGAGAATCAACATTTAAAATTTTGTGTTCATGTGACAGTGGAAAAAATTTGTCAATGGAAAGATTCTAAGGGTAAATTCTTACTGAATTTTCAGATTTTTATGATGTCAAATTACCCTTAACCCTAGTCTGGTCACCAAACGCGACCCTGCGACTCTGGTCACTTCCGCGGGGATTCCCCGCCGTTTTATTTAGGCTCTAGCGTTGCCGAATTCACTCTACACTGCCCGGGCGTGCTTAGCGAGGTTCTGGCAACGCCGCCTGATGGGCAATATCATTTAACACGGGAAAAATTAATTCATCTGTTCAAAATAATTTGTTTTCTTTAGGAATTTCGAGAAGTATATTGTTCTAAAAACTACACTAATTCTTTAGACACTTCAATTGACAAATTCAATTTTTTTTTATTTTTCCGGTTAGCCAGTCGATTGTAATTGAAGAAAAATGACGTGCGGTGGGGTTTCCCTCATATGGTGACCAATCTAGGGTTGAATGATGTACAATTCTGCGACGGAACAGATGGATAGGAGGATAGATAGGGATTGATGGGGCAAAGTGGAACGTTTATCATCAACCCAAAATCCTAATACAGTAGAGGCTTCGTATAAGATACCTTAGGGACAGTAGGTGAGTGGAATTCCGGAAACTCCTATGCCCCCACTACGCGCGCCCATAGAGAGGAGAAAAATAGGGATCAGCGGGTTCCAAATAAGATACCTCGCTTGTTGTGCCCGATTTCACTGAAATTTTCATTTTTACTGAATGAATATCGATAACTAATCAATTTATATGTGTTTAATGTTTTGAATTTGTATCGCCCGCGCTCCTTTTTCTCTCTAAATATAACCCCGCGTGATAGAATGGCAGCTGATGTTGGGGGATTGTTGGTGGACTCGAGAATAATCACAGACGAAAAATTACGATTTTTCGATGGGAAAAGTGAAAAAGAAAATCGATGTATATTTCCATTACTTGAAAGAAGTGGTGTGACCCCCCCCCCTCCCCCCTCAAGGTCATTAGACCCTCATGATCACTTCGTTCGTCCTTCCGTCTGAGCNGATAGAATGGCAGCTGATGTTGGGGGATTGTTGGTGGACTCGAGAATAATAACAGACGAAAAATTACGATTTTTCGATGGGAAAAGTGGAAAAGAAAATCGATGTATATTTCCATTACTTGAAAGAAGTGGTGTGACCCCCCCCCTCCCCCCTCAAGGTCATTAGACCCTCATGATCACTTCGTTCGTCCTTCCGTCTGAGCCTTAAAGTAGCTCTACCCTTTTGGGGTTATATTTCAATTCAAAGATTTTTAAAAACTACAACAAATGACCTAAAAACTCGGTGTGATTCGGAATCGTAATTTTTTTCCTCATTTAATTGTTCAAGTTTTTCTAAAAGGAAATGTTGAAAATCCATTATTTAACACAGGGTCTTATGTGAAAAACGCTGAATTTACGACAACTCCGGTTAAAACAAAGATTAAAATCTAATTTTTTTTCCTAAAAACGAGAAAAACAATAAAAAATATTGGCACCTGTTGGATAACGATTTATTGTTTAGTTTTTTTTTTTATTAATAATACTGGCAACAGGAATAGACATGACAACAGTGACCATGTGATGGCGCCCGCTCCGCTCGTCTCCAACTTCCCATATGATTTATTTTAAAAAAATTGATATAAGATAATAGTTATGCTCATGACCTCTATGATTTATTTTAATAATTTAGAGCTAGAAATACTGATTTTTAGAATGTATTTTTTGTGAAATAGACTCAACGACTCCAGCCGTAGGGGTAGAGCTACTTTAACACCGTTTGATCCTTATAACTACTCTCTTTTCGTTGAAAAATGGCCGGGGCCATAGGTATCTTATAAGAAGCCCCGGAATATAAACATTCGAAAGGCGATAAAAGTGCCGAGAGTGGTGGTAGGCCTTGAACGCTCGGAGCGCGAGATATCTTATAGAGAGGTATCTTATACGAAGCCTCTACTGTATCTGTGTTTCGATTTTGAAGCACAAATATGACGAATTAAACTGTATTAAATAATAACCAGCAACGAAAAATTTGACACCAGTACGATCTAAATCAATTGAAAATTCGGTGAAAATTCATTCCCCCAAAAATTTTCCTATAAATACAGTTTCGCAGAGCCACAGTATATCAATCTATTCATGACCCAGTAATATTCTTTTCGTCACTGGTATATTTCATGCATCTTCTTGTGACGAGTCCGGGCATGAAATGTTTCATTCATTTCATCGTATTCAACGGAAAAAATTTTCTAAGAAAAATTATTAGGCATCAGGTTTTTACGAGTCGTTCCCTTTCCACCCCCAAGCCCCTGTATCACATTCGCCGAGGACAAGGGAAAACCTAAATTTAGGAAAAAACCTGCCCAGGTAGTCGTCTCTTGTGAGACTTCCGCTCGACAATGAAATTGTGAGATGTAGAGTGTCACAAATTTGGCGCCCAAGCCGGGAAGCGAATCCGGGTTCCCCGACATACCAACCCCACAGTCACTGCCGTCGGTATATTGGAATAATATTATTGTATATGTTCCTAGCAGAGGTTCATGATTGGTGGTTGAGTTAGTAAAGTTATTTGTGGCCGTCCACATGAAAAGAATTTACTTCATCGATCTTAGTTTATCATCTACGTCACTGTTTGATTTTTTTTCATCTACATTAACATGACTATTTTGAAAATGATTCGTTTTTTTTGCTCAAAATTTGTGGAATTTCAACAAAAGTTCCACGGTATGTACCTCAAATCATTTGTCTCTTCTTCGCGTATATATTTCAAAGCATCCTAAATTTCAGAAGAGGTTGGACGCAATATTAGGTTTTTCTAATGAAACATCAACGATAAATAAAACAGTTTAGCGGGTTTTAAGAAGTGGATTTAAGATGGAGTTGTATTTTAAAGTTCCCATCTGTGTTATTTTGTAGATTGATGTTAGTTATTTGGCCTAGACGGTCTCCAGCAATGTGACAGGTTCAATAAAAATTAAAAGGATTTTTTGTCGATAAACCAACATTTCGGCCTCCCAAGAGACCCTCATCCAGGGTTCCTATGAGAACCCCTATTTAATCTTCTAATCAACTATTCAAACTATATAAATTACATTAAAAAAACCATGCAAGTCACATATTACAAAAATTATGAAATGTTGATACGTACGTAAAAAATCAGAAGCAAATCCGATCAATATAGAAATTTAAAAAAACTGAGGTTTCTCATGCGTAAGAAATATTTTTCAAAAATCGATTCTATCTTGACATTGTCTAGTTTTTTTTGCTTCCGAATGGAAGCCTTGCAATCGTTCAATTTTTACTTTTTCTAATTTTGCTTGGAAATAATGTAGAATGGTCTAAAACGAAAAAATACGAATTTTGAGCACCCTATGTGTTTCTAAATGGTCATCGGGTGGTCACTTTTTCGTAAATTAAATGAGTAAACGGCTAAAACACTTCCAAAAAATTTGAAATTTTGTCAGATATTGGTATTGAATTGGAATACTTCTCTGTAAAATTTCAGCCCGAACGGTCCATTAGTTTTTGAGAAAAAGCAATTTGTTTTTGTTTGGTTTTTCGTGGATATCTCAAAAACTGTGCAACCGATTTCTATATATTTTTTTTAGTTGATCACAACTAAAAAATAGTTTTATAACAGTAAATAGTGATAACAGTAATAGTTTATTGTTAATAGTTTTATAATAGTGTTAATAGTTTTATTTTATTTTTCAAAATATTCGTCTCAATTTCCAAGCAAAATTAGAAAATGTAAGGAGCAAATGATTGCAACAAAGTTTTGAGCAATTCCCCAAGTTGAGGTGAAAGGAGAAAAATTGAATTTTTGTACTTCATTTAATAAGTATACTATAATTACAAATTTATTTTCAATTTCCGTTCGTTTTTTGCTTCAGAATGGGAGCATTGCATTCGTTCAAAATGCCTGTACGACCTCTAACTCTTGAAAAAAAACAAGATATTAACGTAAAATTTGGTACAGGTTTCTACAAAAAAAAATATCTTGCTCAAATCATTCGGAAGCTTACCATCAATTTATTGATGGCAAAAAAGAGATTTACATACGATTTAGTAACATGTCTGCAGTCGCATACGTGCTGTCGCCTACTTATTTTTTTCAATTTTGAGTGATTTTTTTGGCCTTTCCAATTGGAATTACCATTTCCATTGAATTGTAGACAAATGACCTGAAATTTAAATTGCAAATTTGAAGATTTCAAACATCTTAATCATTTTTACTTGAAGTTTGAGGTGAAATTTCCCACAAGTGTATACGTTTGGTTGTTTTTTCACATCTCATTAAATACCATATTTCCATAATGAGTGATTTGAGATAAAAACGTCCATGGAATTTGCCGTTTGCAGTTGATTCAGCTGTAAAAGGTCTCTCGCTATTTCCTTCTGGATTCACTCGTCTGACACGTGGAATTCTTGATTAAAAGATGTGAGATATTTGAATAAATATTTTTCATTTCTTCATTAAACCTTTTCAGTAGTTCAAAGTTTCAAATTTATATTTTTCCTGCGACCTTCCATTTATAGGGAAATATTTTCAAAACACAATCATAGCAATGCGGCGAGTCTTGATAGATCAATTACTCACACATAGAAAGGAATCATAATATTCATTTATTTGCGTTTAATGGCTTCTGTTGCAAGTAAACATGCAACCGACTATCGTCCCAAGGCTTTCAATCAGTGGAATTACATTCTGTCAGAAGTACGGGATTATAGACTATATTCGAAGAATAGTAGAAGCAAAAACTAATAAAGTTGAACAACTTGAGTCAAATTGTGTTTTGGAGTCAGAACAGATGTTTGCACAAGTCAATAATAAAAGAAAATGAGGTGGAATGCTAATACTTTTCGTGAGAAAAGGTCGATAATACATACAGATTTATGTACTTTTCTCCACTTTTTTTCCATCTGTTCAAATATCAAAACTGCGTTATTTGACATTGATGGTTTCATATTGTAAGCAGAATGCGATAAATTTTGTCACTATGTCCTTCACTGAACAGAAATATTCTTGACTCAAGAATTGTTGAAGGGAGCATGTCTCAATGTCTCGAATGAAGAATAATTCTAAGAAGCAAATATTCTAAAATCGAGTAATTTATCGTATACCCGAAGATCTTGAATGCTCCAAGCAAGAGTTTTCAAGAGAATACGATGAAAGGAAACATAGAGTCAAGAGAACGCCTACCAGAATGGATGAAATAAATAAGACGATGTAAGAAAGACAAGCACGAAAAAAATTCACCTAATCATATTCATCTTACAGAACAATTGGAGCAACAAGTTCACCACATTCTACCACTGACGCAGCAAAATACTGCGAGGGTGAATTCCTGGATGATCAACTAATCCAGAGTAAGATAACAACAGTGGTACTGACAATATTTTTTGTCTCCCTGTTGGGCGTTGGTATGGGACAAACTGCGGTCTACACACTCGGTATACCATACATAGACGACAACGTTGCATCCCGAGAGAGTCCTTTGTATTTCGGTGAGTCGGCGTAAATAACCGTCCCTCTGGCATTCCCAAGCTCTTGGTGTACATTTTTTTCTTCCATCCATTTATATATATTTTTTTCTCTCCTCATCGTTTCTTTAATGGCTTTGCTAAGCATCGAGAGGAGCCCGAAAAAACGGGTTCCACCGTCTCACTTTCCCCATAGTCGCTTGATTTGTGCAACAAAATATTTTGCATTTCAGCCATTACAATAGGGGTAAGGATTCTCGGTCCTGCTCTTGGGTTTATCCTTGGATCACTATGCACGATGCTCTACGTTGATCTTGCTGCTGAACCGCAGATCACACCCACTGATCCGAGATGGGTTGGTGCTTGGTGGCTTGGTAAGTTGTGAAGAATAAAAGAGTCTTGTTTCACTCTGTAAAAGCAGTGATAAAAATTCAGAGTAAATATTCTCAACGTTTTTATCCATCTCGCAGGTTTAGTTTTGATAGCTGCGATGCTCATGCTGGTCAGCATTGCCATGTTCGCCTTTCCCAGTCGATTGCCAGCCAGTCGATCTGCACCCAAGATAGAGGATTCGAAGAAACCGAGTCTCAGAGGTGAGTGGACGTCATACATTCGAGTATAATATACGAGTTTATGAGTTTTTCCTCCAGAATTTAGAAAAATGTAAGAAAATTCAGGACTATTCGTTATTTAAGAGGCGCCAAATGTAATAAACGACATTGTATTTTAATAGTTGGATTCATAAAGACAGTCTTTTCTGAAACATTTCTGTTCTTGATTACATGAAAGATTGAGAAAAGTGACATAGCGAAATACATATCATTGTACGAATCCATTTGCCTATTTAAATAGCAAATAGCAGATGAATGAGTCAAGGGTAATAAGTCCCTTAGAATATCGAACTACTCCCATTCGATGCTCATGGAATAGCCCCTGGCCTTGTTCGCCTATTGGGTGAAAGAATCTTTATCTCTTCCTCAAGTTCAAATCAATGAATTATTCAGAGATACTAGATTTGGAAAAATCTAAGGAAATTCTTAACTATTCGTTATTGAAGGGGCAGCAAATGTGATAAACGACATTATATTTTAATAGTTGGATTCATAAAGACAGTCTTTTCTGAAACATTTCTGTTCTTGATTACATGAAAGATTGAGAAAAGTGACATAGCGAAATACATATCATTGTACGAATCCATTTGCCTATTTAAATAGCAAATAGCAGATGAATGAGTCAAGGGTAATAAGTCCCTTAGAATATCGAACTACTCCCATTCGATGCTCATGGAATAGCCCCTGGCCTTGGTCGCCTATTCGGTGAATGAATCTATCTCTTCCTCAAGTTCAAATCAATGAATTATTCAGAGATACTAGATTTTGAAAAATTTAAGAAAATTCATGTCTATTGGTTGTCAAAAAGGCACTAAATGTGATAACTGACATTGTATTTTAATAGTTGGATTCACAAAGATTGTCTTTCTTGAAACATTCCTGTTCTTAATTAGATGAAACATTGAAAAAAGTACATAGCAAAATACATATCGTTGTACGAATCCATCTGAGTACTTGACTAGCTAATGAGTGAGTCAATAGTAATAAATCCCTCAGAATATCAAACTATTCCCATTCGATGCTCGTGGAATAGTCCTTGGCCTTGGTCGCCTATTCGGTGAAAGCATCTTTATCTCTTCCTCAAGTTCAACTCAATGGATTGTTCAGAGATCCAGTAAAACCCGGTTAAACCCGAAAAACGTCATAAAGATAAGAAACCATCGTATAATGTTTGTCACGATAAAAAATGAAACATAAGGTAACCATTAAAATCTGGGTGCTCATCTTGAGCGATCGCCTCGAGGATCCTTTAGGTAACCACTGTAAACATGAAAATACACGGGTGTTAGAGGTGTCCTTGGTTGTGCCAATGCACGTGTTGGCCACTTTCTTAGGCTGTGTGAGTCAATAATAATGACTGACCGAGTCGCGAACGGTGGAAGCAAGTTCATGGTCGTATCATGGACCCTGAGGCCACGTGTGTTAGAAAAGCAAATGGTGGAAGGAGGGAGAGAGAGGGTGAAAGGAGTGGGAGGGGCCTATCTCGATGTCAGCTGTCTGGCATACACCTTTATTGTGCCTACAGTTTTATCTGAGTGATTCAAATGATCGATAGAATCTCCAATTACTTTCCCTTTTCGTGGCATTTTTTTTCGCCCTTCCTCTGGGTGCGAGGGGGGTGGGGGAGGTGGGTTATTTTTCCTTTCGCTTTCATTCGATACATCAGTAGCAATATTTCTTGGGCTATCTCCTTCTCCTCTTTATCCTTGTTCTCCTTACTCCGTCCTACCTTGGTCGTGGTCTATGGATCTATGCGGGGTTGCCACGACTCACGACACTGGAATTCCCATTTCTTCACCTCCCTTTCGTTCATCCACAGGGGGACATAAAAACAAATTGTATGGGCGAATGGCTGAGAGGAAGATTGGATTAATTTTAGACGCTAAAATCACTCGTAGGGACCACTGAAATCACAACGAATCTATATCTGCGCTGTTCGAAAAAAATTACAAATTCATTGGATTTTTACGGCAATAATTTTCAGGGGAATGACTTTTAAATTTCAGTGACAATTTCCTCAATTCTGTTTTTGACCAATCAGAGTGCAGTATTCGGGGTCACGTGACGCGTTTCACACTGACAATTTCCTCAATTTTGATTTTGACCAATCAGAGTGCAGTATTCGGGATCACGTGATGCGTTTCACACTGATAATTTTTCTGGCTGCCGGGAAATTATCACCTATAATACCCCAAGACCTTCAAAATTACCGGATATTTCTCGAATGTTTTGTTGCATAGCAACGAGAAGAATCAGCTTTGCAGATTAAAATCTCAAGCGCGCAGCGCGAAGGATTTTACTGCAAAACTGATCCCGATCGTTGATATGTAGGAAAACTTGAGGGAAATATCCGATGAATTTTGAAGGTCGAGAGGTATTTGGAGGAAAATTCCTTCAATTCTGATTTTGGCCGATCAGGGTGCAGTGTTCGGGGTTACGGGACACATTTCACCAAAATGTGAGGAATATCAGTCAAATTCGGAGAAAACAATTGACAGGCTACAGGGAAATTATCAGTCTGATAATTTCCCTGCAGCCGGGGAAATTTTAGCCGAAACTTTCAACAGTTTCGTCGATTATCGTTAGTAGGTTGAGAAAAATGGCGATTTCCTAAGAAGCTTGAATAGATTGGAGTACATATTCTTATTTAGGTAGACAAAAGGGAGTGTTGCAATTATGTGGAAAAGAGAAAAAACAAATTGGTCGAGTAATGTTGCGGGATTTGTTTCCGTATGTTTCCACAGAAAGTTCGTAGTACTGCATGATTGCAGCGCCATATTGCAATTATTTAGTGAAATATTATCATGCGCACAAGCAATTTAGGGAAAAAAAAGAAATGGAAAAACGTAGAGGAAAATTAAATTTTGTCGTGGTCAGCATTCATATTATTTATTTATTTTTAACGTAATTTGTTACAAGAAGCTTGGGACTGGCCATCGTCCGAGGGCCTTCAGCCTGGTATTTACATATTATATACAAAGTGTTGATTTTGGAGTGGCAGCATTCATATTCTGAGTTTTTAGTGGAATAAACTGGAGTCAGCCAGGCGGACACTTTGGCTTTGAGAACAATCGAGATATTATCCTATGAAACAGATTCGACTGTGCCGAATATGAGCCAAATTTAGATATTTTTAATAACGCGCGTGGACTGATTAAGCCATTCCCAGAAATCAACAGACACACACAGACCAATGTTTCCTAAAAAATAATGTTTTCATGTTTCTTGTTATTTCGAGTAATTTTAGCACAAAATTATGGAATCGAGAAGAACGCCGATTGTAAAAGCTTTTCTCCGGGAACGTAAATCCCACTAATTGTGCGATTTCACATTGAGCAGCATTCGTATGCAGGGATCCCCATCAATGTTAAATCTCTGTAATATTACAAGAATTTGACCTTTACATTAATGAACATTTAAAATATGTTGACTCAGTTTTTCAAGTAGTATAATATCAATAATCTGATTTTTTACGAATAATGATGTATTTAAAATTTGTTAATCTGAAACTGTAAATTTACTACTAAGTGAATAATTCAAATTTTTTGAAAGGAGGATATTCGATTTCAAAAGTAATCGTCAATCTTTCTACCTCAATTATTGTTCGATAATATAGTTGAAAATTTGAATATTTGAATTGGTGATACTTAAAATAGCTCTACCACCCTTATGGTAAATTCAAAGATTATTGAAAACTGCAAAAAATTGCAGAAAACTCGATTAGATTCGGAATTCTATTTTTTTTTCTCGATTTAATTATCGTTTTGGTTTTTCAAAGAAAAAATGTTAAAAAATCAGGATTTAATCCAGAGTCTTAAATTAAAATCAACATTTCCATTGTCATCAAAGATTAAAATCTGAATTTTTTTTCATTAGATATGAAAAAATCAAAAAAAATTTTGACACCTCATAAAAAATAATCCACCGTTTTGCAAACAAATTTTACTATTTCCTATCCTCCTATCGTAAAAAGGAGAAAGGAAATCGATCTCGAAATATCTCGAAAATCTCGAATAAGCGTAAGCGTAAGACTGAAACCGAAGCGCCACTACGTGAGGATATGAGAGGACGCGTGCGTAGCACGCGCGGCCGATATCGTATTTATAAAAAGGAAATGTTTGAAAAAATATAAATATTTATATAAGTTTAATTTAGATAATACTGACCGGGTATGCATTTTTTCCAATTTTTTCCGTGCAATTTAGTTGAAAAATTTAAAAAATGAAAATATCCAAAAGTACAGCGTAGCCCGGCCGAAGGGTAGAGCTACTTTAAGTACTCAAAAAATTTCAAGAGTGATGTTATCTAATTAAGGGCTACAATATTTACCGTAATAAAATATTACTAATTTGACTATCTCTTTTCGTATGCTGATTTCAGTAGTAAGATACTATCAAGACAAAGATTTTAGCATTCAAAAAATTGAATTGTATTTTGAAAAAGAAAGTATAAATAAATAGATCGACTAAACGACTTTCGAGAAATTTATGTATTTCCGGAAAAAAATTAGGATTCCACGGCCTTAAAATTGTCTGATACTAAAGCAATTTATCACTAATTTAAAAATTTGGAGAAGTATAATTTGATTTTTTTTGGATTGGTTATCAACGCAGTCTTGGCAAGGCATACATATATATCCCTTTTATCGATATCATAATTACGTTTTATAGATTTTCAATTGACTTTCAATGAAAATTAGACAATCGAAACGATTTTGGATTCCACCGCCTTTAAGGTGTGTCTGATACGTCAGGAATTTCTCACTAATTTCCAAAGTTGGCGCAGTACATGTTGATTTTTTTGTTTGATTGCTTATCGACACAGTCTTGGCAAGAAACATACATATACATCCCTTTTCTAGTTATCATATCATTACGCTTTATGGAATTTTACGTGACCTTCGAGGAAAATTAGATAATCGAAAAAATTTCGGATTCCACAGCCTTGACATTGTATCTGATACTTCAAGAATGTATCACTAATATCAAAAGTTGGAGAAGTGTAATTTGATTTTTTTTTTTTGGATTTAAACCCACGTTTCCTCGACACGAGTGGGATAATTCATTTGTGAAACTGGTATATGTAAATTATATTGAGATTAAAAGATTGTGGGTATGAAGAAATTTTTATTCCTGGTGATCTGGCAACCGCGTGAATCCCAGCGCAAATCTCACCGAGGCCTTTTGTGCTAAGGCCTAGAACCCAATGAGAATGAAGTACCTCATGTATAAGGCGGAGATTTCAGGGGTATTTTAGTACCTCGGGGTACGAAGATTTCCGCTTGAAAACTACATCTTCATTCTTCACGCTTCCACAAATCATTAGACGTGGAAAATATTCCACAGGTGAATGATGAGAAAAACTTCGGACGAGTGTTTAATTACTGGTTTCTTCAATTTTCAGATTTTCCGAAAGCGGTGAAGAGACTTTTGAAGAATGACATACTCATGTTCAGGACTGCCAGTAGTGTACTTCACATATTACCTATTGCTGGACTCTACACGTTCTTACCAAAATACTTGGAAACTCAGTTTCGACTTCCTGCTCATCATGCAAATATGATCTCAGGTATGATCTATATTCGTAATTTTAGAAAATGATGACAATAATTTTAAGATTGGGGTTTTGTCCAACAATTTTTTCTTTTCCAATCACGCAATTTTAAAAATATTGTGACAAAGTGCTAAAAATGCAAAAAAAAGTCTGAAAAAAATTCAGGCTTGAGGTTTTTACGTTTTTGAGCCATTGATAAAATTTCAAATGGGTGATAAAAACCGTTTATGAAATAATTCAATTGTTATTTTTGACATTTAACATTGAATCTAGGGAAAAATGCGCTTTCTCACAAAAAAAGTGGAGAAAAGCTAGTCAATTTGTATAGAACATTATTTACTGATGTCATATAAATGAATGTTTTGAATTTATATTGTTCATCTATCATTTTAAAAAATGACAACAATAATTTCATGATTGGAATTTTATCCAACAATTTTTTCTCTCCCAATCATGCAATTTTAAAAATATTATGACAAAGTGCTAAAAATGCAAAAAAAATTCTGAAAAAAAATCAGGCCTGAGGTTTTTACATCTTAAAACCATTGCCAAATTTCAAATGGTTGATAAAAACCATTTACAGAATAATCCAATTGTAATTTTTGGAATTTAACATGGAATCTAGGGGAAAATGCGCTTTCTCACAAAAAAGTGGAGAAAAGCCTGTGAATTTGCATAAAATATTATTTTCAAATGTAATATAAATGGATGTTTTGAATTAAAAAAATTTTGTGTGAAGTTCTTTAAATTAATCAATGGAAAATTGTGCTCAACAAATTGGAATTTGCGATTGTTATAAGAACGATTATGACATCCCTAGGGTTGTCCCAAAAATTATGGTCAAAGTTGGCAAACGAAAACTTGAGACATCATTGCATTTTAATTTTTGGAGAAAAGTAATCCCACCATAATACCTACAAAGAGGTTATAGAATATAAAATATAGGCGTTTCATGCTTTGAATAGAAAAATGAGTATTTATTTCTTTTATTTTACACAAAAAAAAATTTTTTCGAGGCAAACCTCCATTTTTTAGAAGTCCATTTTCAATTTCTATAGATACTTGACTCTGACTGCAGTTACCCTTAGAATTAGGCATTTTTATCCCTGAAATTGAGAGATATAATCTCTAAGATTCGGCATCGAAACGTCACTAGTGACAGGTGTTCTGAATAAATGCAAGATCCGATCATTTCTTTTTGATTGAAAAGCAATAGTAGAGTGAGGTGTTCAGTCCATAAACGAATAAATCATGACTGTTTACAAATTCAAACAGAAAATTCATACTAGTCTTTAGATTATATATTTTTCTATCTCTTCTAGTTTTTTTTAAAATGATTAATAATCAAAGATAGTGACGCAGTGTTGTGTTCAGCACAATATTAAATTTCTTGTAAAAAATTATTCAAATTCAAATGCGAATACTCCTGGAAGTCACAATATTTGTGTTTAATTTTTATGATCACTATCGCTAAAAATTAGTGAATTAATGAATTAGTAAAAATTAGTTCACTAGCTGAACTTCACAACCACGAATCCCTAAAAATGAGGGATACATCTCTAAAAAGTAAAACTTTTCTTTTTCTGTGTATTTTCACTTCTTCAACAAAAAAGGAGAAAAATCATTTGCTAAAATGCAAATAATGTAATGCAAAACTTCACTTATTCGAACGCCTATTTCACATTTATTTAAAGGTGTGGGAGGAATCCTCGTAATGGGTCTGGGCATTATAATCAGCGGAGTATTCATCCTGCGAGCAAAACCAAATGCACGATTTGTAGCTGCTTGGATAGCTTTCACTGCTGTTGTCTATGCTGTAGGAATGGGCATTCTTATGTTCATCGGTTGTCCGATGGACGATTTCGCTGGGCTCACAACGAACGCAGAGGGGTAAGATATAATCAGACAAATGACTAATGATGGTAGAGTTGAAAGTAAAAGTACTGACGTTTCTATTAATTTTCCTTAGGATTCCTGGTTTTGAGCCGACGTGCGAGCCCAGCTGTGACTGTGATCGTTATAAATTCAGTCCAATTTGTGGGGCTGATAGAAAAACCTACTTCTCGGCCTGTCACGCTGGCTGCTCCAATTACACTGTGACTGATGGCAAAGTTTCTTTGGTAATTTTTGAGCTCATTAGCTTGATATGTTAATTGCTGCTTCATAATTGCTGCTTCATAGATGGGGCAAAATGCCACTTTTCTAAACTTCACTATTTTCTGAACAAACAAGTCGGAAATTGTTCTTGTATTGAATATAGTTTAGTTATTTTTGATTATACATTAGCAAAATGCTTCCGAATGATTATTTTGTACATGATTTCCTTCTATCATGTATAATTATAATTAATTGTTTATTTCATTTTGTTAAATGATTGAATAAGATTTCTTTTGAACTACTTTTGTCAGATTTTCAACTTAGTTGAGTGTTATCATCATCATTATTTTTATTATCCCTTTCTGCTGTACAACCGATTGACTTTTTTACAGTTCTACCTCTCTCCTCAGCCCTTCGATAAAATGTTAACAGAAAAATTTCATTCATACATACTTGAATGAATTTGAAATATCGCACTTATAGAAACTATCAGCAAGCTCACTTTCAGAGAAATTCATTAAAAATTCGAAATTTTCAAAAATCATTATAAAAATCAAATCCACCAATATAGCTATCGTAATTATCTTTTAACTTCAACTTAGTGTCATTAAAACATTTTAAGTTATGATTGAATTCATTTGAAGCACGATGTCGAAAGATATCCTCGGGATTCTGATTTTCAAAAAACAATTTTTGCAAATTTGGAAAAAAATCAAAATAACGATTATTGCCATCGTCTTTATCTTCGAACTCGGTGTCCTACCCAAACAAATTTTTCAAGCAATCATTCAATGATTTCAGATTTTTTTAGTTATCATGAAAAAACCAGTTTTAGAAAAAATTCAAAAATTTCAAAAATTAATAAACGAATTTTATTTCAATTAATAGCAATAGATATATAGGGCTCAACAATACCTACATTTGAGGAGAAAAAAAAGATTCAATTCTATTCATTCATTGGCGGACAATTGAAGAAAAACTTCGTTCCATACGTACATACACGCACACGTGCGCACGAGGTCTAAGAATTGCCTTTTCGGACCTTTTGGATCATAATGTGTCGATATAACACGAAAAATCCGAAACTTAAATTTGAACGATTACAATGCTTTCATGCGAAAGCAAAAATATAAATGGAATAGACTTTTTGTATTATCATTTGAAGGTTTAGAATTGACAGTGAAATCTATGTACACTATCAGTTGTGTAATCCAAATCCGAGGTATTTTCAGTCAAACATGCCTACATTTGTTAAAGATTGTAGGCTTCCAGATGCCAAGGTTAATAAAATAGAGTATGGGTTGTTATCAGTGTTCTCAAGGTCTGATGGCAATGTTTTTTCGGTAATTTTTGTCGAAATCAACTTGTTTGATATACTAATTATTACTCCATACTATGACTTTATTATCGCCTAATTCTGAAGGATGGGCATAATGGAAATTTTTTAATCTTCATTACTTTTTTGTACAAAAATGTAAATGTTATAAACTCCTTAAATCCTAAAGCCATTTGAAGCTTTAGGATTGACACTGAAATCTATGAACTTTATCAGTTCTGTAATCTCAATTCCACGTATTTTTACCCAAATTTGTCAACGTTTATGAGAGATTGAAGAACTACAGATACCGCGATTAATATAATACAGTAATTTTTGTTATCAGTGTTTTGAAGGTCTTAAATGAGTTCTATTGACCTAATTCTCGGAACTTTAATAGTACATGGCCGATATTTTCACGGTTATATACACAGTTGGATCTTACGACATACAAGATTGATATGGTTTTATTTTGAAGCATGAATTATTGTTATGAATTTTTTTTTTTTTCATTTTTTTAAATATCTGATTGAGTGAGGATATTGTGATACATAATATATATTTTTATGCGTCACTTGTAGGCTTCAATGTGATTTTTCCTGAAGTCTGAAATAAATATATTGAAATTGAATTTCAATTTCAAAATAATGGGAAGTTTCTTGAGTGTCTTTCTGATAATTTTGAGTTGTTGATAATTTAATTTGCCTCGCACTTCGTAATCAAAAGTTGAAGATTTCGTAATTAATAAAATTTATTTGAAAATCAATTTGGTTAGTTGTAGAAAGTTATAAAAACTTATGGTAAACAGGGATAGCCACATCCATAAATTGTAATTACCGTTAAATTATGAAGCAGTCAATTAGTTAATATCACTCTTAAATTTTAATTATTGAAGTAATCATCAATTTAAGGCCCAGGTGTACTATCTTTCGAATGTTATCTGCATTTTTTTTATCTTTCGTAATCCAAAATTGTCAATTGAGTGGTACATCATGTAGAAATTCCCAAAAATTATGATAGAATGATAACAAAAATAGAAAAAATTCTGAGCTTTTTCAAAGAGTGTTTTTAATTGAGATTCAGAATGAGTTGAAAAAAGTGTAAATTACAAATATCTGATTCGCTGTGGCAAATTATCTATTAGCTGTCATTTTCCATGGTGAATAACAAAACACTAACTCCTCATGGGAAGTGACAGCTAGGTATCTCAATTTTCAAAACACTGGTATGTAGCCATCTGCTATTTTTATGTGATAAAAGTGTTATTAAAAAATTCTCCAAATTATTTCAACTTTTTTCAAAGAGGCTTTTCCGTAATAAAACTCTTTGCAGTATGGGAAAAGATTGACGAAATCAGTCTTCCCCCTGCATGATATTGGGTGACAGGCCGCCATTTGTCAACGTAAATCAGATACATTTTTCAATTTCTTGTTATTCAACTTATTATGAATATAAATTGGAATGGTCTTTGAAAAAATTAAGAATTTTTTCTACTTTTTTTTTTATTATTCATTCATAATTTTTCAAAACAGCTGCATGATGCAGGACTTAATTGACAATTTCAGATGACGAAAGATGAAAAAAACATCGAGATAACATTCGAAAGATAGTACACCCGGGCCTTAAATAGTCAAATTTCGAATTATTCATTCATCAGTAATTGAGTTAGAAAGATTGACGATTATTTGGATAATCGTTAATTCCTTATAAGAAATTTAGTATTATTTACTAATAGAAAAAGTACAGTTCCATATTTTCAAATATTGAATTCATTATCAATTAGAAATTTCGATAAGTATATGGAAATTCTTTTAACATTGAAGAATCGGAAAATCGATGGCCATCCCTGCTGGTAAATGATCAAAATTTGAATCAATTGCAAACATTATTTAAAATCATAAAAATGATTAGAAATTTTCTGAATGGATGATCTCAATCAAATTGATTAATTTTTCTATTTCAGTTTTCGAATTGTCAATGTATTGGCCAGAACGAAACATTTCCAGAGTTACTGAGTACAGCGAAGATAGGTTACTGCGAACTAGAATGCAATAACATCTGGGTTTACATGATTCTCTTCTCAGTATTTGTTTTCATCCATTCGACGAGTGAAGTAGGTTCAATGTTACTGATACTCAGATGTGTGGATCCCAGGGACAAGGCCATGGCCTTGGGGCTCATACAATTTGCCATTGGATTATTCGGTAAGTAAACCAACTTTTAGTGTTGGAGGTATAATCAGATAATGGATGCATAATAAAATGGTAATCTCGTGTTGTTTTTGAAATAGGAAATGTACCTTGCCCGATAGTTTATGGTGCTGTAGTGGATTCAGCCTGTTTGGTTTGGGAGTATGCCTGTGGGGAACGGGGAGCCTGTTGGCTTTACGACTCAAACATATTCAGGATGTTCTTCCATGGTAAGATCTGGAAAATCACCGCTATAATCATTCGCATTTACTTTTGTTTGCGTATTTCTTTCGGGTACTAGGAATTTCAGATGAAAATGTTGAGAAACTTTTCTTGCAGTTTCGATAATTTCCCTTGAAATGACTTATTATCAATAATTGGATTTTATATTTTACCTTTGGGATCTTTTATGGAAATGATTGCATAATAAATTGGTTTCATTATTCTATAGGGATGGGAGAAATTAAGAGAAAGAGGGAAAAATGGGCTGATTCGAACTTTTTTAAGACGTTGATAACTCAGGAGCAAATTATAGTAATTAAATAATCACAATTATCCATCATTATGCGGTAATTTATCAATCATTATGAATCATTAATTCATAATGATTGAGAAATTATAGAATTTAAGGGGAGACTACTATGAATTTTAAAATTTACGGGCTATTGGAGGGAATTTATCATGCATTGAAAATCAATTATATGTATCTAAAAATGAATAATTAGTTTCCCCCTCAGACGTTTGAAATGTTAGAATTAATCCAGGATTTTCAATTTTTGAGCTACACAGGTTTTTTTCAAAAATTTTTAAAAAAAGTGTACAATAGTAATTACGTGTTTGTTCTTTGCAATTCAACTCCTACGCAGCTAATTTCTTTTTTTTTTAATGCCAAAAATCGCACCATTCATGTAAAATAGTCGGAAAAGTGATCCTCGAAATATTTAAAATATCTGCTGGATTCTCTTATGGCACACATTTTTTCAAAAAGTTTGAAAACAAAACCTCTAATTCAAAAATTGGAGACCCTGGACTATTTTAAACACTTTAAGCGTGTACGGGGGAACGAACAATGAACAATCTATTTTTTTGCACTAATTGAAAATATATTTAGTTAAATGAAATTTTCCAGGTCAACGATTTTTAGACAGTCTCAAAGTATTTCCGATACTTCAATAGCAGACGAACATACGAGCATTGAAAATTCATACTAATAAGCTTGCATTCCACCAATATGTTCATTTTAATGGACTTCCTTCAATTCATGTTGGAATAAGTTAAATTTTTATTTTTAGGTACAACCGGTGGTATCCTCCTCTTAGCATTCATAGTTGACGTAGTTGTGTGGTACAAAGCAGGAAGTATAAATTTTGTCGACGACCAAACGGGTGATGATGCCTCCGCAGAAGAAATGACAACCCTAAAGTCACAAGACGCCCAAGCAGTCGTGAATGACTACAGACGAAATTCATTTTGAATGACGTAAAAACAGACAAAAAGAAAATATATAATTATTTTTCCATGAAAACTTATGGGCGAAAGTGCAGGAGCTCGATTCGTGTTTCGGTTAAATCGCCGACTCAAGAAAGCATTCAGTCAACCGGATCGAGTGACAATGGGGTAATCTGAAGAGAAAATTCTCATTTGGGAGAATAAATGGAATACCACATCGACTATTCAACTGCGTTATTACAGTGAATTTTTAGGGAGTAATCTTAGGAGTAAGAGTTGCCATAGTGAGTGTGTAGTTGGGTAATTATGTGGAAACACAAGCGGATTTTTATTTCATCGAACGAAGGAAAGGTAGTGGGATTTAATGTTGCTTTGAAATTCACCTATTAGGTATTTTTTTTGTTACTGAAGGAAAACAAAAATGAGGAATTAAGGATGTTTATCCTAATCCCCAATCTAGCAAGAATTATTTTAAAGACTAGGGGACTCTGCCCCGTGCTCGCTCCGCTCACCAACGCCCGTATGATCCACATATGACCTCCATAATCCTTAAACTGACCCTTGTGACCCTTAATCCGACCCTCGTGACCCTTAATCTGATCCTCGTGACCATTATGACCTTTAATCTGACTCTCGTGACTCTTATAACTCTTAATCTGACTCCTGTGACCGTTAATCCGACCCTCGTGACCCTTATTCTGACCCTTGCGGCTCTTATTCTGACCTTTGTGACCCTTATGACCCTTAATCTGACCCTTGTGCCGTTTATGACTCTTAATCTGACTCCTGTAACCCTTAATCCGACTCTCGTGATCCTTATTCTGACCCTTATGACAATGATTTTGACCCTCGTGACCCTTAATTGTATAGTCTTAATATCGAGTACCAAATTTTTATCACCAGAAGTCGATTTGGATCTTTATAATATAGAAGGAAATTGATTTTCAGATCTACTGGCAAACTAACTTCAAAAAGTCGGCATTGCAAGTATTCGTTATACGAATATAAAATTTCAGTAATTCCATTTTATTTCAAAATATTTCAGTAATGAAAAAGTAAAGCCTATGAATCTAAAAAAGCTGACCAAATTTTCCTGACGATTCACTCGATTTGTGGAGAATGGATAAACATCCTCAATTCCAATGTCCATGGGAAATAAAAATAGGTGATAGAATAATTTTTTTTTTGTGCCTAAATGCAACGGTGCTACCCACAGAGCGAGATAAATCGGTGTGCCGTGACTCGTTGATTTACATTCGTCAATAGAGTGAAATTTAATCAATCCATGTAGAATCACGTAGTTGAACAGATTAACTTGCCGCTTGTTGAGTTTGAAGTTCGAGATTCCTCAGGGGCAAACAGCTCAAAAGATATTGAATAATTTCACACAAATATTTTTTTCCTCATTCACGGTATCGCCGTCCATTTCACTGAACACAGAGTGGTTTCACCCTACGGGTTTATTGAAGAGGAAAATTATATATTACAAAGATGATGGGAAGTGCACGGTAGTTTAAGATTAATCGTGATTTGATGAATGACGTGAGTGAAAGATTGATTGGGAGAGAGTGAGAGAGAGTTAGGAGAACGAGCAAGATACATTCAACATATTTTTAGACGATTTGACGAAAAAAAGATAATGAAAATGAAGTAATAGTTATTACAAAAGATAAATAGATCAGAGGAAAGTGGAATACAAACAAATGTCTAAGAGTATTTTAATATGATACTGTTTACATGCGACACAATCGTGTCCAGTGTTTTAAGGAAGTTTGAAAAATTCAAGAATGAAATCGTAACTCAAGTTTATTTTAGTGATGAAAAATGAAAAAATACATTTTGGGCATTAGAATCGATAAATCAAAGGTACTAGAAATAGTATTCTTTCCTGCATGATATGGAAATTGCTAGATGAGATGGATAAAATTTCGAAACAATCATTTTCACTAAAAATTGTATTTTTCTAATTAAATACTCATCCAATTCCGTTAATCTCCAGAATGAGATACACCGAAATTTTTTATTTGCATTAAAATGCGCAAATCATAACTCGAAATTTTATTCTGAATATATTTACTCGTGACTTATGATAACAAATCATCAATTTTTATGCAAAAGTAAAAACAACATTTTAACATTAATGAAGAACACATCACATCGGTCTAATATCGCCATCTCCTTCCTTAAGTTGTTGTTGCTGTTGTTGTTGTTTGTCTGAGGCGAATCGACGATTATTTTTGTCAACAAAATAATTCATCCAATTGTGATCATTAGAGTGGTGTAAGTTGTATAGCTGGGCTGCTCATAAATAGTAATCGTAGAAAGATATATTGAATGCATATATATTATATAACATATTATTTCCGCACTTGTAAATAGAGAAGTACAATAACTTTTACCAAACTGAATGAAAAAATAACTAAATCTCCCACGTGGTGTAGGAGACTGCGGAACCTATATATTTTACCCAGCAAAACCTTCCGGTGTACATTTTACTCTAACAAGTTTTTTTCTTTCAAATTAGTTGGCAGGGTTAGATGAAATTTCACACACCTCTTGGGATTTAATTGGAAGGGGAACTTGCATGTAGCTCAATTTCTCTTCTCTTTTTTTATTTATGTATTCTGTCTGGCAAAAAATACTGCAGAATATTGTCTAGATTATTTCAGCAGTAAAGTAGAATGGCTCCTTAAATTTTTAAACTACAGACATCCTTTAAAAATTTAAGCTAGACTTAAAAATTTCCATCTGAATTTTCCGGGCCAAATGCGGGAAATTTTTATTGCGTCTAATTCTCATTGAAATTTCAGGAAATCTTGTGATTGGAAAATCAAATATTCCATTGATTTTTTGTTTGAATCATCTGAAAATCAATAAAATACTTGATTTTTCAGTCCAATTATTCCGTCAAAAATCAGGAAAATCGGGGAAATTCTGAGAAAAATGGGACAATCATGTCATTTTGTTTCTGAATATTCATGTTCCATTGAAAATTCAATCGTTGTGAAATTTCTAGCTCACGCCCACTGAAAATTCATGAATTACCTTGAATTCTACCTAAAACTTGGAATTTCATTACGATTTTTCCCTTAAATCAGATTCAATGTCATTCTCACGAAAATTACTATCATATTTTCCATGAAATTTCGAAAAAATTTGAACAGTGTAGGAGGAAATTCTTCCAAAAAAAAGAATTAGATCGAATTATCACTCTTCCATATTTTTCACTATAAATTCACAATTATTTGAAGATCAGTGGAGTTGCAGTTTCCAGAGTCACATGAAATATGCAAAGTTTGGAAAATTAATCAATGATTCCTAAAAAATTTTCTACTAAATAATATTCAATTCAGGCCATGATCTCGCAATAGAAAAATTGAAAAAAATCTGGCAAGTTCCCTGTTACAAAAATTTTTTACACAAGTCCTTGAATTGAAAAACAATTTTTTACTGTTTTAACAGCACACTGGAAATTTAACAATCATTAAGACTGTCCAACTCTGTTCAATTATTCAGACACTGCCACAGCCCTGATCTCGATGATAAATTTCGAAGGAAAAATTCAGACTTAAGAGAAATAAATATTGTCGGGATTAAAAACAAATCAATGTAACAGATTTACAGATTTTCATGCATTTTTGGTGCATTTATTCAATCGTTATCGTTACTCTTAATCGTCGAATTTAAGGTTCCACAGTTCCGATAAATAAAAAGTACATTATTCAATTTCCAATTACTAGATAGATCGAAGAGTTGAGAAATTAAACAAATTCATCAAATTACAAATGAAATAAATCCGACGAATCACAGATAATACCACGATGATACTATATTATATATTTTAGTAAACCAATTTATCGATAAAATGGATTTTAATGAAGATAATTGAAAAAAATTGTAAACTTAAGATTAAACGATTCAAGGAGAAATGACGAATTCAGTCGCACGAATTTTATCGTCGATTTCACGTAATTTACCGGAATTATAGTATGTAAGTGAACGATAATTGCTAGTCCCTGAATAATATATATTGCGCATACAAAACGAATGAATGTTAATTATTAATAAACTATTGAATGAACGAAGTAAATATATGAGGATCATTGTCGATGAAATATTAATTATATCTTCGTAACAAAAGATGATAAAAAACGATTTATTACTAATATTACTTCGATTAACCGTTGATATTATCAAAAAATTGAGGAACATTACGATTTGTATTTTAGGAAAAAAAAAGCTCCTAAAACCATTTTAAAACATTTTAAAACTATTTTTCATAAGATGCATTATTACTGTAAAAATTGAAAATGAATTGTCTGCATTTTTTAATCAAATCTTTGTGAGAATTATTTGTAAGATATATTTTTTTCCCTCAATTTTATTTTGTTGAATATCAAGGCTGTAAATACGATGACATATGTGAATCTTTCCATAATGTTTTTGTCCCGAATATTCGAATAATTTCAGGTTCAATGATTTATGCAATAGAATTCGTTAATTTTTTCTGGCGATTCGTCGCATCACTAATGTACCTTCAAAATGCAAACCACATAAATACATACAGAACACGTTCTCAATATTTTTTAATTAGCCCAAGGATTGTCAAATGTTTCGACTAGAGGATTATCTGTAATGAAAAGTATATAAAAAAATGTAATTACAACATTCGATACGAGCGTTTGCTAATCCGAGGGTTAAGACTGATTCAGGAGAATATATAATGCAATGAATGAACCTACATATTTTGTAATTATATTGTCATTATTGTTTGTAATTATTATAAATAATGAAAATTTGTTTATAATAGATTAAAAACGGCAAGTGCCATAATTATTTTACACTTTTTGACAATTTTTTTTTCTCAAGCATTTGTTACTCAATTGTAAAAAATACACATCCTCTTACCTTCGTTAGACTTAAAAAAATAACAAAGAAAAATTGTAATTTTAAACTTTCGACTCTCAATGGTATGAACTAATTATTCATAAACTATTTTCTGAAGCAAATTTATATGTTTCTATTCAATTTTCAACTTCCCGACCTCAAGGGAGGAGATTACATGACCCCGAAAATTAAATATGGAAATTTCATTATTTTTCCACGTTTTGTGACCGTTCGAACCACTTCTGACTTTTTTCAGAGATCGGGTTGTATGTGTAGTGAGTAGAGATGTGATGACAAAAATGACCGGCATGACCGGTAATCAGCGCGCCGAGAATCTGACCATATGGCCCGAAAAAAAATGACGATTGGTCATAAGCATAAAATGACTGAATAAATTTTGACCGTCAATTTCCATCTATATAGATGACCCTCAATTTTCCAGTACTAGTCCAGCGATTCAACACTGTTGAAAATTTTTAGCTGAAATTTTAGTGTACTTTTGAAGTGTATACGTTTATGTTTTTACTATCGCGGGACATTTAGGAAAAAAGTCCTTATGGTTCCTTATCAGCAATGGCGCCATCTAAAATTCTAGATTTTTCTAGAAAATTCTCCAGTTTAAAAAAAAAATGAATTACAGTTTTGAGGGATTCGTTTTAAAATTCGCAAGGGTGTTTGTATGTGATGATTTCGTTGTGAATGAAATATGTTGAACGTTTGTTTAGGGATTTTGGGTGCACATAACAATTTAATCGTGTTGTGATTATAAAAAAACGTCTTATCATGACGCGACGGTGCGTAATTCCGAATTTCTAATATACCTATATATAATTTTAATATATAAAATGAAAAACTGATGTTCAGTGAAGGAAAGAGAAGACTACAGACGTATCCACCTCAAATTACGGCTGTGTCAAAGATACAATCACCCGCAGAGTTTTTCGGAAATTTTTATCACATTCAAGTTCTATTGAAATTTCAAGGAATTTCGTCATTGAAAATTCTGAATTTCGGAGAACAATCAATGAGAACTGTAAATTTTAGTTCAATTATTCCCTGAAAATTAATAGAAAACCGGAAAATTCCGATAAACATATTCTTGACTTTTCAATTATTTGAAAATTCAGGGTAATTTGGCACTAAATATTTATGTTTTTATTGGATTTTCAGTAAAATCTGAAATTTCATTTTTGCTTCTGAATGGAAACTTTGTTCTTGACCGAATTTTCTATTTTCTAATTTTGATTGCAAATAGGCTCGTACCCCTGCTTGTTTTTTTTATTAGAAGGGAGAAACCGACCAATTTAACGACAAAATCGNTTTATATACTACGGTTGAAATAATAAAAATAAAAAATAGACGATGCACTTCTTCCCTTCGGAAGCTTATAACCAATGTAATTGGTAGCAGAAAAATGAAGACTTTTGACATAACAGTGTGGTGTCACAAGTCTTCTGTCGAATAGGGTCGGTCGCTTGCTTGTTTTATTCGTGATTGTTTAATTAATTCGTTGTTTACTGACCAATGTTGATAAGTAAATTTTAAATTTAATGCGATTTCATTCTCAATCAGATCAGTTGAGTTGTAATGCTGTGTTCAAATATGTGTTTGATTTGATATTTTCCAGGAAAATTTTATATGGGTTTTTTTTCCGGGACACATGAGAAAAATTTGCCGGAGCTTTTGCGGCTATTTATTAACATCAAATAAAGAAAATAATTAATGGCGTTTGTATTGCGTTGTTTCCTGATTTTTCTTTTTAATTCCGGCTTTTTCATTTGATTGTTCACATTAATTGAGGGGGAGGAGTCTTGATCACGTGACGTAATGTTTTGGAGGGTTTAGCGTTTGTCACCGGCCTGTGACAGAGGGGAGGAAAGTGGCCCGAAATGTAAAAAAAAGGGTGACGTAATTGTTGAATGCTCCCTTGATCGCTTTTTCGCCAGCGTGAAGATTTCTCCCAGTCGTTCCTACCACTCTCGACTCCCCAATGTTAACCCTCCTGAACTGGCGTTCGGTGCTCACCCGAGTCCACTGACTCGGTGAGCAACGCGCCGTCCGCGTTACGGTTAGCGCGGTGTTGCCACATTGGAGCCCTATACGAGGATAAAAATCTACACTGCACACATTTTTCTCGAATTAAACACCATTTATGCTCTAAAAAAATGAATTCGCGTTTCTTATGAGTCGCCAAATACGGCACGTGATAGAGATATTGACGTTCCTAGTATGTCTGAACTGAAACGAACGACGTGGCAACAGCGCGGCTAAAAACCGACTACACGAGTCCACTGGCTCCGGGCGGCGAGGCGCCGCTTTTCTGTACCAGTCTCACTAAATGATTATTTTTCATGGTATTCATGGGGTTTTCAAGGGATAGGAATCTTACCAGTCCATTCTAGAGGGTTTGAACTAGGCATTGTAATTTTCACAAATTTTTTCATACATAATTTTGCATGCAACAAGAAAACATCGAGAAAAGGCGGCGCTTTGCTCATTGAGCCAGTTCAGGAGGGTTAATACATCGATGTTTTCTTAGATGCGCTACTATTCCGCCTTTCCAGGAGATCGTAAATGTAAAATACTCTTTTTTTTTAAGGCCTTTCGAGTCCCCTTTTTGGGTCTCATTTCGGCACTCTATTCAACCCTATGCATGCGGCTGTGGATTCTGCACTGTACCGCATTCGCCCTCCTATATAACATAGGAGTAGCATGGGAAACCACAGAAAACCCATGCCGATACAGGCGGTTACTCTACACTGAGAAAAAAAATTTCTAAGAAATAGAAATTCTATGATTCATCCAAATCGTTAATCAATTGAATAGTCGCAAAAGAAAATGCTATTGTACACAAATAGACACAAATATCGATTTAATTTTAATGTTTTCGATTGAAAAAGAATGAGATCAGTTATCTAAACTTTTTTTTGTTACTATCTACTTTTCAGTACATACAAATCAATGTCTGTATTATCAGATATCTTCTTCGAATAAAGCATATAATTATCCAATTTATCAGCGTCACGATATCCCGCAAAAGAATATCTGTTCGATTGAAAGCAGAATTCATAGATGCAATAAAATATTCATTTGGTCTATGAGGAACATATTGTTGGATATTCATTGATGCGAGACTTTCGCGGTGAGCAGTTTCTTGTTTACGACAAACGCAATTCTTCATCATTTGAACTGATTATTTTTCCATTGCAATTGTGAAAAAAAATTATTTGCGCCAAATCCGAAGCGTTTGAACTAAACCAAAATTGAATTGTATGAAATCGATTTTGTCGCAAAAACGTGTATTTTCTAAATTTGATAGAATAAACAAAATATACTATACTATAACAAAATCGATTTCATACAATCCAATTTTGGTTTAGTTCAAATGGATATTTGTGTCTTACAATAGCATTTTCTTTTGGGGCTATTTAATCGATGAACGATTTGGATCAATCATAGAATTTCTATTTCTTAGAATTTTTTTTTCTCAGTGTATTAG
This sequence comes from Diachasma alloeum, assembly GCF_001412515.2. Classification (NCBI taxonomy): domain Eukaryota; kingdom Metazoa; phylum Arthropoda; class Insecta; order Hymenoptera; family Braconidae; genus Diachasma; species Diachasma alloeum. The sequence goes on along the minus strand of NW_021680379.1, from coordinate 1,151,719 downwards.
CAACCTCCCGCTCGCCGGAGCCTTCCGTTAAAGAATTCGGTTCCACGGGGAGTCTCACAACCTTTCGCACACTAGACTTGGGTCTAGCCCTCTCCGCCACCGACGTCAGTTGTAAAATACTCTGACAGTTAATTTTTTTTTAACTGGACGCATGGCGGGTGTAGGGAAATATAGTTGCCGAATCGGTTTCCTCTACAGCCCCAGGCGTGCGACTATAATAAGCGCCTACTATAATTATTTCCGTATGGTTTTTCTTCTGTCAATTTCTGTTTTGATTACTTCGTTCTGCCACGCTGTATTTAACATTGGCAAGATTGTGATATTATGGTATGTGTCCATTTATTTTAATTCCTTCAGTCAATTACTTCTAAAAATTATGGAGAAGCGTTTGGGGGTCACAGGAGGTCAACGTTTCCAGGAAATTTTCAAACAAATTTCCTGTTCAAAGTTATTGATATTTTTCGAACCCAAAGCACATTGATCTTCATAATCGTCTCTTGGAGATTAATGTGCTTCCTCTTGTAAAAATATCAATAACTTGCGGCAGAAAATTTGTTCAAAAATTTGGAAAATTAGCGCCATTTTGTTAGTCCTTAGCGGAAGGATTAATTTCACATAACAACCTAGGCAATTTGATTTGTCGTCCTTTATGTTTGAAAAGTTTATTCCCTAGGCATCATCAAACTTGGCCACGTTTTCGTTAATATTCCTGCACATTTTATTCTGGTACACGACGTTTCGGAAAATTCAATATTAATATTTACCATTTTTAGGTGTATCACACCTACGGATAACTGTCCTCCCTAGAAGCATTTGTTACTTGATTGGAAAAAATACACATCTTCTCACCTTCTTTAGCGTTGAAAAGGAAAGCAATCATCATTCCAAACTGTTGACTCTCAATGACATAAACTCAACATTAATGAACCATTTCCTGGAGAAAATTCATAAATTTTTATTCAATTATCTTTCAATTATATTCAATAATTTTGAGTCTCTATATTGATGCGTCGCTCATGTATGCCTGGACCTGAATCTTCCACTTCTTTGTGATAGACGGCGTTTGTCTGGGCCACGTAACTGGTGGATCGGAGCAGGTGGATATAAGTTGCTTCTTGTCATCACATGAGCCAGATCATTTACGTTTTTGTCGACATTGCTAAATATTCCGTGCTCAGACGACAGGTTCTGCAAAATTCATCATTTATATCGTATGTAGTATGTTTAACTGAGTAGAATTTCACAAACTGGTGAAGTACCAGAAGGTGGAACAAGAGGGATATCTTTAAATATCAAGATCTTCCTAAAAAACAAAAATAATTATTTTTGGAAAAACGCTGTGCGAAGGAAAATTTTTCCTTGGTTTTTCCTGGAAATGCGGAAGACAATGTTCTGCAAAAATACAACTTCCTTAAAAAACTTGAAATAAGTACTGTGACGTATTGAGATCGATCAATACGTCGATTTATTTAATAATTATAATTATTATGCCCAAAGTGGTGGACGATGGGAACGGAAAACGAGGCCTTCTTCCAAAGATTGCTCAGCAGTCCCACGGTGTCCCATGGACACCAGCGTAAGCAGTTCCACGGTTTCTACAGGTCCAGTTCAGGGNATTTAATAATTATAATTATTATGCCCAAAGTGGTGGACGATGGGAACGGGAAACGAGGTTTCTCATTCCCTTCATCCAAAGATTGCTCAGCAGTCCCACGGTGTCCCATGGACACCAGCGTAAGCAGTTCCACGGTTTCTACAGGTCCAGTTCAGGGTGCTGAACTGTTTGACTGTGTAGGTTTCTATACAAACGAATGCACGAAACCGTATTAGGGAAGAAAACCGTGGGATTGCTTAGGTAAGTATTTTGGGACTTTGACGAGTTTGGACAACTTGGGAAGCACCAGAGTACGTCAGAGTACGGCAGGAGTTGAAGATGGACGGACGTCCTCTCCTAGCCAAAAATCTAGAGTACGATCAGGAGCGAAACAGAGCGGATCTCTGAGCTCAGGCCTTCAGCCAACCAATAACAAAGTCGAGTCAAGGTCCCAAAGTCGAGTCAAGAACCGCGTTATACCGACCCATTAAACACTACCGTGTATAAATTAAAGTTAATATATAATTATTTTACCAACATCAGTACGGTCGGTTTAATATCGTTAACCCTCCCTCTATCCTTCACTTATCCCTCCGATTGAGCGAACCACCCGTGAGCTCACCGAGACTAGCCGAGGTCGGAGTGAAACATGAGATTATTAAAGGACAAATAAACTCATAACGTCACTGTACATAAACCAATGAAAATAAACCAAGTCATCAGGGTTCAATAAAAAATCAGTAAAGATAGAACCAACGTCTTGGACGCGGAGTCTTTGCAATCAATGCCTAATATCAACCTAATTTTCCATGTTCTGACCCGCGCCAAGGACGTTGGTTCTACCTTTACTGATTTTGTATTGAGCCCTGACTTGGCTTATTTTCATTGCTTTCTGTATGTTTGAAAGTTTTTTATGGAGGTTGTACTTTAGAAAATTGTTTTCTTCATGTTCAGAAAAAACCAAAGAGAACTTTTTCTTGGCAAAAAGTGTTTTTTACAATAATAATTATTTTTGTTTTTTAGGAATATTGAATATTTCTGGAACGAATCATGTGAATGAGAAAAATTGCTGGCATTTTCAAGTATATCTATCTGTCCTATTCTGTTGTCTCCTCAATTGATTCGTATTAATAATGATGAAAATTACCTCAACATCGTTCTCTGCATTTACGGGACTCCCACGTTTTTTCACTCCACGTTCTCCGTTTTCCTCCTCCTCTGGCTCTTCTTCTTCATCTTCCTCAGATTTTCCATTGTTTCCATCATTTTCTATTTCACGCGCTTCTTTTTCGTGAACCGGGCTCGAATTTTTCTTGAGTTCATCCAGAGGATTTTCTCCTTGTTCGAACTCTTCCGGTTCAGTGTTCTCGTCCGCTGATGGCTCTAATGTGCCAATTTCGGATAATCTATTTTCTGATGATGCTGCCACCGAATGCTGTATCGCTTCTAATATTTCATCTCTGATTTCTGGGAAAATACCAAATCGATTTCATTTGTTTCTCAAGAATTCGAAGCTACATCGATGAAAAGTTTGTTGTCGAACTTCAAGTACAGTAGAGGCTTCGTATAAGATACCTCTCTATAAGATACCTCGCGCTCTGAGCGCTCGGAGCCTACCCCCACCCTCGGCAATTTTATTGCGTTCCGAATGTTTATGTTCCGCGGGCTTCTTATAAGATACCTATGGCCCCGGTCATTTTTCAACGGGAAAAGAGTAGTTATAAGGGTCAAACGAGAGGGACGAACGAAGTGATCATGAGGGTCTAATGACCTTGAGGGGGGAGGGGGGGGTCACACCACTTTTTTCAAGTAATGGCATTATGCATCGATTTTTTTTTTCACTTTTCCCATCGAAAAATCGTAATTTTTCGTCTGTGATTATTCTCGAGTCCACCAACAATCCCCCAACATCAGCTGTCATTCTATCACGCGGGATTGTGTTTAGTGACAAAAGAGAATGCGGGCGATAGAAAATCAAAACATTAAACGCATATAAATTGATTAGTTATCGATATTCATTCAGTAAAAATGAAAATTTCATGGAATTCGGGCGCAACGAGCGAGGTATTTTATTTGAAATCCGCTGATCCCTATATTTATCCTTTCTACGGGTGCGCGTACCCGAGTGGAAATTGCTTCAGGCCCACCTGAAGCACGATCAGAACTTGATCAGGTTTTTGTAAGGTTCGACTGATCCGGTGATTCCTGATGAGAACCTGACCAATTTTTGATCCAGCAGATCGGATCTGAAAAACTACAGACGGCTTCAGATCAAGTTCTGATCAGGTAGATATGATCAGATGATGCCTGATGAGAACCTGACCAAGTCCTGATCCAGCAGATCGGATCCGAAAAACTACAGGCGGATTCAGATCAAGTTCTGATCAGATGGACATGATCAGATGATGCCTGATGAGAACCTGACCAAGTTTTGATCCAGTAGATCGGATCCGAAAAACTGGAGGATGATGCAAATCAAGTTCTGATCAGGTAGGCACGATCTCACCCTGAGATCGGCTGCCTGACCCCAATTTGATCAAATTCGGATTTGATGTCGTTGATCGGCATTTGAACGGAGTCAATTGAAGAGAAAATGATCAGATTCTGATCCGGTCCACATTTATTTATTAGTGTTATTGTTATTATCATTATTATTATTCATTAATGAAATACATAAAAATTTAATTGAACATATTTTATCTCTGAGAATACACACGCACATCCGCGAGATCAGGAATAATCGTAAATTCAACGAATACTCCGATACAAATCATATAGGCAATGTACAGTTTACTCAATAGTAATACAGTGATAGCGTAGTGGTTAGGGCATAGGATTAGTAATCATAGGGTCCCCGGTTCGATCCCCAGAATCGGTAAAAAAATAATAAGCTTTTTCAGAGGTAATAACAGTGGAGATTCATTAAGAGAGGCGGCCTACGGTGAAAGAATTGAATTATCTTTTGTTTTGGATTAATTATCATTGATAATTGTTATTGATACTGACAGACAGGTCATCCGGTTTTCATACAGTTGACTTGATCAAGTTCGGATCCACTCGTCCTGATCAAATCCGGATTGGTCAGAGGCGTAACATGTCTGATCAAGACCGGATCCGTCAACTTGATCAATACCTGAACAGTGGTCAGGTCTAACCTGATCCAAACTTGATCAAGGCCTGACTGGAATTTCCACTCGGGTAGTGGGGGCATAGGGGTTCCCGAAATTTCACTCTTACTGTCCCTAAAGTATCTTATACGAAGCCTCTACTGTATTTTTTTCATATCTTCAATAATAACTATTGATGCATATGAGGAATTTCAGTCAATGACGACTCCCCACTTTCCTCACATGTAATCCATTGCAAACGTTTGTTGTTAGATGAGTTGAAGAGCTGGAAAATAATGATCGGTATCGAGTTTGCCCCCTGAATCAACAAGAGATAAGGCTTTTCATCTTTACCTTTAGAATCACCCAAGTGCCTGAATCCGATTGACAGTTTTTTTTTTAAATTTTCGTTGGACTCCAAAGCGTAAAGGCGTTCATCCCTTTTACTATTTGTTGAACAGATCATAAACAAAATTTAAAAGAAAATGGAAAATTGATAAATCAATCCGAACGCAATGAACGAAAACTATTTAAAAAAAATTTTTATAAGTCTAACGAACATTTTGAAAAAAACTGTCAATCGGATGAAAAATGAGGCACTGGTACGATTTTACGAGTAAAAATGGGATATATTGTCTTTCGTTAGGGTACGGGCCAAACTGATGGTGGTCATCTTTTTTCCGTCTTTATACCATATATTCCATCATCATATGTGGACGTCCCCATGAAAAGGGACCACTTTGTCCCATTTGCACCAATGTTAAATTGTTTTTTCCATCTTCTCCAACGACATCATTTTTGTGCATGTTATGAATATTATCAGAGTATACATAACACCATATCGACAAAGTCGTCCCTTTTCATACGAACGTCCACATATATCAAGAGTCCTTTGAATATTGATTTCAATTTGTTCTAGTTTTTGAAATTTTTGAGGGGATTTTTTGTAAATGTCTCAATTAGAGATGCGAGCAAATTTTATGACATGTCAGATGAGGATCATGTGACCGTCACTAACACGTCACATTACCGACCCACGAATGACGAATTAGTGTCACAAGACAAAAATGTGACCGACGTACCTTATGACTGTCATATCGCATCTAAGTGGTGACGCCACTTCAGATGTACAAATGTTCTTTTCTGAATTTGTCTGAAACTTGGCGAAACTGTAATCCCATATCGCCCCGAAATAGAAAATAGCGACTGATTCTTGACCATTCATTAGTTAATTGTCTTTGATAAAGTTAATCTTTCCATTGAATAACCCTCTCCTCTCTCTGAACAAATGAACTGATGGACAATCATGTGACGAAACATGGCAAAACATGACAAAATTTTGTGACACGGAAAAAATGATCGTCATGTCGCGTATAGGTAATTTCTCAATGACAAAACTAATGACAAAATTTCATGTGACCGTTTTATTGACAAGAGGAGACATGACTGTCAATGATGGTCATATTTTTGTGACCTGACGGTTTTTCAGTCGTGATGTCACTTCGCATCTCTAGTCTCAATAACTAGTTCAGGTCTTTGCGTGTTAATTCAATTCTCGATGAATTGAGGGAGGAAAAAGCATTAATGCACCACTAATTAGAACATTGATCATATTTACCAACTACTTACCTTGAAGTTGTTGCCGGAATAACTGCAAAATCAATGCAAGCGGGCAGATCGGTCGCTCGCCCGCAATATATGCATCGATGTGTGCAGTAACTGGTGCATCTCTTTTGATGGCAGCGGCTAGAGCAGCCGTTTCAGTGAGCTTTCCCGATAGCTTTTCGTCGTCAGCTAGAATCCTCGCAACAGCCTCGCCGACCTTGTCCGCATTGGTTTTGCCTAGCTTTCTGTATAATCGCGCTGTGATCTCTTTTGCAACTTTTGCAGCAGCAGTTGCAGCTCTTTCTGCTCCAATATCATGTGCTGTATTTTCCTGGAATTTTTCTTTGATGAAAATTGTAATTCCTCCTCATTCCAGTACTTCTAAAAACTATTACGTTTTCCTTATGATATCTCAACAGTTTGAGGTTCCGATGTGAAGGGCCCTTGTGAGCCCGTTTTACTGGTATGGGAGCAGCATTCATTTCTCTCTCAACAATGCCCTAAAATTTTTCGAATGGGAATGGCTATTGTAGTTGTTCACAGGTTCACTTTATTAATAGTACGCTTGCATGATTTCTCCAATTCTATGTTTCATGTTTATGATCTCAGAAGAATGTTTTCAATTTAAAAAGATACGAAAAATTGTAAAAGTGTTTCATATATTTATACAATGAGAAAACAAATTTTTAATATCTGAAACATATTTTTTTGAGACAAGTAATGTTTTGCCCATTGTTTAATTCTCCCAAACATCTCAACTCATGAGGCCCGAAAAAGGACTCATGCCTTAAAATCTTCTTTTACTCAAGAATGATTTTGTCACCAATGAACTCAGTCAGATCGTGTAGAAGAATCCTCATGCTTCAAATATGTATTATTTTCATAATTTTGTTGTTGTGCTGTTCCAATATTCCAATATATAATATTTTCATAATATAATGCGCAACGATAGTGATAAATCAGAATTTATTCGAGTTCCGTCAATCACAAACATTCTGAGATTGAAGCCATTAAAAATAATTTACTTCTCTTAAGTAAATATGGCCTACATATTATGAAATTTTGCTCTCAGTGTAACTGCATACCTACGCTAAACTTCAGGACCTTCAGGGGGGTACAAAACAAACAATCCCCTGCCGGTGTGAGAAATTTTATTAAAGAGGAGGATATTTTTTGCATCCATAGATGTTTTTTTTTACCTAGAAAATCGCAAGATATCCGCTAAAACATTCACATATTGGATAGGCACAACATTCATATATTAACCCCTCACGTACGGGGTCGATGCTGGGTGAATGCTTGTGTTCAAAATTGATTATTTTCAAATGTATAAAGAATAACTTGATCAGACAAACAAAATTGGAAACCGGAATACTGTCGCTTCAATTAGATACCGGTTTCATAATTGTCCATTCATTAAAAATAATCGAATTCGAGTCGTATTGAATACACACTACACTTGGTAACAAAATGGCCCCGTCCGTGAAGAGTTAAAATTTGTTACGATTTTCGAGGTGATTTTTATCGAACTTTTCTCTCCGCGTGTGATTATGATTTGCGCCTTAAAGCTATTGCTGATACCTACAAATGCGATGACGTTGATAAATATCTGAAAAGCGTTCCCAACATTTTATCATTTTGAGTTAATATCGTTTTACATTTTTCACTTCGATTTGTTCTCGAATGTGGGATTTCATATTGTTCGATTCATTGTGACATGTATTAAATGCTCTTCGTTTTTTTGTAAATAAGGTCATGACCTTAAAATTTGCTGTTTATTCATTTCTTATTGTGGCTCTTTTTGCTTCCGAATGGAAGCATTGTAATTTTATTTTGGGGCTGGTTTTTGGAGTTTTTGAGGAATTCGTGTTTTTGGGGATTTTTTTTCCGGGAAACATTTCTCCTAGAACCCTAATTCCGTCAGTATCTCGCAAAGAGCACTGAACCAATCATAGAAAATACTCAACCCTCCAGTGGTCGCGCTACACGGTGAGAAATATTCAATAAAAATTACGTATCTTTTCCGTAATTCCGGAGCGAATTGTGGTTGTAGGAAATTTTACGGAACTGTCACGTAATTTTTCCAGAGCGTTCCGTAATTTTTCACTGAATCTCCTGTGAAAAATTACGATACCGTCACTTAAATTTTCTGAGTCGATTCCGTAATCGGTGAGCGACCTGTGAGTTCCATAATTTTTATGGAACATTTCTCTCCGTGTATGGTCTGAACGCGCCCGTTTTTGTTATTTTCAGGATATCTCTAGAAATATGATGAATTACGCTCTGCCTATTTACGGGTTCCTCAAATGATATGTCCTGATGAGATCAAACACGGTAAGGTTGCCCTGCGCTGACAATTTTTTTCTCAATTAATTTTTTTGTTGAGCCCGGTTAGTGAGAATGAGCGCAGCGCTCACCGTGCGACCACTTTCGTAGTGGAAATTTGACGAGCGGTGTTGCCGACCCTTGTGGTAGTCCCAAACAGCGCGTACGAAGTGGGGGGTTCCTGGCCGGTGATATGTTTATAGTGTCGTATGGCTCTGGCAACGCTGTGTTCGAGAATGTACGGGTGGCGCAGCGCTTATATATGCCGAACAATGACGTTCGGCGAATACGCGCGACTACAGGAGGGTTAACCCATTGAGGTGAATGTGCGTTTCCATCACTCTACGCACTTTCCGTAAGAATTGCCCGTCCCCGCTCCGCCGGACAACTTACTACTCAGGCCGACATTCATCTTAGAGGGTTAATTCAGCTAACCTAAGTAGTCTACGCGCGTCTCCATTCTCTCATAATAAAAAATTAATTCGGGTCCCAGGATTTCCCAAGTAAAGAAATAATATTGACTCTAATTAATCACAATTGGAGAAATGAAATTGGAAAAATATGCATTTTGCAGATTCCTTGAGTTAAGAGTCATTACAATATTCGAAAAATCTTCCTCGCTGGAATTTGCAGTTGAGGATCGCCATGGAGGAGTAGGATTCAGAGAGGGAACACGATGATTGGTCGGACGTTTTGCAGTCACCTGGAAACAATAAAAAGTTCCCAATGAGGGATTGACTAAACTTACTGAGAAAGGTTGAAAAAATTCATACTCAATCTGTTTGATACAGATTTCCCGATTTGTTTAGATTTAGTAAAAAAAAACAATTTTAATCTTTATTTGAAGCCACAATATCCCATTTATCGAAAAAATTCGATTTTTTAACATTTTTTCAGTAATCAGCTAATATAATAACTCCAATTTTTCATATTTACTGGTAGGTAAAACCACCAGCCTGGTTTGGAGGCTCATAGACGGGACCCCCCATTCTACGTTTTTCCTTCTAAACGCAGTTTTTAAAAATTTCACTTATGAGGTGTTCATATAAATTCAACGTGTAGTGAAGCACTTATTCTTAAAGTGTCAAATCTCACCAGCACTTAGCATTATCCAGCGTTCGCGACGAGGACGCAGCCTCGAAAAATTATTTGGAGTAGCTGTATGCACCAATTCACGTATGAAAAAATCCTATGGAGAATTCGACCATTGCCTATGCGATTTTTCAGACAGGATTTCTTATAGGATAGCTGATAAGATTTTCAATAGGATTTCCTATGAAGTTTAGAGTCATATAGGTCAGAATGAGGTCAAAAGAGTCATATGAGGGTCATATATGGATTATATAGGGGTGACATGCGGGTCAAACGAAAGACTTTTTGTTTGCTTTTCGTTTACGAGTAAACGAAAAGGCACTTTTTGCCACGAGGTGAATGTAGCAGCAGTTTCAAAATAGGTATTTTCGTCACAAGGCCGAAAAAAACTTTTCTAAAGAGTGTGAAGGTTGCAGACCGAGACGAAGCCGAGGAATACAATCACACGAGTCCGAAAAGTTGTTTTCGGCCGAGTGACGAACATAATTTGTCTCCACAATGTCCGTAAACGGCGTTTGACGCACACAAAGTGACGGAAACGTCGTAAAACGACGTTTTACGGACAGTATGATGAACACGGAGTGAAATGTTCAGTAAAAATTACGGAACTCAGAGTTCGCTCACCGATTACTTAATCGACTCAGAAAATTTAAGTGACGGTATCGTAATTTTTCACAGGAGATTCAGGTAAAAATTACGGAATGCTCTGGAAAAATTCGGTGACAGTTCGGTAGAATTTCCTACAACCACGTTTCGCTCCGGAATCACGGAAAAGATACGTAATTTTTATTAAATATTTCTCGCCGTAAAAATATTTTTAAATTTTATCAAAGGATTTTCGATTAGTCAAATAATAATCGTCAATCTGCCGAACTCAATTATTGATTGATAAAATAATTTGCAATTTGAAGATTTAATTGATGATTCATTTAATAATTAAGAAATTGTTGAGTGTGAGGGAAATTGTTTCCTGTAATATTAACAATTGACTTATTCCAAATTTCTTACTGCGCCGATGTCAAATCCCGGAAAAAATAGACCAAGAGAAATTTTTAAGTTATAGGTGGGTTTCAACGCGTTTTGGATGTGTGGACTATTTATTCCTGCTCTATTTTTTCCGCCTACCGCCGATGTCTATTTCGTAGCAAGGGCGAACGTGCTAATTTATTGAAATCACTCTTTTTTGCGATAATCAGTAATGTACGAGATTGATTATGTTGACGCAACTAAGATCGTACCATCGCTTTTTGTTGAAGTACTACTGTATTCAACTGAGTGAACGACAGATGATATTAATAAGAGAAACACAATATTGATGGATGATATTTATTGGATTTCTCGATACCAAAAAAAATAGTTTATGTAACACATAAAATATTAAAAAATAAAAGCTCAATCGCGACTGTCGACTTACGATGATGAACATGTTATTCCCTAAACTTCGAAAGAGTACGCGCACGCGTACCTCCTGATTCGCGCAGAAGGGTGAGATTTTATTACTTTTATCGCGCGGTGAGGGTTCCAATCGCACATTCAAGTTGTCGTGTCTGCCAACAATACTCGTCACATTTTTGATCGACAGTTCATTTGTTCTGACACTGTATCGTGTTACTGTGCCATCGGCGATGTAAATAAACACAGGGGGAGTCAAAAATGGTGTTTTAGTATGGAAACGTGAGTCGGAGCATTTCAACGGTGTTCGTGAAGTTTGCGTGAGATTGAAGTGAAAAGAAAAAAATGGGAGGAAATAGAATAGAAAAATGGAACATAAAGACAATGCATCGAGTAGAAAGGATATTCCGATATTTTTTCACGGAGAAGAATCTACTGAAATATTTCACGGTCAAGAAAATGTGGACCGTGCAGAGAACAGCAGGGATAGGCAATAATATTAGATTATGACAATATTAAAAAGGGATTATCTCCTTATATTCTTCAAAGTTTAACTATATTTAAAAAATTTAAAATATTATAGAATTTATTAGCTAAATTTTTCGATTGATGGTGAATAAAATATTTGAAAATACTGAAATGTAATTTTTTAATTAACAAGCTAATTCTAACTTTAGATACTTGATTTTCCACCTAAATTATTGGTTAATAGAATATTTCGAAATTCAAATGTACAAATTGATGGTTACTTTAATATTAAAATTTTTTAAGATTTATGTTAAAAATGGATAACTTCACAATTTAACGGTAATGATGATTGATTGATATGCCTATCTCTGGAGAACAATTTGACCTGCAAGCTTTTGAAAATTTATTCTTTCTGTTGAATTCTACAATTTTTTGTTCAGGTGAGAGATTTTTCTTCGCTGATATACATGATGAAATCACATGCACTTACCTCAAGACCAATGGCTAGTCCCACCAGAACGAATATTGCAAAATTCGCCATTATTTCACACAGCACTTTTCCACCTTTCATATCCAGTACTGTAATTCATTCTACTTTATACAAGTCTGCTCCTTCAAACCAATTCAGAACCTGTCAATCTCAGCAATGAACCGTGCACTCTCAACAAAAGAAACTGAATTCGATAAAGAACGGAACAAAGCCCCGCAAATAATTCGTGAATTTATTTTCCTTTCATCTCAGCGACATAAAAAGGATATTAATCATTCCGCTTTTAACCCCTGAAATTCAATCTCCATTTTTCAATCCTCAGTAACATCACATGAGGGTCATTCATACCCATGCATGGACAAGTTTATTATTGGGACAAGAATTTTAAGAAATTTATCAAGATAGTATACTATAATGTCAACCCTTTTTTTGGAGACAATTTTAGGCGAGATTTCTATTTAGTACGAATAGTCATACCAAATGGTAAAATAGTAAATAGACGGGCGTCCATGGACGAATGGAAGTCCACTCCAGAAAAAACTGCGGAGTGGAACAAGCAGGGGTTCGAGCCCATCCAACAGAAGGCCTGTGACCGTTACTTCTTGGATTATTAGTCTTTTTTTTTATTTTTACCAATTCTAGCGATAGTAAGCCTTCGAATGGCTCCGTAGCCATTTCCTGTCCCTGTGACAGACATACAATGGCAACCGCGTTCCACAGGGTATCCACAGGTATCTATACAGGAAGTTGTTTCAACCTTGTGATGAAGTAGATTTATGTAAAAGGTTAAATCTCTTTGAAAGCGCTCGGTCAACTGCGTCCATCCGAAGTATCAATCTTCCACATCCCTAGGCTAATCACCAAACGCGTCCCTGCGACTTCGGTCACCTACGCGGAGATTCGCGGTCGATGTTATTTAGACTCTAATGTTGCCGAATGCACTCTACACTACTCGGGTACGTTTAACGAGTTTCCGGCAACGTCGCGTCATGGGGAATTTTATTTAAGCTATACGTCCTCAGTATAACTTTGGGGTATCGAGTGGGGGTAAACATCAAGGATGCCGACACTCCGCTGCATCGTTCAAAAAAAAAAAAATGAAAATTTTAACGATTCAAGAGTGAATGGAAATTTTACTAATCGGCATCCTTTTTATTTATGACTTAGAATTATCCAACCAACGATTTTTTTTATCCTCAAATTTTTTAAACATGATTTTATTAATAAATTGAAACTATCGCAAACTAAATACATCCAGAACCAAAATTTCATATTCGGTACGACGGGAACATGAACAGTTGATTCAAAGGGATACACATCCCTCCGTTAAGGTATAACTAATCACATCAATATAATTGCTCTATTCAATTATTTCCTTTCTATAAAGTCCAACGATATTTAGCCGTGCACTAATTGGTTTGAAAGGGGTCATAAACTATGAAATCGAATTAGAAAAGCCATAGCAATCAATAGACTGATAAGAACTCTGCATCCAATCATCACTTGTTTATTCTCTTCTTTAGATTGAAAAATAATTACATTCGAATTTCGACAATTATTATACCATCATTCAATATTATTCATGCTACTAATGCGCGTCTCAAAGCCGCTTTCGAAACTTCAAGTTCCAGAGTAATGAGGTCATCATCATCATTTGGTTTCGCCTCTGCACGTTTAATATGGCTAATGTCGTGAGTATCGACCAATGATCTTTGTGCGATTGGAACCGCCCCTTGTTGCTTCTTCTTTGGTTCATCCTTCTTGGCTTCCCCTTCCGTCAAGCTCCGCAGGGTCTTCATCATCTCCGCTACGACATTTCGCGTCGCGATTTCCTCCTCAATCGTTGGTGGCTTGGTTCCGTCCTTTGTGAGAGCCCGTCGTGTGATGTGATCTAGGGCGTAGGCTGTCTCAAACGCTGATGGTGCATTACTTCGCCTGGCTGGAGCCAGAACTGGTGTTATCACCTTCTCTATGTCCTCCATAGTGTGGTACGTGTCTAGCGTTCTTCTCCCTTGATGCTTACCCGTCCTCTCTTCAATCAGTTTCATCAATTCACTTGCCACCGTTTTTGGATCAACCGTTACAACTACGTTCACATTTTTATTTGAAATCGTGGTATCAGCCTGAAAGTAATTGCGTTATTGAATCAATAAAATTAATGAAAATATTTGAAAAATTTATTGGCCATCTGAAATATTTTGGAAAGTCCTGGGACATTGAAAGAATTCTCTTGAACTGATATGAATGAAAATTTTAATAAGTCTTTAGTTACGGGCTAATTTTTCAAATCTGATTTTTATCGAGTGTCGGATTAACAATGAAACGCTTCACGGAGAGAAATGTTCAGTAAAAATTACGGAACTCACAGTTTGCTCACCGATTACGGAATTGACTCAGAAAATTTAAGTGACGGTATCGTAATTTTTACCTGAATCTCTTGTGAAAAATTACCAAACGCTCTGGAAAAATTCCGTGATTTTAGGTAAAAATTACGTGATGGTTCCGTAAAATTTCCTACAACCACATTGCGCTCCGGAATTACGGAAAAGATACGTCATTTTTATTGAATATTTCTCCGTGCTGTTTTGACTCGAGACGGAGCCAAATTCTGTTGACAATCGAATCCGTTTTTGGTCGAAACCGCTACCATTCATGATATAATTCTCCTTTTTTTAAAAACATTTCATTGGAAAATCATTACCATGGTCAAATTTGAACCTCCCGAGTAGAAATTCAAATCAGGATAGAATAAGAGACTGACGAGTAAAAACTGACTTTAATCAGTTTTGGACCAGAAATGTAACGCATGTTTGGATCCATGCCTGGTCAAAATTCTAGGATCCGATCTTTCTGAACAGTACCGGATCCGATGCGGATTTAGTCGAGACTCGACTGATCAGATTAGATCACTGTCCCGGTGGCCTGGCGCAGTGGGTAAGTTCGTTGCCTCATATGCGAAAGGTTCCGAGTTCAAAACACAGCCGGATAGAATGGTGAGATCTAACCATTTAAAGTCGTGATCATCATTGCAGTATACCCCAACCGGGTCGAAGCGATGTAAAATAACGATAAAAAAAAAGAATAGGATTACAATTCACTTCGCCACATTGGATCCAGATACTTCATTCAGAATGTCATCAGATCCTGATGCAAAAGTCTAATCAATAAATTATGACCAGTATTGGATCTAAAACTGATCTAGACCGAAACTAACTGAGTAAAATTTCCACACGGGCTGATCCATAATGAAGTCACCTTAGCCAAATTTCCACCAGGTCTTAACGCTCTACAACATACTAGAACTTTCCATGATTTTTTGGTAAAATCCGCAACTTAAATACTGAAAAGTCAGATTAGTTAACGGAAAAAAATATCCTTGAATTGGGTATATAATATTCCGGAATCAGGAATATCGGTATTCAGGAATAATATACCGGAATATGGAATAATAATCCGGAATTTGGGATATTTTATTCTCGATTCCGGAATAATATTCCGGAATCCGTGATATTTTATCCTTAATTTCGGAATAACTTTTCGGAATCTGGTATATATAATTTTCAAATGGATTCTCAGTCGATATTGGGATAAATTCATTCTCTGCATGATAGTGTACGTCAAATTGGTGACTCGAAGAGAAGAGGAAAAAGGAAAGGGCTGGAAAAGAAAAAAGTAACACGATTATACTGTGACAAAGTGCAAGTTTAGGGCCTCTCAAACCTCCACCTCGTGTAGTGACTCGAGCAGTCACGTATGAAAAAATGCTATAGGATTTCCTATAGGAAATCCTATGGAGAATTCGAACATTTCCTATAGGATTTTTCTGATAAAATTTCCCACAGGATTTCCTATAGGATTTCCTATAGGATTCCCTATAGAATTTCCTATCAGATTCATGACCCTAATACTGACCCTTGTGACCGATTGGTTTCGAGTCTCAATTTTGTGTGTTACTTTCTATAGAAAACCCTATAGTGAATTCTATAGCAAATCCTATAGAAAATCCTATAGGAAATTCCACCAGAAAAATCCTATAGGAAATCCTATAGGATATCCTATAGGATTTTTTCATACGTGGTCATCAGAATGAGGAGCTCAACGGCCTCCCAGCAACTTCAAACTGTTCGGGAGGTTGCTGGTGGCAATAATAATGAAAAAATCCCGAAAGAATGTCGCAAAATATGACCAATTGCACCTTGAAACCCATTGATAATTCGCAAAACCCCCAGTTGCCACACTGATAGAAAGGATTATTTATTGTTAACGAATGGATTTGGTTGAAGACGAGGTTCTATTCGGTCTCACCAAATGTTTATTCGTTAATAATTAACAAATGTACATTTAAGGAGCCGTGTTTGACTCGATTTCCACTTTTCAAGTGAACTATTCGTTAACTATTAACGAATATTCATTTGGTCATATTCAACTCTACCATTCATTAATAGTTAACGAATCTCGTTCGGAATAAATGAATTAGGCAATCAGTGCAGTCGAAAGGGCCAATCCGCGGAGGAAGAACGTATGAAAATACTTCCCTGAGTGCTTTTCGTGATTATTGCCTGATCTTACTTCAACTCAGACGTTGCGTCGTCAGTACATGTCATCTCTTACAGTTGCAACGTACAATATTTCAATGCGAGGAAGTTCCCGGAATATTATTCCGGAATTGAGGATAAAATATTCCGGATTACGGAATATTATTCCGGAATCCAGAATATAATATACCGGATTCAGCAATATACATATTTCTGATTCCAGAATATTATATCCCACATTCGAGGATATTTTTTTTCTGTGTTCGGGTTTCAATTTTCATGGTGATCTTTGACCCTTCCTCTCTCACGTGGACTCTTCAATGATCTTTGTACCACTTTCTTATCGATCCTTTTTCGAACGTTCAACCATTTGGCCTTATCTTTTTTCTTTAAGTTTCGTTTTTTAATAATTAAACGACTTCGAAAATTTTTTTAACTTCGTGAGGAACAAAGGGGGGTAGTAATCATTCCTGCAGATTACTTTCTTACGAACTTTTTGAGGTTTCTCATCAATAGTGTGAAGAGGGGCTATAAAAGTTGGAAGGAATGCTGGAAGGTGGAGCTGTAAAAAATAAAACTTTGGTTATTGAATATGCTTAAAAAATTGGAAATTATGAAACGAGTTTCAGTGAAAAATCTTACAGAAGATGCGTGGCAAACTTCGAAGAGAAGGGCAAAAATCACAACGATCTTCATGGTGTTCGTTACTTTGGTGAACACTTCGACACTTCGTAATCTCCTCTCTGTGGTGAAGTTTAACAGGCCTCGTTCTTTATGTACTTTCAATCTTGAGCGACGAACCGTAATAGCTTATCTGTTATGGGTGGATATAAAATCATTGTTACTTGCGTTTTAATATCGTTTTTGTAATTCAGAGGTCATGGGTGAATTAATTCCGTCCAGTCCGCAGAGATATCGCTGGGGTTGGGACTAGGTTGATCGAATTATACGGGTTGATTAATTTGATGTAATGATTCGAGTTCAATTGGCCATGGTTTTATGGTTACTGCATGTGTGAAATCATGCAATTGGAAATGCTATCACAGTTGCGAGGACATTCTCTTAAAAATACTAGCAGTTTTGCTCAGGGATAGCCATATCCATAAATTATAATTACTGTGAAATTATTAAGTAACCAATTAGTTCATATCACTTTTAAATTTTAATTATTGAAGTAATCGTCAACTTAAATAGCAAAAATTTTGAATTATTCATTAATCAGTAATTGAGTTAGGAAGATTGGCGATTATTTGGATAATTGGAAATCCCTTATAAGAAATTTAGAATTTTACTTGGTTGTAATTTTTCATCATTTTTTTATTTGTGTAGATTAAAATTAATGGATTGTTCTTGAAGAGGAGTGCATTCACCACACGAAGTGTTGGCAAAGATAATTAAGTGTTCTTCGATGTGAGTAAAATTGCCGTAAAGCGTTTTATGATAAAAAAAATTTTATAATAAATATGTTATTTCTATTTGAAGCTCACGAATTCACTTGAATTTCCCGCTGCAATTTCATTAGCGTAAACATCCTTCTGAATAAATCTCGATGTCCCGTAAAATTTCTATGCCCTTGATAGGGAATGAGGAATGGTCCAGGATAAGCCGGGAGTTGCCCAGCAATGGCCAATATGTCGGCCCATATTGGGCCGCCTTCGGCGAATCTACGCCCATTCCTCATCAATATTCTTACCAGGGGCGACTGTCTGTGAAGAGCCAGTTCTCAATTAAGAGCGTGCGCAATTGGGTTAGAAAAACGTTAATACTTGGCTTCATTATTCAGGAAGAAGCCCTGGTAACACTGAGATGGATCAAATAGTTGGACTCCATCAATGTTGTGAAGTTACAGTAGACTGTCGCTAGTTGTTCATCGAAAGGGCTGTACGGGTACCATTTCCAAGAAATGAACAACTTTCCACCGGTCCCCACTCCTCAACCAATGGCGACCGAAGTCCTCAGAAAAATGAGAGTGAATGAAGTTTTATTTTCGGATAAAATTATTTGGACCGCTGTGTTTACGTACGAAGGACAAAAGAAAACTGAGTGGAATTTTCAATCAGGTCCAGATCAGGAATTGATCAAGTCAGCCCTGACGTAGGATCAGACTGTGATCCTGTGAACTGATCAGGTCCTGATCAAAGGTGTAACGCCGTTTTAGATTCATATTTGATCAGGCCTGGCCCATCGATCCGGACCGGAGGAACGCGTTCAGTTTCATTACTAATATTCATTAACAAAAACCGATGATTAAATTCTCAAAAAAAATTTTTACGGAAATTTGTGACCTTCTTGGTCACTCCGTAACGCATTTAGCACAGAAACAGCTGATTCTGTTATCGCACATTATTCCGCCTACGACTGGTTTCGAATCCGGGATCCTACACCCTAACCACTAGACTACGGCGCTAATCTTACAATGTGAATCTCGTATTGTCAATATGACGTTCGTTTGCATGTATCATCTCCAAATATTATTCCTCCACTACCCGGGTCGAAATTTTGATCCCAACAAGTTCTACTAAGGGCTACTTACGTGCCAAATCGGCACTAAGTAGGACTTAGGAGTACTTAAATTATTGAAGAAATTCTTAGAATTCTGCCCTAATTCTTGGAAGGTCTGGAGGATACCTGGTTTTGGGGGGTTCCCCCATTCTCCATATATAGGTTCAAATATTTTCTTCCTTTTTTGGGGTTCACTCCAGCTTCGTCCACGTCGCAAACTCTGGGTAACGCTAAAGCTGGTGGAGACTGTAGTTTCCACTTGCTCTATAAATTGAATTCCTAAGATAGCTAATTTAACTAAATAAATCTAAATTTAAATAATTAAATTAGATTAGTTAAATTACATAAATAATTTAAAAAATTGCTGTGAGAAGGACAGTGGAGGTAATGAAACATCTGATAACTAAAGAAACCAATAATTCTAATAGTTATAAAACGCAAAGGAATGATAGACTAAAGAGAATTAGATATGACTTAAATGTAGACACGGGCTATTGCTGACAATAATCAATTTCTAGATAGATTTCTGCTAGCAGGGGTGAATTTATCCAGCATCCCCCTCCCCCTTTTCCGTCTACTATCGTTTTCCTCCTCCGCGCATCGTTCCATTTACATTTGATCCTTATGATTTATAATGACTTTTGAACCTTGAAACAGCTGACCCTTCAAACAAGATATTTGAGTCTTGAAATGTTAGACCCTTCAGACGGTTGACCCTTTAAATGTCTATCCCTTACGACATTCGGCCCTTGACATGTCTGACCCTTGAGATTTTTGACCCGTAAGGCTTCGAGTCCTTTAAACATCTGACTCTTGTGAACCTTAAGACACCTGATCCTTGCTACGTTTAACCCTCAAGACGTCTGATCCTTGAAGCAACTGACGCCGTGCTCAGATTGAGATCAAGGTGATCAAATCCTAATCTGATAGTGTTTATTTCTGGATGCCCTGCTCAAATTGACATAAGTGTGATAGAATCTGAACCTGATCAGATTCATCTCAGGATATTCTGCTCAAATTGCAATCAGAGTGACCAGATCCGCACCTGATCAAAGTGATTTCAAGCTGCCTGGCCGCAGAAACACCGGATCAGTGTTTCACCAGATTTTGATCAGGTTTCACATGATCAGTCGAACCTGACTACAGACGGATCCATTTCTGGCGACAAGTGGTCTGAGCGGAATTTCCACTCGAGAAACGATAAAGCGGCCGAGAGTGGGGTCGCAGCGTTAGAGTGTCCGAGAAGGGGATTAGGGGAAAACGAGCAACTACTAACGGACATGCTCTAGCAACCCGAGTGGAAATTCCGGTTATGTCTTGATCAAGTTTGGATCAGGTTAGACCTGACCACTGATCAGGTATTGATCAAGTTGACGGATCCGGTCTTGATCAGACATGTAACGCCTCTGACCAATTCGGATTTGATCAGGATAAATGGATCCAGAATTGATCAAGTCAACTGTATGAAAATCGGATGACCTGTCTGTCAGTATCAATAACAATTATCAATGATAATTAACAAAACAAAAGAATTCAATTCTTTCACCGTAGACCGCCTCTCTTAATGAATCTCTACTGTTATTAACTCTGAAAAAGCTTATTATTTTTCTACGGATGCTGAGGATCGAACCGGGGACCCTATGATTGCTATCCTATGCTCTAACCACTACGCTATCACGCTATTACTATTGAGGAAACTGTACATTGCCTATATGGTTTGTATTGGGGTATTCGTTGAATTTACGATTATTCCTGATCTCGCGGATATCGCGATCAATTAAATTTTGATTTATGTCATGAATGAATAATAATAATGATAATAACAATAACACTAATAAATAAATAGACATTTGGTGATTTTTTTTCTCAAGATCATTCACGTGTAAGTTTGATACTCCTCTAATACGTATTTATGCCATCATCCCTCCCTTCTGTACATGTGAGAAAGGCTGACTGTTAATTAAATTGATTAATTAAATTAAATTCATTAAATGAAATTAATTTAATTTATTTTAATTATAGTATAATGATCCTTTTTGAAGATTGAAAATAATTATTGATAATGACTGATAAAACTTAAATTGAAAAGTATAATAATAGTTAATTAAATTATCCGAAAAGCTTAGTAAAATTAAGGTCAGCTGGACCGGATCTGAATCTGATCAGTTTCTGTTCAATTGACCCCGTTCAAATGCTTATCAAAGACATCAAATCGGAATTTGATCAAATTGGGGTCAGGCAGCCGACCTCAGGGTGAGATCGTGCCTACCTGATCAAAACTTGATCTGAATCATCCAGCAGTTTTTCGGATCCAATCTACTGGATCAAAACTTGGTCAGGTTTTCATCAGGCATCATCTGATCATGTCTACTTGATCAGAACTTGATCTGAACCCGCCTGTAGTTTTTCGGATCCGATCTGCTGGATCAGAACTTGGTCAGGTTCTCATCATGCATCATTTGATCATGTCTACCTCATCAGAACTTGATCAGAACCCGCCTGTAGTTTTCTGGATCTGCTGGATCAGAACTTGGTCAGGTTCTCATCAGGAATCACTGGGTTCAGGTGGAAATGAAGCATCAGGTGAGCCTGAAGCAATTTCCACTCGGGAAGAGTTTACCGTATACCGAAGGTTATTAGTACGGCAGATGAAGAATGTCAAAATCTTCATACACCACATGACCCATATTTATAGGATGAGTTTTGAAAACATGACATACGATGCGGAAATCAATAATTGCACAATTGTTGTAATTTTGCCAACATTCAATTTATTTCATTTTCTCCCAATTAATTTCAAAAACTTTCGACAATCCACTTTTCCTTCCCTTCTACCAAAATCCATCTATTTTTCTCCAACTTATCCCCTCTACGCAGTTTTCGGATGAGATGAATGCTTAGGTCTCATCAGAGTCACGGGATCCCAATCCTCTCCAAGGTTCTCCTTGAGCTCGGGATTCTTTGAAATAATCTGTCGCATTGTGTTTCCTAACGCTTCATAGAAAAGGTTGTTGAATAGTTGTTGACCAGTGAGAGTTGGACCAATGAATTTTGGAGGTTCCATCGTCGTTGCGTCCGCTGTATTGAACAGAAAAAAGAAAATATTAGATTACAAACGTTGGATCTACTACAAGAGCATGAATGATAAGAAAAAAACCTTTAGTTGCTGCTTCCTTAAGTTTCTCCGCCTTTAGTTTTTCCTCCTTGAGTTTCTCTTCTTTTGCTTTTTCCTCTTTAAGCTTCTCTTCTCTTGCTTTTTCTTCCTTGAGTTTCTCCTCTTTTGCTTTTTTCGCCTTAAGTTTTTCTTCTCTTGCTTTTTCCTCCTTAAGTTTCATCTCTTTTGCTATTTCCGCCTTAATTTTATCCTCTATTTCCTTTGCCTCCTTGAGTTTATCCACTCGTGCCTGCGCTTCATCTCTCACTTTTTTTGCTTGTTCTAAGTCAGAAGCAGAATTCTTCCTCCCAGAATGAGTCACCTGTTCTGTTGTAGAATTTAAACTTCTTGGAGCCACTTCCCCCATAGATGACTTATCCTCTTTTTCTCCCGGATCGCCTGAAAAGAGGCCATTGATTGGTCAACTAGACAATAATCAAGTAACTCACATTTTCCCGGAGTAATAAGGATGCTTTAAATGGGCTCAGCGACAGTACCCGTCTGAAAATTCAAGCGAAGATGCGGCTGAAACTCCGCTCACGCGGTCGAACCGACCGCCCAGCCCTGGCTTGACTGTATAGCAAGCGGGGATTGAGCGGAGAGATTTCTACACGGGTAGTGTACATACGGACAGCTTCGGCGGTCGTCCAAGCTAGCAGGGTTTAGTCTGGTTAGTACTTGGATGGGTGACCACTTAGCCCCACCCGCTCGTATGGAATTGCTGCCGTCAGGCACGAATGTAGAGACCAGCTGTATTCATCTAGCCAATGTGACAGATGGACACAACAGGACCCTGCAATATCGGCCGACTGTACGACTGGGGTTTTCCATGGTTTCCCTTGCAGTCCTACCCCGAATGGAGTGTATAGTTGATGGGTAAAGATTAAGATCCATGGTACATGATACAGCTACATAAAAGTACCGATTTAAGTCGACGTCGGCTTGATTCTACTCGATTTTCGAATTGATTTAAGTCAAGTGACTCGGACTACGCCAATCCGGATTCCGGGTTTGATATGAACCAAAAAGTGGTTTATTTCAAGAAGAAACGTCTCGAGCTGAAATATCGACTTGAATCAAGTCGAAAAATCAACTTGATTCAAGTCGATTTTTCGGCATGATTTAAGCGGATTTTTCGGCTTAATTCTAGTCAAATCGACACTTGGTCTAAGTCGGAGAGATACACTGTTGGAAAAAAAATCTAAATTTCATGGAGAGTTCAATAGTTATTTTATGAAAATGACATGAAATTCGATTCACGGGAAAAAATCATGAAATTCCAAATTTTACAGATTATTCTCTCATCTGAATGTCAACCGATAGAAATTCGGTAATTAACTTTTTGCGGAAAAGTGGTAGTAGAATTATTATTTCCATTTAGTCGCATGGCCACCTTGGTTGACGATTTTCTGTTAAAATAAATTAAGATCTGGTGTGAATATGGCTTCAACCCGCAAAACCTCTTCCCTTTCCCCATCAATGAAATCCCACTTCAACAATCCCCTTCGGCATCTGTAAGACCCCTCACCCTATATAAAATCTGCATAAGACCTCGGAATTTAGAATCCTCATCCGTTAACAAAGTCTCCCTTTTACAGCCCCGTGTATAAAAACCTCTCTCCATGGATGAAAGTGTTTGCTCAATCAAGCCGAAGAATCGACTTGAATCAAGCCGGAAAATCGACTTGAATTAAGCCGAAAATTCGAGTTCAATCAAGCCGAAAATCGACTTCAATCACGCTGAAAAATTGGCTTCAATTAATTCGAAAAATCAACCTGAATCGAGCCAAAGAATCGAATTGAATCAAGTTGAACTCCACCTGAATCAAGTGGAAAAATCGACTTGAATCGGACCGATGTGCCGGTTTGCATCTCACCGAGTCAGACTTGATTTATGCCGTCGATCTGATATCAAATAAGTCGATTGCCGGCATGATTCAGTCTGACTTGATCCCGACCAATTTTTCGACTTGATTCAGGACGACTTTTTTGGGTATAATGCAGACATTGGAGGGAAATTATTTCAAAGGCCGAAAGGTCACACATGTCGGAATAAAAGTAGAAAATAAAAATCAACCATCCGGTTCATACGAAGACTTGTAGAAGATTGATTGCGGTTTCTGCTGTAATTTGGCAGCATCAGTCAATGCAGCTTCAGTTCTTTCCATAGAGGAAGTACGCCGCAACGCGCGTACACTTGGAGAATTGCAGACGTCATGAAGGTTATCAACCAATTCATTGATTTTACGGACTTCGTCGTTCAATTGTCGTAAAATACTTGCGCCAAACTATAACCACAATCGAAAAAAATGATGGAGTTCTCTTACTGATGTATTCTGATGAGAAATATATATTTTAAGATAAAATCCTAAAGGGACGTTCACCGAATCTTCAATTTATGAACACGTATGCTGAATTTATGTGAAATTAATGTATCTCAGCTGGATGACAAAAGTATAACTGGGAAACTTGAACCAACTATTATTAGCCAGCTTTGCTCTGGAGTGACTCGTGCACTCGATGCAGTTGAAGCTAGAGATGAAAAATTGCTCTTTGAATTTTAAGTAAAAAATCTTGCAAGTTTTCACAATCGACAATTTTTTAGCACGAGTGCTATCTGTTAGAGAATTTTTCAGTCCAAATTTCAGTTCCCAATTTCGTTTCAAATTTACTCAACTGATTATTTTTGGTAATCGGATCTGGCCTTCCCTGGGTGAATCAGAGTTCAGTATTCAATAACATGAAGTACTTCCCAATTAAAATTACAGCGGTTATTTCCCCCTAGCTTTTGATAATTTCCCTCTAGCCCTGCAATTGTTTCTCTAACCAAATAACTGTCAAATATTATCCTGTGGAGTAAAAGAAAGTCATGAAGAATGTTAAAATGAGTCGGTTTGGGAAGGATCCGATTACCAAAAACCCGGGTAGAAATTCATCCGGGGATTCAGCCGCAACTCGGGTGAGCGCGAGCTCAGCCTCGGCTTGCCGCTTGACCCGAGTTCACGCCGCGACACGCCGCTCCATACCGGCTCACAGTCGAACGCTCATCAGACGGCATAACCCGGCACTTGAGTTTGAGCTGTGGCTCAACGCTTAGAACTCAGCTCTGATTGAGTCGTGTCGTTTCGAGTGGAGGGTGGAATAGAATGATATTATGCATTTTTAGAATATCGATTTAAAATTTGAATACTTTGGAAAATCCTTGTCTTCTTACTATAAAAAAAAAATGGAATTCCACTGAACTTTCTATAAAATTTGAAATTGACTGATTTTTCCCTCTGTCATCGAATATACTGTGACTCGCTTCAAAATAACAACCCATAAAATTTGGCTTTCTTCCTCACAGTGCGGAGATATATGGAAATGAGATAGGGAAATGATATGAAATAGGGAAATAGAGTTGAATTTTTTCGGATTTTTTTGATTGTTCCAATTAATAAAGAATAATTCTGAATCATTACTACTTTAGATCGTTTATTTTATTTTACTGAATGAAGAACAACGTCAAAGTTTTTCAAGTGATTATTTTTCTTGATTTTGTTTGTTGTATTCGTGAGAAAAAAGAAAGTTTTGACTACGTTTCAGTGAATTGTTCTACCTTGTATTTTCAGATTAATCCCATTCGATTAGTTAATATCACGTTATTTCTGATGAGCTTGTGATTGTTCATCTGAAAAAGCATGCCATCTTCACATTTATTCGATTGTTTTTTCGCTCAAATCACGATGCCATCGGACCTGTCAAATCATTATTGAGGTTAAGTATACTGGGATTGAGTAATTGGAGATGAACCTGAGGTTGAGCAGTGGCCATTCAACTAAAGCCCGGCGAAGCGTTTCGCGTAATAGTCTAACGCTGGGCTGTGAGCGCGTGACGCGGCTCAACCTCGGGTACATGTGACGCGCGTGGAGTTTATCCCAAGCTGGGGCGGAGTGGCGTATTTCTAGCTGGGATACGGGTTCCGAGCCTAGCTCGAGCGGCGTGATTTCTACCCGGGAATAATCCGTCGAATACCACTCGATCTCCAAAATTAATCGAACGTTTCCCTCATGTTTTCCTGCGTATCAACGATCGGGATAAGTTTTGCACAAAAATCCTTCGCGCTGCGCCCTCGGGATTTTAATTTGAAAATTTCCGGTATACTTTCCAAAAAGTATACCGGAAATTTCTGACAAAATTTTTTAACAATGTATGTGTTTGTGAATTGAAACTGAGATGCGTCCTTTCAGAATTCCTCGCATGATTCCTCTCCCATTCACAAAATTAATAGAATTGATACTACTTACAGTATGTGGAGCCAGAACGAGCAGGAGCAGAGCGCAAATTGTTCTCCCCATGACTCCGAAATCTGCACGTTGCAGTCTATCAACCCTCGCGAGACAATTTATAGACAAGAATTAGAGTCACTCCGTTCCTTTGCAAATCATTTCACATATCTGTCTCATAATTCCACATACGTCGTTCGTCAGGATGCATTTTCAGTTTTATCAAGCGGCAACTCGTGATCGTAAAAATAAAAATACCACTCTTTAATGCGATAGATCAATTTTCCCAAGACCTGCGAGCGTTATTGCGTTTGCACCATTACTCAGATTGGTTTTTTAATGTTCGCACTGTTCCGCTAACTCCAGTTATGTTATTATTGCCTGTGACTTATGAGGTACATGTTGGGATATGGAATAAACAGATTATTCTTCATTGAGACTAAGAAATTTCAATTACTGGTTTCTAATTTTTATTCAAGAATTTGTACGTTCATTAATGCTAGTCATAAAATATAATTACAGCGATTATTTTAACTAATTCTAGGTTTTCTTTATGGTTGTAAGGTGATGAGGAAAGCGTTGCAACTTTCCTCAGTAGGCAAACATTGCCCAAAGGCTTCTAATAATAAAGGCTCTTCCTTGATGGCTGCCTCGTAGTCTATGAACGATACCTTCCCGTCGTGATCAACGTCCAATTTCTTGAGTGCTAGTTCGGAAAGATCTCGCACTCCCTCGTCGGGGTCTTCCTCCCCCGGTTGTTTTATCAAGCAATTTCTGTAAATAAAAATCATGGATATGGATAATTCCATATCAATGATGGATGAAAAAAAATTAAGATGAAAAAATAATGATTTGTAGGTAATGAATCATTTATACGTAATTAATGATGAATAAGGAAGAGTTGATATGAATTATATTCTGAATTAGGGGGCTCCGCCCCCTGCTCGCTCCGCTCGCCAATCCGGGTGGGGGCTTCGCTCCCCCCACTCGCTCCGCTCCCCCCGTTCGCTCCGCTCACCACATTCGCTTCACTCCCCCCGCTCACTAACCCCCCCTCCTACGGAGCGGGTGTGATCAAATATGAAAATATAAATTCATCATTTCCTTGAATTCAAGAAGAAGTCCCAAAAGTAATCAGCATTTTTTTCTGTTCTATATATGAGGGTATTAGGGGGGAAATTTTTAAAAGTTGTAGCTGAGAGTGCCTCCTAAATGGAATCGAATTTCAGAAGAAAAAAAAATGACAACTTCGAAAATTGTTTGTGGCAATATATTTCATGTACAGATTTGGTGGAATCGCTAGCCTTTCCCCCCTCTTGTTTGTTTATTATATAGAGAGAAGAGATAATGTGCCATAATAAACATTTAAACATTTCTTTAGATTCATTAACTAACTTGAATAATTGGAACATCTCGTCCTTCGTGATGTACCCATCACTATTTAGATCATAAACTCTGAAGCAGAATTCCATTTTATCCCGCAGAGTACCCCGCAAAAAAACATCGAGCCCTGTGATCCAGGATTCCAGTCGTATCGCTCCCTCGCATTCACGATCCCAACAGCAAAACATTCGTTCGATCAAGGCATCTTCTGTGATGATGTCGAAGGTATTGTGCACCAATTCTCGGAATATGGTACGATCAATTCCCTGTTGGTGACAGGTTTTTTATATTTTTTTCAAGTCCAAGGAGTCGGGATAATATTCGTGAAAAAAAATTTCACTTAATCGAATTTACCTCAACAGTTTGAATTGTTTGGGGTCCTTTACTCAATATTGATGACTCTTTTTGTTGTGAAGGAAGGGACGTAAGTTTCCTGTAGATTTTACAAAGCGCCTCCAGCTCAACCCTACAAAAAAGAAGGAAATATTGAGGGAAAGAGAGAATATTCTGCAGATGGAAGAATTGGTTCTTAAATTGAAGGGAAATCATTTTCGAATCGTGGTTTTTCGAATTCATAATTAAACGTGATAAAAATTCCAGTCTAATAGCATATTTTAAACTTAGGAATATTTTTTCCCAGCATATCATCAAACTATGGGTTAATAATGCTGACGCAATTTTGGAGGCCAAAAATTTGTGATTCCCCCCCCTGCGCTTGCGGGTTTCAAACGCGTGGTCCTCCACCAACTTTGCAACCCTTTATTGGACCTTTCAACCCGGAAAATATTAGCGACGGAGAAAAATCGAGAAGAACCAAATGCCAATCAGGGCGCCAGCCCTTTTGACCTCCAAAAACTGCGTCAGCATTATTAACCCACAGTTTCAATGTTTATGTTTATATTCAAATGACCTTGAAAATCTTGTTTTCTTCCTCAACGTATCAACGACCTTGGTGTAGTAAGTCTTCATACTGGCATCGTCCGGCCGTCTCCTTCGTCTCCTCCTGGGGGGTGACTCGGAGCTCGGTTTTTTAGAGTTAACGGATACCTTTCGTCCGCTCGTCAGGAAGATTGAAACACTTTTCAGGACTAGCGCCCCAGTACGCGCACTCATGCGACTCATAATGGCGCTGAGGTCGAGACCACCATCCCCACCACTCGCGTGGTGGCCGCCCTTCACCGCGCTCAGCATGTCTACTCTCTCGTTTATTCCTCTCCTTCACTGGAATTCTGAATCCACTTGGATTCTGAGTGACTGAATACGGAAAGAGAAATTGTTTCAGTCTGAATTCTATATGCAAGGCAAACATTTCAATATTATATTTTTCTCTCGTATAATATTTCAATTATCTGTTTGTTTCTTTCAACTGAATTTTCTTCGCTGGAGACATTTTTCGTTTGTCTCGGGTTCCTGAGTTATTATTCCCATCGCATTTGCGTAATTTTATTTGCATTGCATGTCAAATCGAACCCGCTTCGTCACGAATGATTTTAGAATCAATCGATGGCTGAACATTTAAGGGCTTTTCCCCTTCATTGCATGTACTTTAAATTTTATCCTACATACTCATGACAATTGTTATTTGTAATGGGTTTTTTTCGGCACAATTGCAGAGTTGTTTCAATATTTTCGACTTCGAAAATTATACGTTTAATTTTGCTACTGCAAGGCTGCATGTCAAAACATCATTATTGGGGAACCAACTGAATCAACTTCGCTCGTTAAGATTCATACATATTTACAAAACTACGGACGATAGGGGCTATCAAGGACTGTTGATTTAAAATTCCTGAAATTGCAATCATAGGAGCGGAGTGGATTATCGTGAGTTATCAATGGTGAATCTCGGGCAATTCAAAATTACTTGGCATGTAACTACTGGGAAATTGAATAGAACTGTCTATTCTACATCGTGGTATATCTATAGTGTTCAAAGTTCTGATTCAAACGCTGGATAGGCACTGACAATTTTGCCGGACTTGAATTCCCTTGTGATAGTGATCAGACGAGAAATTCACCGGATTCTCGACGTCTAATTTTAGTTTGTAATGCACTGTAAGATTGTGGGGTATTATACCAGCCGCGTGCTTACGACTGGATGGAGAAAGTAATTTTCTCTAATCGAAGATACTTGCAGGTAATCGATTGGAGAAGATTCCACAATGAACGAGGGGAAGGACTGACGTAACTCTTGCAATTATTAAACACAATTAAAGATAATTTAATTCTTTGAAGTTGGTTTTCGACCGTTGTAAATCATTTTGTGGATGCATGGTCATGCGGAGAGTTGCTTCTAATTTTTCATGTACGTATCGACATTTCATAATTTTTGTAATATGTGATTTCCATAGTTTAAGTTTTTTGTAATTTACGTATTTTGAACATTTGATTAGAAGATTAACCCCAGATTGGTCACCATATGAGGGAAACGCCGCAGCCCGTCGTTTTTCTTGAATTGCCATTGAATGGCTGATCGGAAAAATTCAAAAAAATTTGACTTTTCCAATTAAAGTATCTAAAAAATTAGAGTAGTTTCAGAACAACATAATTCTCGAAATTCCTGAAGAAAACAATTTTTTTCTCACAGAGGAATTATTTTTCCCGTGTTCAATGAAAGTGCCTGTTACGCGATGTTGCCGAAAACTCCCTAAACGCGTCCGGGCAGTGTAGAGTGAATTTGGCATCTTCGGGCCTAAATAACACGGCGGCACTTCTCCGCGGACGTGACCAAAGTCGTTGGGTCACGTAGGGTGACCAGACTAGGGTTAAAGGACCCCCTGATGAGAGTCTCTCTGGAAGCTGAAACGTTGGGTCATCGACAAAAATCCTTTTTTTTTTACTCAACCTGTCACATTGCTGGAGACCGCCTAGGCCAAATAACTAACATCAGTCTACAAAACAATAATTTAATCGTTTTTAGACAATTACGAGTGTTGTGTCAATTCTATTTAGCGTTCATTGTGAAATCTCATTTAGACGGATTTGTATTGCAATTACTATCGTGTTGTATTGAAAAAGTCAATTATCGTCCTGTGATGAATTTTTGTACTCGAAATTAGGGGGTTACGCCCCCTGCTGTGCTCGCTCCGCTCGCCAACCCCCATATAACCCTCATCATCTTTATTCTGACCCTTGCGACTCTTAATCTGACCCTCCTGACGCTCATTATACCCCTCGTGACCCTCAATCGGACCCAACTGACCCTTAATGTGCCCCTCGTAATCCTTATTCTGACCTCCATGACCCTTAACCTGATCTCTGGGACGCTTAATCTGACCCTCGTGATCTTTATTTTGACCCTTATTCTGACCCTCGTGACCCTTATTCTGACCCTTATTCGACCCTGATGCCTCTGTTTTGACCCTTGTGACCCTTAATTGTGGAGTCTTAATTTCGTGTACCAAATTTTGATCATATGGATCATACTCGTGCTTCGCACTCGTGATTTTTTAACCTGAAAAACTTGACTCCTTCGTTTGTTTGCAACGAACCTATCGGAAAATATCCGATAATTTTGAAGCTCTTGTGGTATTACAAGTGAAAAAATGAAAACAAATGACCGTAAAAAGTTTTTTAATCCGTAGCCAGTCGCTCCCTTCACTGGCTCCCGGATGTGGTGTGACTGGCAGGAGTGGGTGTGACCTAGTTTGTGAAGAAATCAACCCTTCATTTGGATATAAATCAGTCGTTAAAAAATTTGTATAAAATGGTTCCATAATGGAAGATTTTTAGAAGTTTGTATTTATCATAGAAATCATAACAATCATATCAAAGTTGTTGAAATTTTCATTAATAGTAGATTATGTCATAAGGATGATAGGTCGAGACCATTGTCCGAATGACATAATCTATTTTTTATCACGAAGTCCCGTAAAGCTGGTTTGTGGTTAGATATTTAACGAGTCTAGGAGCGCTAACCGCAGTTAGCACTCCTAGGAGCGCTAAAGCGCGACATGAAGTCAGCCGTTCCTCTTTATCAAGTCCATGGCTGCACATCGCCACCTATCGGCCGCAGAACAGGCCGATAGGTGCAGGTTAGCAGGACTCAGTAGTGAAAATATCTATTTTGAAATGATTTTACCTTTTCTTTTTTCAGCTTTTGAATGAAAGTGATAAAGGCAAAATGGACTGTCTATAACTATTGATTATCTGTGATCGACAAAAAAATTTCCCTTTCAGGTTGCCAGGCAACGAAATAGGATTAACCGAAAATGATCGAAATCTACATTTCTGTTCGGTAAAAATGCAAATACTGCATTTCTGTTGGTTGACATTAACATCTCGAGTCAAAATTTCACCGAGTCCCTCAACTTGATTCACAGGCAAGTTTGCGACATTGGAATCAAGTTGGCCACTGTACAAGCTTAACAGACGGGTTAACTTACTTTCGACGCATATATTTCCATTTATTCTATATTTTACGTTGAATATAAGTTGATCTTCATCATACCCCTGATGTTCCTTCAGCTTAGGTTGCAGGAGCCCTTGCCTTCCCCTCTCGCCCTTTCCGCCCTCGCCGCTACTTCTTTCCCGCCCTTCCTTCGCTACTTTTTTCCCTTCCGCCCGATTATAATTGATAAAAGAGTTTAGATAGATTAGATAAGTCAATATTCTTGCATAAAAAAACATGTAACGGCAGGGATCGAGTCACGGCTCTGATGTTTCAAACGTTCTTATAAATACTTCAATTATCATCAATGAGGACTTTAATGCAGTTCTAATGTGGACGTTGAAAGTACCAAATGTAAGTTAACAATATAGTACTCAACTTGCTCTCAATATTCCTGACGTTGGGGGCATGTTGAGTATACGATTGGAAGTTGAGGGATTTTGGACGTTGATGTATTATTAAGTTGACGTGGGTCGAAAGAACGCTGAAGATTCCGCGGAAAAATTGAACATCAAAGAATAGTAAGTTTAGAACGTTGAGACTACGTTGGGGACCCGGTAAAATTTTGATTCGGGATGGAGGAATAATCATAGAAAGCCTGTAATTTGATCAGAAATAACCAGAAAGTCAACTTGATCTTTACAAGAAGTTTTGTAATTGTAATTTCTTTTAGTACTAACACTACACGTATGAAAAAATTCAATAGGAAACCTAGGAAATTCGCTAGAAAATTCTATTGGATATTCGATAACAAAAAGTCAATAGATTTCGAATTTCTGTTTGAATTTTTCTCTTGAGATTTTTTCTATAAGAATGCTTGAACATCAATTTTCTAAGTTTTTTCCACTCGGATTCTGTCATGCAAAACAATGTAAAATTCATCGAAAAAACTTTAAAAAATTTGTGCCCAATAATTCTAATAGAAAAAATCTCAAGAAAAAAATTCGAACAGAAATTCAAACTATATTGACTTTTTCCTATCAAAAATGCAATAGAATCAGCCCAAAAACAAGTCGAATTTTCCAATAGAATTCCAGTAGAAATCCTATAGAAATCTCATAGAATTAGTATAGAATTCCAATAGAATTTTCTAGCGAATTCGCTAGGTTGTCTATTGAATTTTTTCATGCGTGTATAATTTTTCTTCAAAAGTTCTCTCCTTCCAGAAATGATTGTTTATCCTTCCATTAGGCCATACCGTTGTCATCATGTCGATTTTCAGAGATTATAATATTTTCTTAATATTTACCTCCAAATACATGCCAAGTAGGGTGGCCATATTTTGATCTATCAAAACCGTAATAACAATAACTTCGTTTGATATGAAAATTAATGAGTACACGGAGAGAAGAGCCATGGGAAAGAGTCGAATGTCAAATTTACGGCTTGTATATATTTCTAAAAGTTAGGAAGCATTACTATGCTATGGTAATGATTCCTATTAGGTATGGTATTACATACTATGGGCCATAAGTCTCTCGGTGGGAATGAAGCCTATGAACATAGGAGAAATTACTATATTGAATAGTACCCTCAATCATGTTACAGGGTAGAGTGTACTATTAATTATGGTAAAGGGACCCATAGTCGTTTGGTAAAGTTTACCATAGTTTGTCGGAGAGATTACCATGCACTATGGTCACATGACCTATATTATATGGTAAAACGTGAAAAAGTCATAAAATGTCACGAATATAAAAGATAATGATCACTAAACTATATCATGATAATGATGAGTATAATGAGATAGAAATTTCAAGTGGGATATATATTTATATTTAACGTATTTGGTTTCGACGCTGTTTCAATAATTACAGAGTATTTTCTTATAATGTTGGATTTTTTCCTATTAATAATCATCAATATACCTAGATTAATCATATCGAATATCGTAAGGATCATATTTAACAATAACATATTTACATCAGTATTTTAATATCAGAATATACATATCTACAGAATAGTGGGATTTTTTGCCCCAAATTTTACCCAATCATTGGAAGAATTTTTGGCATTACGGTGCTATAAAAATTATTAAAAAATCCAAATGTGAGTAATTAAACTCAACAACTTTGCGTGAGAATTAGACCCAACGTTTCGGAACGTATTGCTTTCCATTCCCGGAGGTAGCTATATACGATAGGATACAAAATTTCATTTGTCGAAATGTCAATGTCGACCACCTCTTATCATTTATATCAATTTCATAGGATTGGAAATGTCTTTCAAAGGAGTATTCTTGTAATTGTTGAGTAACAAGAATAACTTGATTATTTGGCTCTAGGATTACGATATTGATCAAATGTAATTGAGGACCAGCCTCGGTCGGCATCATCAATATTACGTTTTCCCTGATATCATGTCCCAAATAATTGAGAGAGCTTACTATTGTAATATCTCCAGATCGATTGGACGGGAGACTGGCAGAAAATAACGATAATTTGGATGTAATGCTAATCTCTTGTTAAGAGCTGTACCAGGGAGATAAGGTGGTGGTAAAGACTTGTTGATGAGTAACCGATAATTCAATTTTAATTGTGCCTTGATGGCTATTTTTAGTATTTTCTACGATATCGAGAAAAGGAGAGATTACCATGTATAAATAGTACTGATTACCATCCACATGGTAATCTCTCCTATAATAATGGTTGTCGTTGCTATATTATATAGTAATGCCTACCATGTTCGAATGGTATTGATTACTATACAACATAGTACGCTTTACTGTTGAACATAGTAAAAATTACTATTGAGATTGACTTAGAAACCCTTTTACCATAATTTATGGTAACCTCTACCATACAAAAGTAACCGTTACCATTCACTTTTCTCCGCGTAAGCAAGCAATCCCATGTTCCAACTGAATATCAAAAAGTATTTGAAGAATATTTTTAAGCTGAAGTCATTTAAACTTTTTCTCTTCTCAAGAAGCAGTTAATATGGAGAAATGCTATCAGAGCTTCAATTTTCTGCCCTACAATCCTGTGTAGGTCGAAGACATAGATGCCAAATAAATTGGCCTTGAATGGGGTTTGGAAACGCAATGCCTAATGGTGTTGGAGGTATCGTGCGTCTGCGGGATCTTGAATGGGGTATGATATCGAAATAGATCGTAAAACAACTCACCTCAATCGACGCACTGGTTCGCACTTGGCAGCCAAAACTCGAGATATGGTGGAGGTACTTCGTTGTCTGTAGCAACGAGATTCTATCGACCAAGCAATCTGCACTTGCTCTGCAACAGCCCGTAGAAGCGAATATTACGAGAAAATTCGGCATTTTATGATGTCACCATTGGCGCCAAACTTAAATTGAAAACTTTTGCAAGTTTTTGTTAATGCAGAGATTTTTTTTCATGCGAAAGGATTTGATTGACTGTAGACCTCATAATTATACGTGGATGGTTGTGGAGTACATTATTAATTAGTGCTTCTCATTGCGTGTCGGGCATGATATTCCGTGCAGGCATGGTTAAAAAAATCAAGGGGAATCTTCAACAATTTGGGAGGGAAAATTTTTCTTTGCGAAAGTGCAAGAGTAATTAACTCAAAGGAGTTATTGAATAAAAGCTTTTGCGGATCGTGACATTGATTGGTTGTTTTCTCAGGTTATCGCGGTTTTTATTGCATGTTATTCAGTATTACTCGATATTATTCATTAATTTTTGTACTGTGCACATTGTACAAGAAATTTCCTTTTACCTTAATAATTAATTCAAATCGCGGTGATGACAACAATAAAAAATTGAATGATTGAAAATAACAATACTAATTAAATTGGTTCAATTGAATTGATAATCGATAGCCCTTTTCTTAGTGTATGTATTGAAATGTGTGATAAAGCTTCGCCTGGAATTACCACAATTGGATTCTTTCAGTTTGTGGAAATCACTTATTTCTCCATCCTCCTCTTCAATACCAGTCAAACATTCAACGTATTCTTCACATTTGAGCGCAATGGTTTTAATGTCTTCGCTGCCAATTCATCAATGGATCTAAACTCTCTATCGGGATCCTGGAGATCATGGACTGAGAGAATCTCTGAATCGTTGTACACCAAATGATCCACCGGTGACGAGGTTGGATCATTGGAATCAGAGTCATCTGCATGATTATTCAATGTAGGCCTGAAATAAAAGAAATAAAAGAATGATAAGAAATCTATAAAAAAAAAAAACTTAATCAAATAATCAAGTAAGGGAGTTTGGCCCTCTTGCCCCTCGTAATCTATTGTTCCTTGTTGTACCTTGTGACCCGTATGGCCCTTATGACCTTAAAGGTCCCTGAGGGCCGAACACTTGTGTTGAAGAATCGTTTTGCGTTTCACTGTCAACTTGTGTTGCAGTATCATCGCTGCAGAGCCAATCTATTAATTCAATAACAATTTTTCCTTGCTCGCAGTGGGCATTTGGGGCGCGGGGTGCTGCATGATTTGTTATTAAAATTGCCTTTAATGCAGCCTCAAAATGGGTACAGGTCGGATTGGTGTTTACTCCACAGTTTTGGCTAATTGGGCCAAACAAGTTTTCCAGGGGATCTTGATTTAAATGCCTTAAAATCAACTTAAATAACTCCAACTTCCTCAGCCATTAACGATCATAACAGCAATTTTAATTAGAACTCAAAAAGGAAAGAATCGTAAGAGAAAAAAAAACAATTCTTCCACTATTTTCAAATGTTTCGAACACACAAAGTGGTCAGGGTATTTATTTATTCTCTATTTATCAACCTATCAATTCTTCAAAGGTTGTGACATAAAATCTCTTAAACCAAAGCAATCTCAAAATTTGAAAAATCATAACAGTAAACAGACACCTGTTGGAGCCCTTCATAACTGTCAACAGCTAGTTACATATGAAAAGACTTTAAAATCAAAATTTTTAATCCACGTTGGTGGAGATCTTGCCATAGATCTTGTAGAGCTGATAGCAAAGTCACTAAGTTAGTCTGAGATGAGGGCTTAAAGGTAACTCCTTCCATGTTCTTAAATTTCATTTCTGCTGCTGATTTACGGCATTTTGCACATTGTGCCTAATGATCCGAGTCCGGCGTTGGTTTT
The DNA here is from genome assembly GCF_001412515.2 of Diachasma alloeum. Classification (NCBI taxonomy): domain Eukaryota; kingdom Metazoa; phylum Arthropoda; class Insecta; order Hymenoptera; family Braconidae; genus Diachasma; species Diachasma alloeum. The sequence continues at coordinate 1,114,359 of NW_021680379.1, read as the reverse complement.
TTAATTCTTCAGTCCTGATCCTTCCTTTTTGGCCTATTAACATAATCGACAAGATCATTGAGGTCGTTAACAATGGTGGATGTGTTGGTGAAGTTGGCAGTCTTTTCCTCATTGCCATATTTAGCTAAGAGTCTCAAGGTACCAGCTGTTCTTTTGCTGAAGACCTGCGCCGCATACTTGACACGCATTTTCCCTTTGGAAGTTGGAAATACATGACTTGCCCACCCTTATCTTCAGCATTTATCTTTCTTTCGTTTCATCGGCCTGTGCAATGAAGAGAATCAGTCTTTTCTGCCCATCATGTTCAACTGTTCCTTAATCGATCTTAAGTCTACGGCGAGGTGCTATTTACAGGCGAATTGGGTGACACCACAATTACAGAATGTAATCGATTACCCAGGATTATGGGACTGATTACACTGATTGCCATTGCCTATGTGATAACCGTGATTACCAAGACCACAGAATGTGATTACATGATTACAAATGATTTCGTCGATTACATTCCCCGAGTCGCATAATTGGACCTGACAAATTCTACTTAGGTCTCTCCGTTCAGAACTGGATAGGTCTTGGGAAGCCTCTTCCCAAGTGCTTCCGAGACCTTTCTACCTCTGGTTATGTCCCACTTCAGCACTTGTTAGGTGTAAGCAGGACTTGCATTCAGACTTTCCAAATCCTTGCCGGTCCCCGTAATTCTATGGGCCTATATTAAATCTGCGTTCATATCCCTATTTACTCATGCGTTATTGAAATAAAAAATGCAATTATTGTTTTTTTTTGCAGGTGAAGGGGATGGCATGTATGCGGAGGGTTCAAATTTGTAGCCAACGAGGAGACAGGGTTGCAGAATATATTTTAGCCGCCCTCATCTCCCCGTTTGCAGGCGGTGTTTAAATAAAAAATGGTGAACGTTGATTCTGTATTTATTGACC
>NW_021680379.1:1084134-1108992 GCF_001412515.2 Diachasma alloeum | reverse complement strand
TCGTAAAATCACGCGTTCTCGGTAGCATCGAGGAGGACTTCTCAGGACCGAAAAGAACTGAGGATTCGAAAGGTCTCTGGAAAAGTACGTCGCAGAACTGATTAGGACTTACCAGGTCCATCTAGGTCTGGAGAGATCTTGAAAGACCTGTGTACGTCCAATCAGAACCAAATCCTCGACTCGGGAAAATACGACTTCTTAAACGTAATTTACGTTTAGGTTTTCCTGTGTGTAACGTTTCTCTCCTCCTGGTCATTCTCCCATATCAACTATCTCTCTATTAATTTGGACAAAAAATACAAAAACACTTGAATGTTATCGTTCAATAAAAAAAAGAATAATAATACACATTTTGCATATTTAGTACCAGATCCTAGACGGCTATTCATAGAATTTCATTAGATCTTTAATATGTACCAAGGAACTAATAATATGTACATCGAAAGATAATAAAATTGAAGTGTACTTTTGAGGTAGACAAAACGTTGCGAACAGAATCTGAAGTGTCGAGGTCACGGAGTGGTCAAGTTGGTATGGAATACCTCATATATTTTTTAGCGTTTTCCTCGGTATTCAATCAATATAATTTTCGATTTTTTCCATAAAATGTAAACTTTAATGCATTAGCCGCCATAGTTTAGTACCAATTGCAAATTGGTTGGTACTATATTTTTATAGAAATTTACATTGTTCAAAATTCATGTTTCTATCGATTACTTAAAAAATAATTATCTGAACTGTCGCTTAAAATATTCGCTTTAATGTCATCTTGACTGGGCTCGAAGATGGTGCCGATCGCATTATGAATAATTCGTGAGTTGTATCCATAAGAAAGTTAAGACACATAATTTAAGTAGACATGTCCAATCAGAAGGAAATTCTTGATTTATCAGCAAAAATGACTATACCAAGTTGTAAAAGAGAGCAAGTGCCTAATGCTTTCAAAATATTTGAATAGATAAAATAGCAACGCATGATAAAGATGCGTCGGGTGCTCATTTTATGGATTTCTCCGTATTTTCTAAGTGAGTACTAAGTTTTCTCATTTGCCTCGGAGACGTAGTAGCTGAAAACTTTGTAAAACGTTAATTTTGAGTCGAAAGGTAGCTTGTAGTAAAAATTCCCATATTGCAACTTGGCCCGTACACGTTACCCGGATACATGAGTCATCTGTTTTTTCTTGAGTTTGGTACTTGAGTTTGATATAAGTTTGAAGACTCCACATGGATACAAATTTGTGTACGAATCTTCCATGTCAATTTTGAAAATTTTTAAGAAGCGAAATTCATTCAGTTTTTCCGGGATAATTAAAAAAAAAAGAGATTTCAGGTCCTTTTGGTTCGGAATATTCAATTTTGTTCAGTTAATTTTTTTTTCGAAATTAGAATGGAGCGACTAGGCGCACAAAGGGCCCTATGCCACCTAAATCTATCAAGATCTATTGTAGCGGCCACTTGATGAAGACTTTGAATGGTTAGATCATCACCATTCTCCCCAACCGGGAATCGAACCCGAAACCTCTCGCATGTGAGGCAACCCTCTTAACCACTGCACCAGGCCGTCGGGTTTGTTCAGTTGAAAATGCAAGTAAAAATTAAAATACAATTTCTGCTTTATTGTAACTTGAAATAAGTTCACTTGAATTCTAACTAAAACTTGAAATTTCATAACAATTTTTTCTTGAAATCGAGAATTAATGACAATTACTGCCGGATTATTCATACGTTCTTCCATCAACCTGTTCAATTGATAAGTTTAGAAACCCTTTTTTATGTTCGTAATACCGGTTCCGAATGACTCAAGACTCAACTCTTTGGATGGTCATTGTCAAAAACTGGTTTTGACTGAACTGCAGACAGTATCAGATTACATGGGGATACAGAATGCTACGTATCAGTGCCAAAGGTTTTGTTTTAATGATATTTACAAAGAGAGCAATCTAAAAACATGCTGTTGAATCCAAAATGGTGATGCGAAGACTCGGCTACATCATTCCTGTGAATAAGTATTCAACGAGTGAAGTACAAGTATTAAATCCATGTGAACGACAATTCACAAAAATGAAGGTGACTCACCATTAATAGTAGCCTCCGAAGTCACCTTCATGATGTCCGTCATGATGGTCATCATGATATCCATCGAAATCACCTCCTTCGTGTCCGTGTTCTGAATCAGAATGGTACCCTTGGTGTTCCTGTTCTCCATTGAAATGACTGTCTTGGTATCCGTGTTCTTCATCAGAATCATCTCCGTGGTGGTCCCCATGTCCATCGTAACCACCTTCATACCCATATTCCGGAGATCTGACAACTGATTAATACGAAGTATTAGACTGATTGATGTATATGTGCTAGAATCTCCACAACTAATCTCATCTATGATGTGAATGATTCTAACCATCCATTTTGTAAAATAAGATTAAAAAGTATTTGTGCGATTTCAAAGCGAACAAGTATGAAACTATTATGATAATTCTCGATAAATTTGGACAATTAGAGTAATCATTACCTCTTCGTAGTGCTGACTCTGCCAGTACACCAACCGCCATGACGCCCATAATGATAATCAAAAGTTTCGTCATATTGAATTATATTCTCGATGCAAGAGTCAAGAACTAATGCTGGTGCAAGTCTTCAACAGCTCTTTTATACTCGGTTCCTCCAACCTGCTTGGGATCTCCTGACGAGATGTTTTTATGGTATTTTTTATGACTTTCCTCATCACTACCTTCCCAACCATAGAATCTGATGAATCTGACGTCCCCTTGACCATCGTCCGAGGACCTTCAACTGGGGATTTCCATTGCCCAGTTGAGTTATAGATAGAATGGAAATAAGAGAAATGACCTTCAACGGACAGAGGTTATTTTTGAGTGATGACATTTTTTCTGCGCATAGGATATGCATCCATTTTATGCAAACACGTTATGTTTACATTTAGTAATTGTTTACATTACTAAAAGTAAGTGTTTACATTTACGGTAAATGTTTACATTAGTTAAAAAAAGGACCATCAGCAACCCATAACAATTCCTGTACGATGAATTTTCGAAAGTTGAGTCTCATCACCATTCTCATTTCTCTTTTTTTTCTTTCTCTCTTTTTCTCATGTCAAACTATCATCAACATTGAACCACAAGTACACAACTCCTGATATAGATAATTTGATACTGTACAAAAGAAGTGTATTCTAGGCTGAAGGCCATCGGGCAATGGCCATTTGTAAGAATGAATATTTCTTGCAATAAATAACGTTAAAAGTAAAGTAAAGCAAAATTAATTTTGAAAATTTTAGAAAAATCATTCTATATTCATTCATTTCTTGCATGTTTGATTCTAGGAGAAAATTTTACTAGAACGAAAACTCATCTCCATTTCGATAGATCAATACAGACTCCATTGTTTATTTAAGTTCAGTTCAGGGATACGCACGGGGATGAAAATACGATTATAGATATTAATATTACACTGATAGAAGGATTTCGTTGGTGTTAACGAAGCTTCTTAATTATTACCACCATTCGTTAACTATTAAACAATTACAACAACAATTAATAAACAAAATTGCTGTTACAATTATAACAGCAATTAAATCGTTCCACGTTTTCTATCATTATACCAAACCGTACGATTAAGATATGAAATAATGCAGATCAACATCCCGAGTGGAAATTCCGGTTAGGTCTTGATCAAGTTTGGATCAGGTTAGACCTGACCACTGATCAGGTATTAATCAAGTTGACGGATCCGGTCTTGATCAGATATGTTACGCCTCTGACCAATCCGGATTTGATCAGGACGAATGGATCCAAATTTGATCAAGTCAACTGTATGAAAACCGGATGACCTGTCTGTCAGAATCAATAAAAATTATCAATGATAATTAATCCAAAACAAAAGATAATTCAATTCTTTCACCGTAGGCCGCCTCTCTTAATGAATCTCTACTGTTATTACCTCTGAGAAAGCTTATTATTTTTTTACCGATTCTGGGGATCGAACCGGGGACCCTATGATTGCTAATCCTATGCCCTCACTACTACGCTATCACGCTATTACTATTGAGTAAACTGTACATTGCCTATATGATTTGTATCGGGGTATTCGTTGAATTTACGATTATTCCTGATCCCGTGGATGTGCGTGTGTATTCTCAGAGATAAAATATGCTCAATTAAATTTTTATATATTTCATTAATGAATAATAATAATGATAATAACAATAACACTAATAAATAAATAGACATTTGGTAATTTTTCATCGTTTTTCATCAAAGATCATTTGCGTGTAAGTTTGATACTCCTCCAATACGTATTTACGGCATCATCATCCCTCCCTTTTGTTCATTTGAGAAGGGCTGGCTGTTAATTAAATTGATTAATTAAATTAAATTCATTAAATTAAATTGAATTAATTTAATTTAATTTATTTCAATTATAGTATAATGATCCTTTTTAAAGATTGAAAATAATTATTGATAATGGTTGATAAAACTGAATTTGAATAGTATAGTAATAGTTCATTAAATTATCCGAAAAACTTATTAAAATTTATGTCAGGTAGACTAGATCTGAATCTGATCATTTTCTCTTCAATTGACCCCGTTCAAATGCCGATCAAAGACATCAAATCGGAATTTGATCAAATTGGGGTCAGGCAGCCGACCTCAGGGTGAGATAGTGCCTACCTGATCAGAACTTAATCTGAATCATCCTGCAGTTTTTTGGATCCGATCTATTGGATCAAAACTTGGTCACTACGTTCTCATCAGGCATCATCTGATCATATCTACCTGATCAGAACTTGATATGAACCCGCCTGTAGTTTTTCGGATCCGATCTGCTGGATCAGAACTTGCTCAGGTTCTCATCAGGAATCACCGGATCAGTCGAACCGTATAAAAACCTGATCAAGTTCTGATCGTGCTTCAGGTGGGCCTGAAGCAATTTCCACTCGGGATATTATGAGAAAAAATATTGGTAAACTCTAATTCACGTGCGCAAGGAGATGATTTCAGCGATTATTTCTTCAATTGTGATCTCGGTCGATGAGAGTGCAATATCCGGAATCATGTGACACGTTTCACACTGATGATTTTCCCGGCCGTAGGGGAAATCATCAGACCTGAACATGTATCTCTCAATTGTTTTCTATGAATGTAATAGATTCTGCACATTTTGGCAACCATTTTATGCAACAGAATGGAAGAAATAATTTTCCAAATATCAAAATGTCACTGATTTTTAGGCATCAATCACCAATTGTTGGTCATACTGGAAATTGACTAGAATAACCCTGATCATCGGAGATTTCTATGACTGAACTTTGGTGTTAGATTTCTCAAAATTAGAGATGAGTCCCTGAAAATCTGTAACGTTTCCCTGAAAATTAGTGACAAAATCACCAAAAATTTGCAGATGTTGAATTCCCCAATGGCAAATCTCCAATCGTTGGGAATAGATTTTTGAAAATTATGTCCCCAAAAAAAGTGAAATGACCCTGAAAATCGAAACTTTTTTCCTGCAATGGAACAAAATTTTCTTCTAATATTTCCAGCTCCTCAATCTACGAAAACTTCTTCTAATTTAGAAAATTAGGATAGTAAGCATGGAATTCACAAAAGAAAATTTGCAAAAACGCTGGGGTCCCAGTTTCATTCTACGGAGCAGTATCCTCATTCTCCAATAGTGATATCGTTACGATATATCGGCCATATAAAAACAGAAAAAACCGAAAAAGTCGAGACCCAGGCAAGATAAGTCCTCCCAAAATCGTGACGAGATGCACCGATCCCATGTTATTCGAGCTTGCGACGATTTTCAAAAATGTTGAAATGGAGAGTAAATGAAGACATGGAACAGCGCAGTCAAATTATTTCGGGTAATAAAAAAAAATAATAATTAGACCCCACAACATTTTTGATCATAATAACATTTTAGCATAATATTTATTATCGCAGTATCTACAACGTATACCTTAAAATACAGCTCATCAAATTGCAATATTTTGATATATTTATTCGTACCAAGCAATCGAAAATCGCAGACAGTGTTGGGATAAAAGGCATTCCAGGAATAATAAGTGACCAGGAGGGTTTTTAGTAAAGTTTTTATTCTTACGAAAATATGGTAATATTTACAAAAAGAGTGTGTCGAAAATTTTTTGCTCGAGCATAATGACTTGAAGACTCAATGGCTTCCTTGTCTACTGTAAATAAAGATATGGAATGCAAATTAATACTGGCTTGAAGAAGATAACAACGAGAAAAATGATAAAATTGATATAAAAAAATATTGATATTGAATATTAAGCAGTGAAAAGAACAAACCATCAATGGTGTCCATAATAACCACCGTAACCGCCATAACCACCTCCATAATGACCATCATATCCATCATAATCGTTGCCATGATATCCCCCGTAAGGCCCATGATATCCATCATATCCACCATAATGCCCGTCATATCCATCATAATCGTCTCCATAATATCCATTATATCCGCCATGACCGCCTCCATAATAACCATTGTACTGACCGTATCCGCGGCCGTATCCAGGATCAGCAGCTCTGATTACTCTCCGAAAGTTTGTGACGATTTCAGGAGCTAAAGTGAGCAAAAATTATATTATCATTTATTGGTTTTGTGGAAGCCAGGTAGATTAAATAAAAGACGTTTTATATGAGCAACTGAACTTTTATTAAGACGTGTTCTCACTTCGAGATCAGTCGAAGAACTGAATAAAGAATGGTGGACTTACAAAGAGCATCGCAACATTCGCAACGACACCATGGTTTCTTTCTTTCCAGGCTTAGTCATTTGTTTATGTTATTTAGTAAACATTCATTTGGAGTTTCGTCGTAAGACCACACAGACGGTCTCTCCAGGAAGAGTGACTTCATAGTTTAATAATCAAGTAATATAGTTCAGTAATATGATCGTATTGCTTTTGCTCATTTCAATATCATTAGTCAGTGGATTTATTATGATTCCAAGAATAAATTTGAGAGTTACTTAGGCCACTTACGGTGATCATTAGCCGTCCCCGATAAAGGTTGTGCTAACGCACTGACCCCCATAACTACCAACATGACAATGAACTTTGCCATTTTCCTGAACTTTTGATTGGCTTCACTAGAATTATAGTCTTGATTCACCGGTAAAGAACTGATGGCAATGAAGGTGGCTAACCAGTCTTTTATACCTGGTCCCTCGAACCTGTCAGGGATATTCTACCCATTTTTTTCATACTTCCAGCCGTAACGTGGTGTTGTGTTTATGCTTTCTCATTTTCTTCAATGCCTTTGTGTTGAATTTGCGTGGAAGGACGTATTCTCCGGGGACTTCCCAATGACCAATCGCTCTATATTCAGAATCTGATGATTTTTCTTTATTGCAAACGATTTGTTTTGTTCCAAAAACTTACATTGAATAACTACCCATATGACAAAATATGAAGAGACGTATGTCTAAGATTTTAGTGTGATTGAATTTTTTTTTTTGGCCGATTTTTCGATTTTCTAATTTTGATTGCAAATGGTCTAGAATGTTATGAAACGTGAAGAAATGATGCTTTTAGGGTCATCTATGTATGTATGTATTCGACAACTTGGGTTTTTGGTGATTAATTCTGAGAAAATTCAACATAAATACGGTAAAATTTGTAGATAAAAATCTTAAATTTTGGCTCATTGTAGCTATTATTGAGCTCAACTTCGACGGACTATTTCAGCCCGATCGCTCCAGTAGTTCGTGAGGTATAACAACTTGTTGAAATTTTGTTTTTCCTCAATATCTCAAAAACTACTGCATCGATTTCAAAATTTGGTTTTCAAAATACTCTCCTCGATGGCCTCTATGTAGGGTAATCGGAATATATACTCTTTAATACAGAGTTTGGAGATATTGGCGTTTTTCCAGTTTTCATAAAAAATTTTATACGCACGATAACTTGAGAAACAAGCAGCGCGACAGAAGCCATTTGACAGATTACATAGGACTGCTACTCTCCACGTATTTTTTTTCTTCTATTTTCATTTTTACCAATTTCATTGGTAGTAGGCTTCCGAATGGATATCAATGTGTTTTTAAAAAATGAAGGCATAAAGATTAACATTTTTTGAAAATATTAAAGCCAATCCCACTCATACCTCATGACAAAAAATAATTTTTTTTTCTCATGAATTTTGCGTGAATTGTTCCATCTCCAGAACAATCAAATATGTCGATCTAAAATTTGATATAGGAATGTTTCTTGACAATCCTAACTATAAGCCAAAGTTTCAAAAGGTTCCCCTGAGTTTTACCCATGTCATAATGCGTAAAAGTGAATTCCAACCATAAAAGTGGAAACACGTAAATATCTCTAAACTTTTCAATGGGATGGTATACATATTTTGCTAGATCTAGATAGATGACATCACGACGAACATTTTGAAAAAAAGAAATGAAATCGGACCAGTAGTTTTTGAGATATTGAGCAAAAGAGTTTCACATACAAAGTTGAATATTTCCGAAACTAATAGTCCGATTCCGTTCATCTACAATCCCAAACTTTGTTATCATAAGACCTAAAATCATACCAAGTTTCAAGTTTCTATCTCAATTATTTTTCAAGTTATCATGCATACAAGCAATTTCAGTGAAAAAATGAAAAAACGAGAAGAAAACTACATTGCTCGGAGTGGAATGGTCTTTTTTCGATCTAATTGAATAGGTGTCATCATGACAAGTATTTTGAAAATAAAATTAGAATCCGTCGCATGGTTAAGGAGATATCGAAAAAAAACGATTTTTGAGGAATCGCTATATCTCAGGAACCGGTCAACCGATTGAGCTGAAATTTAGCACAAATTTGACTATCAGTAGTACCAATTAGCAGCCAGAATTTCAGCGTCTTTCCGTTCATCGCTCTCGAGTTATAGGGACAGTTCTGAACAACCGGACATGAATGTGCACACACATGCCTACACATACACTGAGAAACGAAATTTCTAATATCTGAAACATATTTTCTCGAGAGAAGTAAACTATTTTCAATGGCTCAAATCTCAGAATGTGTGCAGTTCACGGAACTCGAATAAATTTTCATTCACCACTATCGTTCCGTGTTACGTCATGAATATTTTACATATTGCAATATTGGAAGTGCATAACGAAAAAATCATGAAAACAATAAAGACTAGAAGATTGATGATTCTTCTACGCGATTTAAGTAAGTTCATTTGCGAGAAAATCATACTTGAGTACAAGAATATTTTAAAGCATGAGGCCTTTCTCGGGTCATGTGAGTTGAGGTGCCTGAGAGAATTAAGCAATTGAAGAAAATTTACTTGTCTCAAGAAAATGTTTCAGATATTATAAATTTTTGTTCTGAGTGCATATAGAGATTGTTTAAAAACATCATTTTTTCACGTTTCATGACATTTTTATGCATTTCCACTGAAAATTAGGAAATCGAAAAAAATCATGATTACAAGGCTTACATTCGGAAGCAAAAATGGGGATAGCAAGTTGAAATTTGATACGATTATAGGTCTTGTCACACTGAAAGTTTGTATTTTGGATAGGCGCAACCGGCGGGACAGTTTCGGAGATATTTAACCTTTTGTATAATTATATTTAATCTTTTATTGAAAGATTAAATATAATTATACAAAAGGTTAAATATCTTTTAAGTATATTTAATCTTTTTTTTGAAAAAGGTTGAACTTCCCTACTGATCTGAAATTGATAATTAAAAACCGAATATGCACTTTTTTGTTTCAGTTCGATTAATCCATTCGGAAGCAAATTGCTAATTGATTAGCAAAAAAAATATACTCAATTTACATCTGTGCGATGGGCCGCTTGTTTTACTTGCCCTTTCTGGATTTTCGATAAAATTACTATTTTAAAACGTTCAGATAACATTTTATCAATTTACATATGGGAGATTTCATATTAACTTAGCCACGAGAGTAAACAATTATAATTTTTTTATAGTCGACGGTCATGAGTCAACAATGTCTATTCTACAGCGGGTGACCCTCAAGCATGAAATTAATATCTAGGTACTAGGGGGCTTCGCCCCCTGCTCGCTTCGATCGCCAACCCCGGGGGGGCTTAGTGCTCCGCTCGTTTCGGTCGCTCCTCCCCAATCTTCTCGGGTATATTTAGGTGTTCGTATTATATAGAACAAACATTGATAGAATGATTCACCTTCTTTGAAATATTGGGATTTTTATTATTTACAAAAGGCACCAACCAACGCCTTTTGTCAGGAGACTCAACCATTCATTTTTTAGAATAGTAATCATACTATTCTACGTAAATAAATAAAAAAATGAATGATCGAATCCCACGATAAAATATATTTAAATAATAATAAGGTATTATCTTATTATTATTTTTTAAGAATTTGACCCCCATAGAATGTGACCCCTAGAAGACTCCCATATGAATCTACAGAAATATGAACATATTAGAGAGATAGAGGTAAGAATTCATTCCCAATGGCATCCTCAGGGTCATAGATAAGGGTCAGAATCAGGGACGCCTCATGATTTTTTAACCCTCCTTATTTTTGCTTCCGAATGGAAGCATTGTGACCGATGATTTTTGCGATCTTCCAATTAGACCTGGAAATGATGTAGAATGTCATGAAACGTGAAGATGTGATGTTTTTAGAAAATGTATGTGTGTGTCCGAAAGTGTGTGGTCATTTTTCAGAATTTTTTTATAAATTACACCAAAAAAAGGACTAAAGTTCAAGATAAAAATATGAAATTTTGTCATTTAATTGGTATTACTTTGGAGCATTTTGGGGCGCAGTTTCAGCTCAATCGGTGCAGTACTTTTCGAGACAGCAATTTCTCAAAAATCTGTTTTCCTCAATATTTCAAAAAGTACGTGACCGAATTGAATTTCTTTTGCGTCAAAATATTCCTCGTGATAATATCTATCGAATCAAATCATAATATTGCTACCTATCTAGCGATGGTTTGCTAATAATTGGCATTTTGCATTTTGATGAGAAAATTGGTGTACGCGCGATAATTGTCTGAAAAATCAAGATTGGAAGTTGAAATTTTGTAAGATTGTAGCTCTGATGGTGCCATTGGTTGGGATTGTAGATCGGTAGAATCGGATCAGTAGTTTAGGAGATATTCAACTTTTTCTGAAAAACTGTTATACTCAATAACTTCTAAATTACTGGGCCGATTCACTTCTTTTTTTTTCAAAATATTCCTCATGGTACCTTCTATCAAGATCAATCAAAATATGCATACCCGCCCATACAAAGTTTCCGAGATATCAGCGTTTTCCTGTTTTTTTTTCATTCAAAAGTTCATGTGGTGTCCATAATACACGTAAAACTAGAAGTAAACATCTGAGATTTTGGCTACTGATTCGCATTATTAACCCACACTCGTGTATAAAATTTTGTGTCAATCGATTCAGTACATCCTGGCGTAGAGCGATTCATCCAAAAAAATTTTTTTTTAAATCACACATCGTCATGTTATCAATGATTTTTGTCTCCGTAAGACTTCAACAGTCATATAACATAAATTTATGATTTTTTATATTTTCTATTATGTAATATTTGATGGAATGTCATAGCTGGGACGAAGACATAGGTCGGTCGAGACTGACCTATGTAACTAAATCGTCGCACTAGTTTCCAAAATACAGCAATATCTAAAAAATTACGTGTCCGAATTGAATTTTTTGACGTCAAAATCAAGTCAAAATAAGACGATGTCGTAGCTCTCGGTTATTTTGACCCTTGAAAATTAATAATTACTCACTTTTGTGGGGTGTTTTTTTGAACTTCTGGTACGAACTGGGGATACTCCACTCTCATTTCCATTCGGGATCGTCGAGTGAAAATTTCGATGGTTTTTAATAAGGAGCTTTTATGATTTGTAATAAGTCTGAAGTTGTTCATGATTTATTTTATTTCATTGTGAGCCACCCGTTTCCCTCACGATTGCAAAATGATTAGAGATTTTGCTTCGATAATTCGTAAATATGATCAATATCGGTTTATGTATGTGTGTGTGTCAGTTATTAGTCTGAAAATTTATTGGTGTGACTTAAAAAGGGTCAATTCCACCTACCTTTACCAATCGCACTCCGACCTGGAAGTAAGTGAGCAGCACTGTTTTTTCATTTTTGAAATCGGAATTGCTTCCATTCGGAAGCTTATTACCAATGAAATTGGTAGAGAGAAAAAGAAGGAAAATATTAATAACGCACAAAGTAACGGCCAGATGGCTTCTGTCGAATAGGCTTCTACCCTGCTTGTTTTACTATATAGAGAGAAAGATGATTGGCCGAAAATGAAGGGGTGGTAGATGAATTGACGTAAAATACTCTACATTTTAATTATTCTTTCACTTCATTATCTCCACTTTATTTACACATAAAAAACAATATGGAATGATATTTTTATTCTTTTGAATCACTATCTAATGGCAAGAACGAATCTAGCCGCCTGATTTATTCTACCATAATAAGTCGAAGTATTTCGTGAAATAACAAACGAGGCGATGATACGTCAACTTATGAATACCGAGAAATTCCAGAATGAATGCTAAGAAGCATTGATAATATTATTCGCGATTTGTGCATAATGTGGTGATTATATTATTTTGCTTTCTGTGAAAAACGGTTGGAAAAATCTCTACTGTTGCTACATGCATCATTATTAATTTGATTGATAAATCCATTATGAATCGCATCCAGAGAAAAATCCTTTATTCTTATGCAAAGGCCATCAACATTACTAAAACAGCAAATAGCTATTCTCGATTCGTAGATTCGTATGGATTTATCCATAATATCCATGGCGCCCACTGCAAGTAAAAATCAAGAAATATGAACATTATCTTCTATTCAACAAAACAAAACATCCACTGAACCTATGTTTGCTATTGATTTCTATTAGTCTTTGGCCCATTTCCATTGAAAATTTGGCAGTTCTTCCGGGTGTTTTTGCAACAAAAAAAGTTCAAAGTAAATAAAACTATATGAAAAAAATTGATAGACTCCGATTTCATTTATACAACTCATTCGGTAAATAAATTTATTTTTTTGACTCCTTGGTATCAGTCGTTCACGTTTTTTCCGTTATATTTCTCTTCGTCACTTACTGAAAAATTCAACAGGAACAATCTCCGAGAAAAAGTTCAATAGAATATAAGTTGCATAAAAACTTCCAAATTTTCAGATTTTTTCATGCGAAACAGCTGCAGAAAAGTTCGAACAGAATTCCACGTATTTAAAAATTCAATAGAAAACCTAGCGAATTGGCTAGAAAATTCTATTGGAATTCTATAGGAATTCTGTGGGGTTTCTATAGGATTCCTATTGGAATTCTATTGAAAAATTCTATTCATTTTTTGCGCTGATTTTAATGGATGTTCGATAACAAAAAGTCAATAGATTTCGAATTTCTGTTTAAATTTTTCTCTTAAGATTTTTTCTATAAGAATGCTTGAGCATCAATTTTCTAAGTTTTTTCCACTCGGATTCTGCAATGCGAAACAAAACAAAGTTCAGCGGAAAAAACTTGGAAAATTTGCGCTCAATAATTCTAATAGAAAGAATTTAAGAGGAAAATTCAAATATGAATTCGGAATCTATTGACTTTTTCTTATTAAATATACTCTGACTATTTTCTTATTGAATAGAATTCCAATAGAAATCCTGTAGAAACAGAGAATTCCTATAGAATTCCGATAGAATTTTATAGCAAATTCGCTAGGTTTTCTATTGAATTTTTTCTTGTGTGTCTCTAGAAGATGCCCTAGATGTTTTTTGTTAATCTTTTCGTTAGTGGAAAATCGTATAAAACAGACCGTTTTCAATAGTCAGTAGCACGAGAGTGCCAGAATGTCACGCCCGAAAAGATATAATAGAAAAACCTCGCGAATTCGCTAGACAATTTTATTGGATTCCTATTGAACTTTCTCTTAGGTTTTGGCCTAACAGAAACTTCAATAGGAATCCAATAAGTAAATAATCCCTAGGTTTTGGCCTAATTCTGTGGAAATGTTCAACAGAAAATATATTATCGAAAAAGTCAATAGAATTCGATTCTTCTATAGAACTTATTCTATTGATTTATTTTCTATAGAATTTCCTCGGTTCACATTTTCCAAGTTTTTTTCATTCTATTTTTCTTTCTTTTTCGTCAAGAAAATCAAACAAAAAAACTTACGAAATTTAAGCCGAGGAAATTTTATAGAAAATTTGAATTCTATTTACTTTTTCTATAGAATGTTTTACTGAAAATTTCAATAGAATCCGCCAAAACTAATAGAAAAATCATTAGAAATGCAATAGAATTTTCTGGCGTATTCGATAGTTTTTTCTATGATATTTTTTCATAAGTGGGAGTTTCCCGACTGTTCTTTCCCGTTGAAAGTATTGTATCGAGATTCAAAATGAGACCTAATTTGTCAACGACGTATCATTTGGTCAGGAAATGTTTTCAATTAAAGTCGGTTCATCCATTTGCCACTTAGTGTTAATTTAAAATGAATCAGATTCCAGGTATAACAATGTTTTGCCATAACCCAAACTAGAACAATAGCAGCAGACTGACAATCATTCATAAGGAAATGTTATCCTACCCGTAGTATCCACCACCTTTGTAGTATCCACCACCTCTGTAATATCCATGGCCACCTCCATGATATCCCCTGCGACGGTGATGAGGATCTGCGAGTGGGTCCGCAGATCTTATCATTCTCGAAAGCATCTGGTCTTCGTTCACTGCAATAATGAAAAGGCGATGAAATTCTTTCAAATGGCATGCAACAAAATCCCGCTCAGTAACACCGAATTTCGAGGAAAATAAATTTGTGAAAAGGTGAGTATACCCAGGTGGAAGGCGAATCCACATTCAGAAGTTAATTGGAAATTCTGATATCCGCGTCTGCTTCTCTTCCATTTTCGTCTATCTAATAAACTACGCTCATTCACCGAAAAAAAATCATAGATGTGAAGTATAGATTAATGTAAGGAATTTTCTGGCTGAGGAGCAAATAGACGGATTCATGATATGCAATGTTTCGAGTCAATACAATATTGGTTAATGAGTAAATCGTTCAAGACATTAAATATTTATACACGGAGAGAAATATTCAGCTATTATTATAGCCCCGAAGACCTTCAAAATTATCGGATATTCCCCGAATGGTTTGTTGCATAGTAATGAGAGGGATTTTACTGCAAAACTGATCCCGATCGTTGATATGCAGGAAAACTTGAGGAAAATATCCGATGAATTTCTAAGGTCGAGGGGTATTCGGAGGACAATTTCTTCAATTCTGATTTTGGCCGATCAGGGTGCAGTGTTCGGGGTTACGGGACACATTTCACCAAAATGTGAGGAATATCTGTCAAATTCGTAGAAAACAATTGACAGGCTACAGGAAAATTAACAGTCTGATAATTTCCCTGCAGCCGGGGAAATTATCAGTATGAAACGCGTCACGTGACCCCGAATACTGCACTCTGATTGGTCAAAATCAGAATTGAGGAAATTGTCATATGTAATACCACAAGAGCTTGAAAATTATCAGGAATTTCCCGATAGATTCGTTGCAAACAAACGATGGAGTCAAGTTGAATAGTTTGATTATCAAAAATTATCAGTTATAATACCCCGAGACCTTCAAAATTATCGGAATATTTCCCGATAGCTTCGTTGCAAACAAACGATGGAGTCAAGTTGAATAGTTTGATTATCAAAAATTATCAGTTATAATACCCCGAGACCTTCAAAATTATCGGAATATTTCCCGATAGCTTCGTTGCAAACAAATAAAAGTGTCAAGTTTTGCAGGCTAAAAATCCGCGTGCGCAGCACGAGTTCATCACCGAACAAAGTACGAAATTGTCACGTAATGTTTCCCGAAGTAAAATCTTACAGAAACTTTCCGCCTTATTATGTCTTCAAAATAAAAAATTATTGAACGTTGAACAATTTTTATGAAGCTGGTGATTTATTTCGACGTTCGCCCGTAAAATTTCTCAATCGTTGGGGAAAAATTACGGAGCGACTTGTTGTCCTCACAGCGGTAAGTCATCAGACGGGTGGTTAATTTTTACGGAACAAATCGTAGAATTTACGTGGCGATTCGTACAATTTTAGTTCTGACTCACACTTTTTACTGAATTTTACTTCGCTCGCAGATTACGTTTCGAAACGTAATTTTTACGTTTTTTTCTGATAATTTTTGTTGAATTTTTGTCTCCGTGTAGATAATCAATTCTGTCAATTTTTCATTTCCTTTTTCATAGAGAGAAGTGGGTGGTTTTTGGCTAACATGTGCTTGTTGATCAGCAACTCATTAATAAAGCTTCGGAGACGTAATTCCATTAGAGCTTCCGTTCTCAAATATTCTCCCTTCCCCTAGCTATCCTTCAAATATTTTCCTTGAATTTTCGGAAATTTTGTATACTTCCGTCTTCGAATATAACTTGTCACCATATGTACGAGTAAATAGTTTGCTCGGATGATAAATACTTATCTCATCACCTTGTTGCTCAGAAGAGGCCAATGCACCGACCACAATTGTAGCTAAAATCACAACCAGATACCATTTAACCATGTCGTTGAATCTCTTATAATTCGTTTCTCCAGAATTACACTCTTGACGCGACCGGTGAAAAACTGATGTCGACATAGATGTTGGGCGCATCTCTTATACCCCGTGATCTTCAACACTGATGACTCGACTTCTCCGAACTACTATCACGTAGAGAATATTATTGTTTTTATTCATGAATAAATTTCCATATTTCGGTGTCCTTCAAGTTACCTGTGGTGTAGCATCATCTTCATTTGAGAATTCTCTGTACATTTTACTTATTTTTCCTCTACCAGGGAGGAGTGCATCTAATGCTACATGGCTTCCCTCGAATCAATAAAGCTCTCGTGAATGGAAATGACTAAGCATTATTATTCAAATAATTCACTTTTTGATTGATTGTGCCGTAGTCTTTTCTGAGATCAACGATTAATTGAATCTTTTCTGACGTCAACGAAGGAATAATAATTTTTGTGCATGCATGACACTTAATGCACGCAAAACTGGAAAATGAAAATATACCTTTTTCCTCATAGCTGCCTTATGCTACTCCAATCAGAATGATCATCGTCGTTGTCGTTATAAATAAACGTGTTTTTCATAATTTTTGAATTTGTATTCAAATCGGTGCCAATAAGAATTTATTGAGTATAATTTTTGCTTTTAAAACCGCATCTATACCGCAATGAATATGCATTCAAATTATCGGATATTCATCTGTATTTGTGATCAACGGAGATCAAAGAGTGATAGGACCATTCGTGAGATTCATTTCATCGTCATATAGTCAAAGAAGCATAAAAGCTATGCTTAGACGCACCACTTACGTCCTTTTAGCTCTACGATGACGGTTTCTTTGATTTAATAAGGATTGATGAAAGCCTCAAAACTAAGAATACTGGTTTATAATGACTGAACCGGAGATTTTTATTCGTGTGAACCGATTGAGAATAAATTGAAATTGTGGGATTAGATGAAATGCATTAGAAAAAATGGTTGAAAATGAAGATGTCCTTCATCTTTTTCTAAAAAAAAAATGGCGAAAATATTTATTTCGCCATCTTCCCCACTCCCTCCGCCAAACAAAAGCTCTTTGGGAAATAAAAGGAGATTTCTGACTAATATTATCACCGGTGATCATAATCCATTTGAATTATCAAAAATAATCAATTATAGGTGAATTCGTTGGAAATTCCTGCAAATCTTGAAGGAATTAATCTGGGAAAAAATGCGCAACTCTAAAATGGAAAGTTTGCATATCATAATAGGGAGAATACCCGAGTCGAAATTTTACCGGGTCTCCCAACATAGTTTCAAGGTCTACCGATTCTACCTACTTTCGACGTAAATACCGTCTCTTTTTTCAATTTTTCCAGATTGTACGTTGAAATTAGGTTGAAACTAAACGTATCCCCAACGTTCCTCCACCGTACATTCTTTCCCTCCTTCCTTCCTCCCCCGTACCCTCTTCATACTACCAGTTCCATTCTAACATCGATTAATTGATTAAATCTTGGATAAATTAATCGTTGGAAGAATGACAAAAGTATAAATATTATCAACTCGGTGAAACAAAAATGGGAAAAAAAGAAAAAAACCGATCGATCCATTGATTCTCGAGATATCCCTGCTTGTAGTACTGCCGTGTTCCCATTTGGTCACCCATCCTTTTTCTGGTTTTACGCGCTACTGCTCAAGCTCAGTGATCGCAGGATATCTCGGTATGCTTCTGAGATGAAATAAACAAAATGCACCAAATACAAGCGCTTATATGGGATATAGAATCATTCAAATATTTCCTCTTTGTGCCCGGGTACCCCAGATTTGTCTCTGACCATTGAATTCAGTATGATTTTGCACATTACTTTCTATTTTTATTTCTATTTTTAGAGTCTTCTAGTAGTTGAATTATCAATTTAAACACAAATTTCATAAGAGCCCGCGTATCAGGAAAAATTAGTTTATTCATTTCAGCCGAGACTATCCCGAGTCGAGGATTTGGTTCTGATTGGACGTATGCAGGTCTTTCAAGATCTCTCCAGACTTAGATGGACCTGGTAAGTCCTAATCAGTTCTGCGACGTACTTTTCCGGAGACCTTTCGAATCCTCAGTTCTGTTCGGCTCTGAGAAGTCTGCCTCTATGCTACCGAGACCGCCGGATTTTACGAGGAGGGGGGGGGAAGCATGTAGGCTGAGGGTTGAAATTTGTAGCCAATGAGGAGATAGGGTTGTAGAATATATTTTAGCCACGCTCATCTCCCCGTTTGCAGGTGCTAAAATAAAAATTAGTGAACGTTGATTCTGTATTTATTGACCCCCTGATGCCAATAAAACCCTCGCAGGTGACAGAAAAGATGAAAAACAAATTTTCATTTTCACGTGGGTCAAGGGTCGGTGAAAGTCGATTTTCGCCAAAATTGAATTTTTTCGCCAAGTGAAGGGTGATTCCGTATTTTCTAACGATTCTGATGCCAATGAAACCCTCGGAGGCGCGACAAATGTCGAAATAAAATTTTTTTTCATCCGGAGCCAATGGGTCAGATTTTCGGTTTTTCCAGGGGGAAAGTCGACTTTCGCCAAAATCGATTTTTTTTGCCGGGTGAACGTTGATTTCAACTATTCAACCGACGGGCTATTCAGAACTCTCAAAAGTATGTGGAAAAAGTGAAAACTGAACACAATTTTTTTTCACCGCGGGCCAAAGTGTCAGATCTTCGATTTTTTCAGGGGGAACGTCGGTCAAAGGGTCACGAGGGCCAAAGTATCAGACCTTGGATTTTTCCAGGGGAAAGTCGACTTTCGCCAAAATCTATTTTTTTAGCCGGGTGAACGTTGATTCCAACTGTTTAAGCGATGGGCTATTCAGGACTCTTAAAAGAATGGGGAAAAAGTGAAAACTGAAAAAATAAATTTTTCTCCGGCGGCCACAGGGTCAGATTTCGGTTTTTACTTGGAACAAGGGTCAGATTTGTTAACAATTTCATTTTTTATTTGGACAGTGCATTCAAGCGAACGGACAAGTGGCTAGAATAGATTCTGCAACCTTCTCCTCTTGTTGGGTAAAAATTTCAAGCCTCCGCATACATGCATCTCCCCTCCACCCTCTCGTGAACTGTCGATTTTCGAGATTAAAAAAAAACAATAATTGTATTTTTTATTTCAATAACGTATGAGTAAACAGGGATATGAACCCAGATTTAATATAGGCCCATAGAATTACGGGGACCGGCAAGGATTTGGAAAGTCTGAATACAAGTCCAGCTTACACTTAACAAGTGCTGAAATGGGACATAACCAGAGGTAGATAAGTCTCGGAAGCACTTGGGAAGAGGCTTCCCAAGACCTATCCAGTTCCGAACAGAAAGACCTAAGTAGAACTTGTCAGGTCCAATTATTCGACTCGGGATATTGAGATCAATTTGTTTTAGAAAAGTTAATTTTATATGTTCTGCTGTCAGCCGATAAAATTACAGAATTTTCCTTGACCATGAAAAAAAACACATTTACCGACAATTTACCGACACTGGCTAAACATCCTTAATTACAATCTAAATGTAAATGATGAATTGTGATATGTTGATCTGCAGAGAATTTTATAGTTGTCCTGAAGAAAGTTTCCAATGGAGACTGAAACGTCGATGCACAAAATTTAATCTTTGATGATTTTTTTTAAATACTGGCGACTGCCAGACAGAATAATGTTCGATTTGGATAATATCATAATCATCCTTATTGAAACATCGATTTCTTTTTTATGGAAATGAAGAAGTCAACTGGGCGAAAAAGGAGGAATGCTCCAGAATAATCAATGGTGTCCATTATGACCGGCATGGACAGGGGCGTGGTCCCCATAATATTCACCGTGACTACCTTTCTGTGGTCCACTAAAATCGCTTTGCTGACGGATCGGGTCGTACAGAGGAAGTGGATCGGGTTCAGGAGGTATGAGATCTTGGTGAAGACCCGGAATGTCAAAAACTGCGACACAAAATGATCAAATTCACGTTATTTCACTGATGATCAAACTTATTATCGACTTTAAAAATAGAAATCTGGGAATTGTTTTTTACAATTACAATTATCTGCTGCATGTAACTGCATGTCCGCCATTGCACAGATAAAGATGACAGCTAAAATACCAATCACAAATTTCTCCATGTTATTTGAATTCTTCAGATTTGCTATTCTTGAACGGTACTCTGGGCTCACTGCTACAAAACTGAGACGCATGTCGGTATTTAACCGGTCTTTTATACTAAATTTTCCACAGTCTACCTGGAACATCTGAACCAGATTTTTTCGAGCATTATACCTCTTGACATCGACGCATATTATGTTTACACATTCTTTCCGTCTTCTATTTGCGAGTTTTTTCCACACAAATGCGTATTCTTCGGTGACTTTCCTCGTGGTAACATGTCTGCAAATAGAATGTGACGAATATTTTTATTGACGATATTTTCAACAATGAATTGCGCGTTGAAATTTTCCAAAGAGAGGCCGAGAAAGGCGAGAGTCATCAGGAAACAATGAGTACAAATCGTCACCCTTCGAAATTATTAGTTATTAATTCGTTGCTGGAGTTCGATTCACTCTGTTCGATTCACTCTCTTCAGGCACCATTTATAATTTTGCATGGAGTTTCTAATCGATTTTTATAAAATTCTAATGAATACAATACTATTGAGGGATACATGAAATATACACGGAGAGAAATTTTTGATAAAAATTACCCTACCGTTCTATAAAAGTGTATCATGAGTCATCGTTTCTTCATTTCTATCCCGAAATGTAGTAAAAATTAATATATGATGATCAAATTTTATTCTACGTTAGAGAAATTTCATCCTGATAAAAATAAAAATTACCGTGCCGGTAGAGTAAAAATTACTGTACCGGTAGAGTAAAATTTACCAACCGTTCTAGAATTTTCGTTGTTATCTACACAAAAATTATTGGACTGGAAGGGTAAAATTTATTATATGTCAGGATAAAATTTCTCTAACGTAGAATAACATTTGATCCTCATATATTAATTTTTACTCAATTTCGGGATAGAAATGAAGAAACGATGACTCATGATACACTTTTATAGACCGGTAGGGTAATTTTTATCAAAAATTTCTCTCCGTGTAGAGGTGTTACGTGTAATACTGCAAAATTATGAGTATTAGTTTCAACTGTTTTTAGCTTTGTGACGTTTTGAGTTAGATCGTCTTCTGCATTAATCCTTTCGACGATCTAACTTTACTGAAATATCTCCTGATGCTATTTCTGGATATTCCTGTGTATCCAAGGGCCGTCTTAATACCCTTATGTCCGACTAACTATTTCGGCCTCGCTTATGGGGTTTCCTTTCAGAAAAAGAAAAAAAATAAAAAAAATTCTAAGAGAATTAGAATTTAGAGAGAAAAAATTTCCGCTTCACCCAGCCGGGAATCAAACCCGGGTCTCCCAGATACGCGCCGGGCACTCTTACCGACTAAGCTACCGGGAACCACAGAAATTCACTCTCAAATTCACTTCATACACCGCCTAACCTCCATAGGCATTAAAGATCCGCTCACTTCCGAGAATAGTGGGATATTAGGAAGGCGTGTTGAAGTATCAAAACACTGGGTATAACTGGTATGAGGTATAGATATATTGACTAATGAATTATTTATTAAAATACACTACAGTGTTTGAAATTGGGGTGCGGTATACGCGTTATTAAAACATGGAGGAGNGCGGCGTGTCGCGGCGTGAACTCGGGTCAAGCGGCAAGCCGAGGCTGAGCTCGCGCTCACCCGAGTTGCGGCTGAATCCCCGGTTGAATTTCTACCCGGGATGTCTGTGCAGCTTCACTCCCGATCGTACTCTGGTCTCCAAGGAATCCAGAGAGACGCTCAAAGCTCAAAATTGCAGGGTAAGCAGTCCCACGGTTCGCCCTGACTAACACACTCATGTGTCATCATTAACACAGACCTGAACAGTCAAACAGCTTCCTCAAAGGGAAGCTCCTGAGCTCATGTCTGGATCGCAGGAAAGAGAAATCATAATCCTCTTTCCCATGATCCGCTATGTCGATCGAATATGTCTCTTAGCATTATTCTAATCGACGTATTGATCGATCTCAGTACGTCACAGCCTACCTTGCGGAAATAGGGATTGGAGTCGGGGGAATTGTTGAAGTAAAATAGAAATAAAATTTAATTATAAGCCCGGTGGCTTGGCGCAGTGGGTAAGTTCGTTGCTTCACATGCGAAAGGTTCCGAGTTCAAATCCCGGTCGGGTAGAATGGTGCGATCGAACCATTTAAAGTCTTGATCATCATCGCCGTATACCCTAACCGGGTCGAAGCGATGTAAAATAACGATAAAAAAAAATTTAATTATAAACAAATTAAAATTTATGTAAAATAATCGAATTGAATCCCTTCATAAAACAACGTTTTCAAATAATTATATTTAAAAAAATTAAAAATTCCGCGATTGAATAATATTCAAAAATCACATTTAATATTTTTACTTCAGTAAACAAATCCGAAATATTTTTCATTCTTCAAACAATCGTATTTAACCATTTCTGAGTTAATATTTACTTTGGCTACAAAATCAACCGCTTAAATTAAATTGATTCAAACTTGAACTATCCTTCAATCAAATCATGGAAGTCAACAAAAATTCTAGTCCCTTTTACTATGCAATTGATTAATTTTCCCAATTATAAAAATTGTTCATCTCTGATCATTTTCTGTATCTGGATATTTGAAGTTAATAAAACCAATCAAAAATTAAATTTTTTCCCCATAGTTAAATAACCTTTTAACTCATGCATTTCTCCATGATTGTTGAAATAATCCAAATTTTTCATCCGTGGTTTCTCTTGCAATTTTTCACTCAGAATTTTTATATGTATTATAATTTGTTCGAAATTGATTGAAATTTTACATTAATCATCTACTAAATTAACAATCATAAAAACATCATTTAAGAACAATAATGCACTCGAAATGCACAAATTTTAATCTATTTCTCTTGAAGAGAGAGAGGGAGTATAACACTCCATGACACGATTGCGGAAGAGATGACGCGAAAAATGACTGGAACGAAGAACTTGAGTCCGTTTGTTGGTCAGAATATTCATTCTCCGTCAACGGAAACGTGATTTTGGATTAAAATCAGCAAGTTGGTGGTCACTGAACCGAGGAACTAGACATGAATTTTGATTATGCACAAAAAATATAGCAGAGCTTATGAAGTCAAATATCAGTTCCGTTACTTACCGTCACCACGTAGGCATTTCCAATTTCAAAAAGCCCATAAGGCTCAAACTTCAATTCAATCGCCATTATTTGCAATGAGAATTGTTCAACCTTAAATTATTGATAAATTATTGCAACATTTCATAGAATAATAAGTGAGCGGTGAAATTTACATCATGTTGAAGCTCACGGTCTTTACTATTCATCGCTAATGTTTGAATGATTCCCCGCGTTCTTCCATACTAAAAGGAATAAAACACCATCAACACTTTAATTCCCAAAAGTAACAGGATCATATGAATTTGTCAACAACTAAATGTAGTAGACGCAGGAAAATTGTACCTCATACGCAGCCTTCGCACAAATCTCATTCACAAACAGCAATTTGCATCCGATGGAAGATACGACCACAGCGCCAATGCAACTTCGTCTCCACTTCGTAGAAGAGTCTAATTCTGTCTTCATTATGGTAGAGTAAATCATATAGAGTGTCCAAGTAATTAAGAAAAACGCCGATACCATTAGGAATATCATCTGAGTTGCGTGAGTACTACTCAGCCGTTGACTCACTCTCCTGAGTTCTAAATGCACGCGTCTACAAAAAAGTCAACATTTGGAAATGTCGAGAAGACCAAATTTACTCTCAAGTATGACAAAATTATTTCATTAATTTAATTGAAAATATTATCACTTTTTTGCCGATTTCTATTGCTCAACTTTACCATCTACATTGATGCAACCAATGGGAATCCAGTATTGCAATATTGCAGAGGTGTGTGGGAAAGGCTTGCATCAATCCACTACTAAACAATTAATATAAAATTGTACAAGTAAAGATGTTACGTAAAAATCGAATGGTCGACTTGCTGANCAAGATAGAACAATTCACTGAAACGTAGTCAAAACTTTCTTTTTTCTCGCAAATACAACAAACAAAATGAAGAAAAATAATCATTTGAAAAACGTAAACGAACCTTTATTATTAATTATCAACGCTACAGGAGAGGATATTCTTTATTTTCC
>NW_021680379.1:1067252-1080147 GCF_001412515.2 Diachasma alloeum | reverse complement strand
GAAAGCGCTAGGTTTTTCTGTTGAATTTTTTCATGCGTGTTATTTTGGCATACCTGTATTCAACATTTCCCTAATCAATCGTAGAATATTCTTAGAACTCGTAGGTCTATCGAAAAATGAAGAATATCCTCTCCTGTAGCGTTGATAATTAATAATAAAGGTTCGTTAACGTTTTTGAAGTGATTATTTTTCTTGATTTTGTTTGTTGTATTCGCGAGAAAAAAGAAAGTTTTGACTACGTTTCAGTGAATTGTTCTACCTTGTATTTTCAGATTAATCCCATTCGATTAGTTAATATCACGTTATTTCTGATGAGCTTGTGATTGTTCATCTGAAAAAGCATGCCATTTTCACATTTATTCGATTGTTTTTTCGCTCAAATCACGATGCCATCGGACCTGTCAAATCATTATTGAGGTTAAGTCTGCTGGGATTGAGTAATTGGAAATGAACCTGAGGTTGAGCAGTGTCCATTCAACTAAAGCCCAGCGAAGCGTTTCGCGTAATAGTCTAACGCTGGGCTGTGAGCGCGTGACACGGCTCAACCTCGGGCACATGTGACGCGCGTGGAGTTTATCCCAAGCTGGGGCGGAGTGGCATATTTCTAGCTGGGATACGGGTTCCGAGCCGAGCTCGAGCGGCGTGATTTCTACCCGGGAACGAGGAAAAATGACCGATAGTACGGAAAAGAAACAAATGGTAAAGTTGCACAATTTTTCTATAGAAATCGGCGTGAAGTTAGAATTACCAACAATTTACACTGCAGCCAATGCGTCCAAAAAGTTCTAATAAAATTGTTACATACTTCAAGATTTGTATAGAGCTTTTGATTTTCTCTTTAGAAGAGAATGAGTCAACATTCACTCTGAAAACTCTTATAGCTCCAGTTAACTGCCGGTGTTGAGTCTTGAATTGCATATCAGTAGATGATAATTCCATATTTTTGAGGAATTGATTAATGTCTTTGTATCGTCGAGCTACATGTCTATCACAAATACCAATTACTCATAATGGTTTTATGTTCTTACTTACTCATCAAGCTCAATAAATTTTATACCTAATGGCCATAAAATAATCTAGCTCCATCAGTGAGTTGATATTGATAGCATGCATCAGGCAGGAGCATTCCAAATAATATTTCAATGTCGGAAAACTGCCCCCCATCCATAGCGATACTGATACGTTTAATCCAACTGACATCACAACCCAGAGGAAGATGACCCATAACTGAAGAATAACGACTTGTTGAAGGTCGCATTTTATACCCAGTGCATTTAGGGTATTCTCCACTTCTGATGTCATCAGTAGCGTCTTCATGTCCATCTTTAAAATTCCATGAATGGAATTGTTTTTAATTCTCAATTGAAGAACAATGAAAACAAGTGGATAATCGCATTTTCTGTATATGGGTATAGTTTATGTTGCTAACAAATTAGCAATATGCTTCCGAATGGATTCTCTATTTTTGAAATTTATTACTCTTATTTTTTGTTTTATATTGTGACACCCATATGTCGTCATGTGACCCCCATATAATGCCATATTACTCCAATATGACCTCATACAGCCCCTATATGAACCTCATGTGAACCCATATAATTTCATATAACCCCATATGAGCCCATATGACCCTGTATCATCCCATATGAGCCCATTATGACACCATCTAACCTCAGGTAACTTCCAAATGACCTCATATAACCCCCTTATGACCTCCACATGACCTAAAGCTTCATATTGCTACTATGAAACTTAATGAATAGTTGTGCTGCTTTCATCATCTTTGCACTTCATCGAGAAAGCAGCAAAACAATCTTTTTGAGCCATGATTTCATTGCTATGACTGTTAATTTTTCCAGTTTATTATGAGAAAAATGAAAAAAAAATCTCACAAACTAAATGCTGTAGCTCAACAGTGATAGATGCGATCCGCATCATATTCTGATAGAATCCAAAGGCTATCAATACAAATTTTTTAAGCCATGATTCATTTCATTCTGATAACAATTCTTGGACTGAGCGTCGAAAAATCGATTTTTGAAAAAATACTAATATTTCACAAACTCTATGAATAATTCAACGTTAATTGGTGTCGATAAATAGAGCCTATTCACATCTATATCCATGGAAAAATGCATGAAATTTCATCAAGCTCCTATAAAGAAAATTGGGAGAAAAAAAATTGAAAAATACTACAGACACATACATAAATACACACATACACCACCTAAAAATCGCATATTTAGACTTTTTAGACCATATTTAGTTACCCTGACACAAAAATTTGGAAACTTAATTTTGAACGATTGCAAAGCTTCCATTCGGAAGCAAAAATGAAAACTTTGACTTAATATATACTTTTCTGTTTATCCATGCAGACATTATAATGAAGATCATGCACACATTGTAGACTAGTACTATGATGTAAATCACTTTTTCCTGGGTATGCAAGGTAGAAGAATTCAAGTCCTTGAAGAAAGTAGACAAGAAAAGGTACCCGTAAGTGGTGAATACAACAATCGAATAGATAATTGTAAGCGTCACTCTAGGTTTATTCCTAGGATAATGTATAACAGCCAAACCGAATACTGTGCGGATAATATAAGCCGGCAGCAAAGCTTCGTATAAGGTTTTCGGTTTCCAAATTTTCATTGTTGATGCTGCACACGGAATGATCTTCCACTGTTTTCTTTATTTCCTAACGATTATGAGAGGATAATATTACATTCTGAACATGAAATTGTCATTATATAGTTCTCGAGGGAATGGAAGTGCGTGCTAGTGATGGCACAGCTGAACATTGATCGCTAACGTATAAGGTATACTTCTCGAGGGAATCGTTTGTATGTTGGCACAGTATCGCATTCATGATTGTGATCGCATTCCCAGTACATGGTGTATATTCCATTATATGATGAGGTAACCGGTTCATTTTTCCTATCCATGTTTTGGCCATCAGTCATTCCGTATAGAGCAATTTCCATCAAAGTAATTGAAGGGAAATTGTTGAAAAAATACTGCAGTAAAATTTGATAACAAATTATATATATATATCACTGACAATCAAAAATATTGATAATTTATTTCATTAAATAGTATTAATGATGAGGGCCTATTCACAGGCGTAATCGTGGTGTCACTCGCTGATGTAATCAATTGTAATCCCAGTGAAATCAATGTAATCATTGTAATCACATGATTACCATATTGGTAATCAAGTGGTAATCATTTGTAATCACTGTAATCATTTGTAATCAGTGTAATCTTTCGTAGTTGCTCCTAGTGAGACGGTGAATTTTATTTTTGAATTTTCGAGCGCGTCATTTCTACCAACGGTAAGTCTCAGAGATCCTTGGATCAATTGTTCTTGGAATCCTAGATGTTTATGGTTCAGAACCTTGCGTAGCCAATGCATTTTGCACTGAGCATTTGTCCGTAGAAAATTGATTCAACACAGAGTTAAAATTTCTTCTTATTCTGGAGAACCAACGACTGAATTATCTCTGAATTATCTGCTGGTAAGTTTCATTCTCCATCAATGGTAGATATTCAGTAAATTTATTTTATACCATACGTGCGTGAAATCCGGCTGGTTTCAGTTGAGTGTCGACGCACAGAAAGTGCCGGGTTTCACACTGTAGTGTGGAACCCTACACATCTATATATAATCCCGTGCGTAACCCATGGGCATGCGCAAATGCACGAGTCGATGCGCAGATCGATGCGTAAATGGTCGTTGCAATATCATCGTTAGATTCCACACATCCATTGCGTATCGACTCGCACATCGACTCATAACATCGCCCACTGCCTCACTTGTTGGTATCCATATAACCCTGTCAATATTCAGTCGTTAAATTTATTCATTTATTCAATATAAAAGGAGTGAAATTAAATGGACAACCACATCATACCCGACAGTGACGAGGAGATTGATCTCTCGGGAGATTTATTTGATGGAGATTCGACATTCCTTATATTTTTTTATATTTGTAACCAAAGATTAAAGTATAAAAAGTATAAAGTTTAGAGTTTATTTGTAACCAACGTTTAAAGTATTTTTCATGTAGAAAATGTTATATGTGAAAATAAATTTTCATCTAGTCGTTGAATATATCCCTTCGAATTTCANGCACTTATGGTATAAAATAGTATACGCAACTCGTGCGGGCAGCAAGCGGTTACGCACTTGTTGCGTAATATACTATTGCTAATAGTACTTATAAAAGCCCAAATTTTTAGATGGAGTGATGGAAACTGCATTACTCTGTACTAATCCCCGCCCCTCTTTGCTCATTTCTTTGCAGGTTCTAATAATTAATTATTCCATCAATTCGTATTTAATAAGAGGTCATTTTTTGTGATTTCAATGATTACAGATGTTTGGTAATCACAGAATGTGATCGACGAAATCATTTGTAATCATGTAGTCACATCCTGCGCTCTTGGTAAACACGGTTATCACATAGGCAATGGTAATCAATGTAATCAGTCCCGTAATCTTGAGTAATCGATCTTGGGTAATCGATTACATTTTGTAACCGCGGTGTCACCCAATAGGTCTATGAATAGCCCCTCGATTAATGGTTTTCAATTTGTATTTTAGCCTCACATCAAAAAGGGAAGTTTTAGGTTTGATTAGAAACTTTTTCTTCTACGTGGATTAAGTGACTTCTTCTTTGACGAACAAAAAATTGTTTCTATGATGAAAATGATAGAAGCTATTAGAAATCCAGCACCCAACATTGCCACAATTGGAATGATCCCTTGCAAATGCACTGAGGGATACCTGAGTTCATTTCGATTGTACTCGGTGAAGTATTTATAACCCAATCGTTGTAACATTCCGTTGTCGCCGAATCGTCGAATCCTTGAATTAATTCAACTCCAATTATTAGCTGCTTACCCTAGTTTCTAATTGCAAATCCTTGCCTTACTGATATTGAATGAATAAAGTTGACTTACTGATAATTAATAAGCCCTCTCCATTCACTACCTCGTGGGAGGGCCATTCCCAATGTTTCGGTTTTTCCAGTATTTATAGCAGTAATTTCACAAGGTATTAAATTGACCATAGCTCTTCTTATAGCTTCGTGGGTATAAAATACCACTCTCTTTGTGCATACCTGGAAATTTAGCATGAGATTATTTAAAACTATTTCTATGAACAAGTACCGAGGAAAAAATGCGAGAAAAAATACTGTGCTTGCACGGTAAAATAAGTTCGTTCCAGCGGACCCGAAAAAAATCATATGCCAACACCAGAAATTTTGCGGCGCGTTGTAGGACTTTTCCTGGCTCTAACGGAAAACCCATTTCGTAGCAAAAATTTCCCCTGCTAGCACGGGAATTTTTTGACGTGGACACGTCTTATATTTTATATTGAGATCATTCGCGGAATTATCCCTAAGGACTAGCGCCATCTATCGGGATTCTAGAAAATTCTACATTTTTCTTAAAGATTAAACGGAAACATTCTCCGTTTTTAAAAAATAAAATTGGCTAAAATTCTCGGGTTTTATAGAAAATTCATGAAAAGCATGCAGTCTACAAAAAGCACAAAAAAATCTCCGGTTTTTCTGGAACATTCGCACTTTTGTTTTAATTTTTTTTTTTCATATTGCTCTAAAATAAAATCAATGAATCGTTAGTCCATGATTTTTTTCGAGTTCACCGAAATGAACCCATTGTACCATGATCCACAGTAATTGTTCATGTATTCTTTTCTACGTAGAATCGATAACAAAGAATAGCTTAGCGGCAATCAAAAATACCCAATAAAATAAATATTATTCGCTCTCTACTTGCTTCTGGCCCTCATGTGTTCTGCGACTATTGTAGCTTTTTTATCCGAGGGGCTGGGAACTGCAAGATCGAGTGACACTATGCCTGCTAAATGCAGTCAATTTCACTCGATTACGTTAATTATTTCAATGATTTCATTGAATTTATGATTTCAGCGATTTTCAGCAGAGTTATCGGTGATTTCATGACTCACCACGATTTCATCGACTTCATCCAACTGAAATCAATGACTTCTGCTCATTGAAATCATTAAAATTTCACCGAACCGAAATAATAATTGATACCAAAGAATTATTCATCAGAACTATTGAACTTATTGTCACGAAATATTGACGAACAATTACAAATTATTACTAGTATATCTAATAAACTATGATAACGAATTCTAAAAGTATTTGCTTACTTCTCTCAAAATTCTTTGGTCAATTGTCAAGTCTCCCTTATCATTAAATTTGGAGGTGAAATAGTCTTTTGATACTGTTTGATGTCGATATAACGTATCTGAATCTTTTTTCATAATATACCAAGATATTCGCTAGAAAAATAATAATAATGATTTTGCTTTGTGGATGTAGAATGAGATTTGGACGTCAGTTACATGCATATACTGATTTCTTTGATTTTATTGACTGCAGATGATGTCAGGAAATGACTTCACAGTGTGAAATCATGAGATTTCAGTGATTTCAATGATGCCAGCGATTTCATTGATTTCCGACGTGACTGCAAATTGATTTTAGTGGCATGTGACACCATGATTTTAAAAGTTCCCAGCCTCTTGTTTTTATCCTTATTACATCCCCATGATTAAGGAATTTGGGGAGAGATGGGCACCCTAAACGGAGAGCCTCCGCTAACGTACTTATTTTTATATTTCGGATTTGACCATTTTTCTTGTGATTCTGCATGAATTTGTCTAGTAAATGCATGAAGAAAACAATTTTTTGTTTACTCAAAAATTCTGCATATAAATAAATATTCCAAAATCAGAAAAGAGGTCATCTCCATCGCAATGTCAGTGGAAATGGGCACTTGCTAAATTATGCGTAAAGTGCAATGAATTTCATCGAATGTGAAGGTGGATATTTTCTTGTGGAATTCAATGAAATTATGAGTAAGAGAAGAAAGCGGAATAGAATTACGATAAAATTGATTTCGATCAATTTTCGATAAAATCGCTAGGGAAGAATAATGAAGGACTAATAAGGGACATAAAGGGGTTCTATGCCGGTGTAATTCAAATAATTTTATCTTCCCTGACAACTCAAAAAGTCCTGATCTACCTCCAAACGTGTTACAGTCCGAGAGCTCATCTCCCTCTTTTTGAGAGAGAGATACGCATATGAATCATTTCGAACGAACGATTTCTTTTGAGGGAGTTCAGTTCGGTATTAAGTCCATGAAGAATCATGCCAAATGGAAAAATTTTTATACCCGCTATTGCAGAATAATCCCTAATGCTCATTTCTCCCCCACTTGCCCTATTAATTATTATACAGTGGGATTAGATATATGGGTAATTTTTTGTGTACTGAAATACCTGTTCAAATCCTTCTTGATAGCTATCAGGCAATAGATTCGTCGGTTTCATGAGGGACATCATCTTTTTCATGAGCGTCTGATTGGAAGTCTGTAAAATAGTGATAAGAAAATCAAAGAGAAACAATGTAGATATGATGAAAGGAAGATACTAAGTAGGAAAATAGTCTTGAGGACGAGGGGCTTGTCACTTAGGAAATCACTGGACCACTCGACTGGAAATCAAGAAAGAAATCACCAGAAATCAATGGAAATCACTGGAAATCAAGTGATTTCCATTTTCGGTAGTGATTTCTGACGATTTCAGGAAATCATCGGAAATCAATAGAAATCATAAAGAAATCAGGTGATTTCCGAAATCATTAGAAATCATCGGTAAGTGTAAAATGGAAATTGATTTTGCAGTTTCAAGTCTACAATTTGTGTTATTGTATCGGTGCGTTCGATGAAGTTTTTGACATCCTTACGTACTGTAACGGCATGTAAAATACTGCCATTATTCACAGATGCCAAACTCTGGTCCCGAAATCATGATTTTTCCAATGATTCCTTGAAATCAAGAAATCATTAGAATCTACAAAAAATCGTGAAAATCACAAAAAATCAAAAGAAATGATGATTTCTAATGCTGATTGAAAAATCACAAAAATCATTTGAGAAGTTACAGAAATCGGCAGGAAATCACAGGAAATCATCTGATTCTGGAAATCACTGAGCCACTCGATTGAGGAGTGATCAGCCCCTCGCTTAAGGAATTACCATTCATTACCTTGTACATATAATAATCTGGGCTATTTTTCAGTACTATTAGTTGATAACTACCATCTTCCACAAATTCCTCTATCGTACTAAATGGTGAATATGAGGAGGAAACGGCGAGAAAACTGATGAGTGATGCAGAATATGCGCCTGAACTGACCAACGCTGATATGAATATTGATAGATAAACGATTCTCAAGGATGTCGGTTTCGGGAACTCTATAGGAAGTTGTTCACATGTAAAATTGAATGTCTGAAATAGATCTCACACAAAATTCATTCTCAAGTACCTGATAATCCTTGTTGACAGTAAATACCCCAAATGGATAAATAATGTTCAAGGGCTAGTGGAAGCAGATAATAGTGTTTCCTCTTATATCTCATGAGGGTTAAAAAAATAGGTATTGTCAATATTAGGCCAATAATGACCATCCACACGTCCATTGAAAACGCCTATAAATAAAAAAATAAAATTAATTTCGTGCAAATAGACTCCTATTAACTAGTCATGATTAACTGGAACCTTGAAATAAGCATTCCACTGTAGGCGAGCAGCATCAAGTTTTCTCAAATACAGTCGGGTACCCCCAACACCAATTGGAACTGTATAGTCAACCACATTGAGTCTTTCTTGCGTTATGCGAAATTCAGATACCGCCAAATCAGCTTCGTTGTTTTCGAGTTTCCCAATGATACCAGTCCAACTTGACGTTTCTGGATTCCAAGCCCCGTAACTGGTACCCCAGTTCACTTGTGGTATCGTGAAGTTCAACGAATCAGACAGTTCCCTTAAGATTTCACCAAGAAATCCATAATATTTGCTGTTCCGTTCCCAAAAATAGACGGATGTCTGAAGCCCAAAGTTGATCGGTCATTCAGATATTCATTGTTCATGTAGATGTTTATAAAGATTGAATGTTAGAAATTCCATTTGAACAAAATAATATCACTCATAGACTTATTTTGCAGGATAATCCTATGGAGAATCGGGTCATTCTTACTAGAAGATTTGGAGCTTGGAAGGGAAATTTTCCGAGTTTCACTCCAATGTGAGATTTTCACTCATAGTCTCTTGAAAGTTTTTCGGTAATTAGAGTATATAACTGCTTCAACGAATTTTTCGAGGAAGCTAAATTATTTCGTCACTTAATACCAATAGAAATTGAATCAACAAGAAAATTGAGTCGGGCTCAATAAGGTAAATAACTTGAAGGGGGTGACTAGGTCAAATTTTGACCTTTGTGGTGTTCATACCAGCTGCGTCCCTGTCGCGAACCCTGGGTAATGCAGTCTGGATGCTGGTGAAGCTTGATACTTTAAGAATAAGTGCTTCACCACACATTGAATTTATATGCACATCTCATAAATGAAATTTCATAACTGTTTTTAGAAGGGAAAGCGCAGAATGGGAAGTCCCGTACATCTACATGAGCATACATATTATTAAGTGTATAGCTCAAAGGAGGTTAAATTCTTTTATTGATATTTTTACCTATCAGTATCCCGAATGAATAGTAGTTGCTATGTTATCTAATTACCCACTAATCTTCAGGAGGCGATGGTGAAGATCAATATACTTCGGGTTCGAAAAATATTAATCAGTTTGAGCAAATTCGTTAAAATTTGTCAAATTCGTTCAAAAATTTCGGGGAAACGGTATCTTTCTACTACTTCTTAAGAAAATTTCTGCAACTCTTACTTTGACAGCGGCAATGCGAAACTCTTGACCTTCCATAGAATGTCTTCGACTGTAGAGAGAATCATTGAAGAACCACTCGATTCCGCGATTTTCAGCGGTCCATCGGCCAAGTTCCAGGCTGTTAGTATGCTCTGTCAGTGTAGACCACCATTCTTGAATAATGTTCGACTTGCAGCATGATACAACTACTTCCGAGTCATACTTGAGATTCAATAAATTTCCGGACGGGCTGTGACAAAATTCGCAGACATCCGGGCTGGCATCCCCCATAAATAATAATAGCCATACAGCGTAGCTCATGTCCAAATCCCGCGAAATTTCGCTAAAACTCTGCACATCTCCTATGGTTACAAAAATAATCACTGCGAGCGGGCGAACGGTTAGTCCAGCGTAAAACTCGAATCTGTCTTCGAACTGCTCGAAGCTGATCATAAGCGTTGGTATTCCTTCATCGGATAAAGTTTTAAATATTCCATGCCAGATTGTAAGGGTCCCGAATGCTGCAATATATGTTAAAACACATTCAAGTAGTTTATGAACATAGCTTAAATTTTAAGATCGAGATCCCAGATGAATTCTAAACGGACGTTCTAGTTGATTTTGTGCTCAGCTGGGTGTTTAGTTTATTGATAATTTATTTTTAAGTGCCAAAATAACACAAGGTCTTCTGAGAAAATGAAGTTTTAAAGGTCAGAGAAGAGATTCAAATGTAGAAAAAGTGCTGAAAAATCTGAGGAAAACAATTCTATCTGCAATGTGACAATTATCACCAGTATGAAACTTTTGTTATAAATAATTTATGTTTCTGCATTCACCAAAATGGCGCGTTATGTGAAAGTGGAAACGTTATGTGGATTGAATGCAGGCGATGTTATGAGGAAGGAAATACGTCCAAGACTATTGTTTAAAAAAATTATTAAAGAAAGCTTTTCTTATTTTCAAAATAATTTTTTTTTCATCGAAAAATCGAATTTACTTCCAACAATTGCGTGAAAGTTTTACTTTAATAATCTCTATTCATCAATTCCCAAAAAGACAAGATATCCCCGTCGCCCCGGAAATTGTAACCCGAATCGAAAATTTGGTTCTGATTGGACGTACACAGGTCCTTCAAGAACTCTCCAGACCTAGATTGACCTGGTAAGTCCTAATCAGTTCTGCGACATACTTTTCCGATGACCTTTTGAATCCTCAGTTCTTTTCGGCCCTGAGAAGTCCTCCTCTACAATACTACCGAGACCACGCGATTCCACGAGGGGGTGGAGGGGAAGGCATGTATGCGGAGGGTTGAAATTTGTAGCCAACGAGGAGACAGGGTTGCAGAATATATTTTAGCCACCCTCATCTCCCCGTTTGCAGGCGGTGTTTAAATAAAAAATAGTGAACGTTGATTCTGTACTTATTGACGCCCTGATGCCAATGAAACCCTCGGAAGTGACAGAAAAGACGAAACAAATTTTTCATTTTCACGTGGATCAAGGTTCAGGGTGAAAGTCGATTTTCGCCAATATTGAATTTTTTCGCCATGTATTTTCCAACGATTCTGATGCCAATGAAACTCCCGGAGGCGCGACAAATGTCGAAATAAATTTTTTTTTTTCACCGGGGGCCAAAGTGTCAGATCTTGGATTTTTTCAGGGGGAAAGTCGACTTTCGGCAAAATCGATTTTTTTAGCCGAGTGAACATCGATTCCAATGATTTAAGCGACGGGCTATTCAGAACACTCAAAAGTATGTGGGAAATGTGAAAACTGAAAAAAAAGTTTTTCACTCAGGGTCAAAGTCGACTTTCGCCAAAATCAACTTTCGCCAAAATCGAATTTTTTTGGCAAGTGAAGTTTGATTCTATATCTACTGATGATTCTGATGTTAATGAAACCCTCGGAGGCGCCAGAAATATGGAAATAAAAAAATTTCTATTTCACCTAGATCAAGGGGGTTAGATTTTTTAACAATTTCATTTTTTATTTCGACAACGCATGCAAGCTGATGGACGAGGTTGGCTAAAATAGATTCTGCAACCTTCTCCCCTTGTTAGGCAAAAATTTCAAGCCTCCGCATACATTTGTCTCCCCTCCACCCCCTCGTGAAATGTCAATTTTCGAGATTTTTCAAAAAATTTAATAATTGCAGTTTTTATTTCAATAGCGCATGCGTAAAGAGGGATATGAACCTGAATTTTAAAGAATACTAGTAAGTGTTTCAGTTTGGCCACGCGGGACAACAGGACTCTGGACGATCTTCGAAGTTAAGCATTATCGAGCATAGTTCATAGATGGGGGGTGGCCATAATGCAATACGTCCAGAGTTCGAGTCCCGGGCAGTCCAGATTTTTTTTTTTTTTTTTAAAGTCAAAAAAGGTGGAGAGATAATTTAACATATTTACATATTCTCCAATCGGCTATTTATTTAATTATAGTCATTTTTATAATTATTCTGGGCGGGATACAAGAAAAAAGGAGACGATTCTATAGGCCCATAGAATTAATCGGACCGGCAAGGATTTGGAAGGTCTGAATATAAGTCTTGGTTACACCTAACAAGTGCTGAAATGGGACATAACCAGAGATAGAAAGGTCTCGGAAGCACTTGGGAAGAGGCTTCCCAAGACCTATCCAGTTCTGACTGGAAAGACCTAAGTAGAACTTGTCAGGTCCAATTATTCGACTCGGGAAGCTGCCCGGGTAGAAATTCAACCGGGGATTCAGCCGCAACTCGGGTGAGCGCGAGCTCAGCTTCGGCTTGCCGCTTGACCCGAGTTCACGCCGCGACACGCCGCTCCATACCGGCTCACAGTCGAACGCTCATCAGACGGCATAACCCGTTGAGCATAACCATTGAGTTGGAGCTGTGGCTCAACGCTTAGAACTCAGCTCCGATTGAGGCGTATCGTTTCGAGTGGAGGGTGGAATAGAATGATATTTATGCATTTTTAGAATATCGATTTAAAATTTGAATACTTTGGAAAATCCTTGTCTTCTTAGTATAAAAAAAATGGAATTAAACTGAACTTTCTATAAAATTTGAAATTTACTGATTTTTCCCTCTGTCATCGAATATAAAACCTGGCACTTTCTCTAAGAATTCCTATTG
>NW_021680379.1:1046532-1067227 GCF_001412515.2 Diachasma alloeum | reverse complement strand
TTTTGTTTGTTGTATTCGCGAGAAAAAAGAAAGTTTTGACTACGTTTCAGTGAATTGTTCTACCTTGTATTTTCAGATTAATCCCATTCGATTAGTTAATATCACGTTATTTCTGATGAGCTTGTGATTGTTCATCTGAAAAAGCATGCCATCTTCACATTTATTCGATTGTTTTTTCGCTCAAATCACGATGCCATCGGACCTGTCAAATCATTATTGAGGTTAAGTATACTGGGATTGAGTAATTGGAGATGAACCTGAGGTTGAGCAGTGGCCATTCAACTAAAGCCCGGCGAAGCATTTCGCGTAATAGTCTAACGCTGAGCAGTGAGCGCGTGACGCGGCTCAACCTCGGGTACATGTGACGCGCGTGGAGTTTATCCCAAGCTGGGGCGGAGTGGCGTATTTCTAGCTGGGATACGGGTTCCGAGCCGAGCTCGAGCGACGTGATTTCTACCCGGGATGATTGATTTGAAAAGGGAAAAATAAAAACTCACGATTAAAATTGAATAAGTTTGCGAGAAACTAAGAAAGTCAGAAGCATGAAGCACATAACATTATAGTAACTTCACAAGCGTAATTTTTGCAAATCAAAATGCAGTTAAACTAACCAAAGTTCAAAAGTAACCACGACAAATCTATCGTGAGTATAACTATAAAATAGTAGCAATGACTACATTCCATTGTAATAATCACTTCTCCGGCCATAGTTACCGTAACCCATGAGAAATTGTTGAGGACTTTTTGACTATAATTCGATGGTGATGGAAGATAGTCAGAAAAATCATATTTTTCTCTCAGTGCGGGGACCTAGATCACTCTTGATTTTTTTCTGATTTTTTCTATTTACCATTATTAATTTACCATTATAGCGATTTATGCTGGTGCGGTGCCGTGCTTACGGCGCGACCAACGGAGTATTAAAAGTAGGGACACCTGCAGGAATTGACTAGGCCGTGGTCAAACGCGTATTCCCCCTGATTGTCCTCGAGGGTAAAAATTATGCGTAAATTGCAATTCAGTAGTGAAGTGGTAAACGAAGATAAGTCGACTTATCTCCCAGTTGAGTTTTTGAGGAATATTTCCAAATCTAAGGGAGATAGCGAAGTTTTCGTGATTACATTTGTTGTAGCACTCAATCGGCTCCACAAAAAAGGTAATAACAAAAATTTCACGATCTCCCTTAGATTCCGAGATACTGATTGAAAACTGGTCAATAGTCAAAATTGACTTATCTTCTTTTACCACTTCGGTACTGAATTAATCTCGACAGATCCTTGAATAAATGGATATTCTATGCTGCACTTGAAAGAAATCATTTGCTAGAGAAGAAGGCGAAAGTGATTATAATATTTTTATTTTCATCATCTTTAGGGAAATAATTTATTATAAACTTCTCCTTTTCGTTGAAGAAAATTCTCAATTTTTCCTCGATTCCAACCTTCGACAATTTTTCATTACGACAAAGTATGGAAAACTGCTCCACATGAGAAATACCAACTTTTTTTGAAGGCTGTACTACCCTTGTACCGGACACACTTCTTCATCTCGACAATGTCGATATTTTTTCCACTCAACTGTCGACTTACATTGATAATTTTCAGCTGATGCTAGAACTATCCCACAAGTTCCAC
The DNA here is from genome assembly GCF_001412515.2 of Diachasma alloeum. Lineage (NCBI taxonomy): Eukaryota > Metazoa > Arthropoda > Insecta > Hymenoptera > Braconidae > Diachasma > Diachasma alloeum. The sequence continues at coordinate 1,065,593 of NW_021680379.1, read as the reverse complement.
GCTGATCATAAATGTCTCTGATCAAAGGTGTATGATAATCACTTTCTTCAGTCGCTTTGACAAGAAGCACGGATGCTGCACTAAAGAAAGTCTCCAACAGTATCAGGGAAATAGAAAAATTAATTCCCTTTTTATATGACAGGGAATTATTATTTTTTCCGTTGTTATTAATCATAGTTCTACCCAACTGAACATGAGATATACATGTGAACGTTTTGATTTGAATCCAGTCTGGTGGAAGTCTTGATCGTCTCACATCATGTCTTTGTTTTTCTATGTACTCAATCGCATCGATTTTTTATCATACTTTGAGGCCTCGTCGCAAACTGATTAATATTTGCACTCACTTGGCGAATTCTCGCTTTGTTCACATACTTTCACATGTGTCGCATATTTTATACATTGGCATAGTGGGTAGCCGTTTGTACACAGCACGCGATGCGCGCCGATAAAACAATGCAGCCCGTAATCCAAGAATACACAAATGCGTATCTGCTCATCTGTGTTTACTCCTTCTATTTTTCTGGAACATCGTGGGATCTTTCGTTCATATCTCATCGTCATAAAAATCCCGCGTTTACCCTCTACTCTGTTGTTTAACTATCGAAAAAACAGTGGAGGTCATCAGTAAATTCAACATTCTCACTTTGTCCACACATGTATAGGGCCAGAAAAAGATATTTTGTCATGCGAATTGATGGATTATCGAACAATTTTGGACTGAATAGTGGCTGGCTGATTAGATGGATAGAGCTCAGAAAAGCGCAATAAGCATTTCCGTAGAAATGGACAAGAAACTAGTAATGTGAATTTAGTAATGAAGTATAATAAGTAATGATCAGATCAGTCATAGACATATCAATCAATCATAATTACCGTTGAATTGTCCAGTTGTCAATTTTTAACATAAATCTTAAAATTTTAAATATTAAAGTAACCATCGTACATTTAAATTTCGAAATATTCTATCAACCAATAATTTAGGTAGGAAGGTTGACGATTATTTGGATAATCGAAAATCAAGTATCTAAATTTAGAATTAGCTTGTTAACTAAAAAATTATATTTCAGTATTATCAAATATTTTATTCACCATCAATCGAAAAAAATTAACTAATAAATTCTATATTTTAAATTTGTTAAATATAGTTAAATTTTGAACAATATAAGGAGACAATTCCTTTTTAATACTGTCAAAATCTAATATTATTAGCTATCCCTAGATCAGATCTCTATGATAGTGGTACCCTTTCAGGTTTTCCCAATTGAATCATTCCAATAAATCTAGAATAAGACTACGTTTTCTTCTATCAAGTAATTCCTTTTACGACGAAATAAGAAAGGCAGTCAAAATGAAAAATCATGTTCAATCAGATGAAATTATTCATTATCATGGGTGTGTATTATAACATTTTGGTGAGAGGAGATAATTGCATCCGTGACCTGAAGAGATAGAGTAAAAGCATGTTAAACTTATTTCTTTGGAGGAAAGCTTAAGGATAATCGGGCGAGGAGGAAATGTAGGAGGTGAGGCGGAGGGGTTTCTGTTGTTTTCCTGCAGAAAACCAATCGCTGAACAAAACAATTTTTCCCATTCGGATTCAAAATTGAGGCAATATTAAGGAGTATCTCCGGTTAAAAATTATTTTTGGAGCTAATCAAATTTATTTGTATCTGCACTGAGAGAAAAATCTGAAGTTCGATTTACAATAAGAAAATAGTTGAAGCATTTTGGTGAACGATACGATTTTTTTTTGTATGCGGCACATAACATTATAGTAACTTTACAAGCGGAATTTTTGCAAATTAAAATGCAGTTAAACGAAAAACCAAAGTCCAATTACTTCTCCGGCCATAGTTACCGTAATCCATGAAAAATTGTTGAGGACTTTTTGACTATAATTCGATGGTGATGGAATATAGTCAGAAGAATTATATTTTTCTCTCAGTGTGTTCCACGCATTGAATGGTTTTCAGATTGTTTTTTTTTAAATAAATGAAAGAATATTAATCCATGCGAAAAAGTGACAGTATCGTCGGTAGTTTTTTTTTCACCAGGAGCTGGTACCACTGGCTCGAGGGAGCTCCAATCACAACGCTTCATCGCTCTCTCTCAACAGACGTTTAAATTGACCACGCTATTCCCACCCGATCGGTATTTGGGACGTTGCTGCTCGTTTGGGCTGCGTGCGCAGAAATTTCATTTTTCAGTACTTTTTTCGCTATTAGTAATAAACAATGCTCTTAGGCGACAATCTTTTTCACTCAAAAAATCATTGATCACATGTTCTAAATGTGTCTAAAATTTCATGACTTTGGCTGCATTTTTTCCTTGGGTTTTGTAGTTTTTTTGGTGATTTCCATAAGATCACGGGTTAAATGACCACTACTTCAAAAATTCATAATAAATTAACCATGCTCCCCAGCAGTCTGGCACTTTGCACACGCCTGTTTCATCATGTAAAGAATACGTAAAAAAAAAGAAAAAAATAGCTGTTTTTTTTTCAACCCTTTCAGTTCGCCCGATTATCCTTAAGGAAAATGTCTGATCTCTCAAGGAAACAAAAACAAATTTTTTTTTTTGTAAAAAAGATGATTTTCCAAAGCCGTTGGTACTGCGTCTACTGATGTTTTATATGATAAAGATTTTTTGTTCAACTCTCTGTTTCACAGCTATTCTTCTTGCAACAATTTGATTGCCTACTATAACCATTAATTTGATATTCCTTGACATGATTTTCCTTTTATTTGTGTATTCTTTTTCTAAATTTCTTAAAAACCATATTACTCTTCAAAAAATAGTGTGCCTCTTTTCAAGAAACAATCAAACAAAATTTTTCCTTGGTTGAATTTTTACAAAAAAAAATGTTTTTGTATTTTTAGAGATGTTTCCCGATTTTTTTTCAAAATGGCCACATGTTCATTTTTCCGACTTTTTATTCCTGTTTTTTAAATTCGATGGAATTCATTTTTTGCCTCCTTCTTTCGCGAAACCGGAAGTTCTACTGCACTCTGATTTATTGCAATCGGATTTTGAGATATAATTAAGGAAAACGCTTCACATTTCAGTTCACTGGAGAATTGAATTATCGGCATATACCCGTCAATAATTTTTATACTTTATCCTGTTGAATTGATGCAATTCCACAAAAAAAAAATAATTTTCCATTTTGCTTTACGTCGAGAATGAGAAAACTTAACGTTTCTTAGCAACGCCTCCGTCTGTTTAGATCGAACAACTCCTTCTTAGGCGGAGAGCAAATTCTTTCAATGATGAAAATGATGCAAGCAATCAGGAACCCAGCAGCTAACATAGTCAAAAGTGGTATGATTCCTTGAAAATGCACTGATGGGTAACAGATTTCATTTCGATGATACTCAGAAAAGTACTTGTTACCCAATCGTTGTAATATTCCGTTGTCACCAAATCTCCGAATCCTTCAATACATTTTATCCCAATCAATTGTTTGCATACCATATTAACCAATGTTGCCTACCTGCTTTGAACTGTGACTTACTGGAAATTAACGAGATGTCTGTGTTGGCTATTTCGCGGAAGGGCCAGTGCCAAGTTTGCGGTTTTTCCAGTGTATACAGAAGTAAGTTCACACGGTAGTCTGTTGGCCATAGCTCGTCTTATAGCTTCATGTGTATAAAATACCACTTGTTGTGTGCATGCCTGGAGAATTAACCTGACTTTAACTTTAAAGCAACTCTATCTTGAAGATAAATTTGAAGGGTATTAATAACTGTCATGAGTTCCAGAAAACTTGATTAGATTCGGACTCGTAATTGGAGTTTTTAAATAACAAATTTTGAAAAATCAGGATTTAACCCAGCATCGTATGTGAAAATCAACATGAAAATCTGATCTTTTCGCATCCGAATGAAAGCTTTGTGATAGTTGATTTTGACGATCTAATTTTGCCTGGCAATGATGTAAAATGACATGAAACGTGAAGACATATTTTTAGAAAATGTGTGTTTGCACGTCCGTATGTATGTGCAAATTTTTCAGAAACTTTCTATAAATGTTCACAGAAAAGAACTAAAGTTGAAGCTGAAAATCTTAAATTTTGTCACATAATTGATGTTATTTTCGAGTATTTCTGTATTGGTAGAAAAGTTGGAACGATTAGTAACTGTTGACGAGGCTTCTTAACAATTGGTGTGATTCATTGACTATTAACGAATCATGGGAATGGTTAAGAAGCCTCGTTAACAGCAACTAAATCCTTCTATCAGCGTGAAAATATCCAAATTCTTAAAATATCCATATCTATAGCATAACACGCTGAATGTATAAAGCTGCTTCAATCATTTTCTGGAATCACATAGAGGGTGATCTCTATGAATCAAGCAAGTGACGACAGTACACAAATAAATCAGCAGCAAAGTGGTAAAGTGGTACAAGTCAATTTTGACTATTGACCAGTTTTCAATGACTATATCTCGGAATCTAAGGGAGACAGCTAAATTTTTGTTATAACCTTGTTTGGAGAGGGGCTGGTTTTAGGGTGGATTGTGGGAGACGGTTTTAAATGTGAAGGCTGGAAAGGATTAAATTCACTGATTATAAAATACACTATTTATTAGTGGAATCGAACCACTTCGTTGATTAAATATCTACACTTAATTTAGTCTCTTTCACGGGGTGAGTTACTGAGTTGACAAACCACTATTAATTCGCTGATATACTGTCCGTGCTAATTGTCTCTGATAATTACTTTAACGTTTGAATTTAAATATAGTGATATACTTTACACGTTGAGAGACACGTCGACGCGCGCCTTCCGTTAATGCTGTTCTAACACGTTGATAATTTAATGCTGATGTACTAATACGTTGCTAAACTATAATCTCTTGCTGATATAGTTATTTCACGTTGATTCTACTCTATTCCTGATATTCTAATCTATTACATTTGCTGTTGAGTTGAGAGGCTAGCTAACAACTGAACTATCACTGCTTTTACATAGTTGAGACGCGACATCTCAGACGCTACGCCTTATACCGTGACTCTATGACTACCGATGTATACTCCTTGAGAAATAGATTGACACTCTTTGATGACTAGATTGATATTGAAAAGTCCTTTCTGGGTGATTTGCTGACCGGTGATCGTTGACAGGAAGTGTTCCGATTAATTTCGAGGATTACCGAATTATTTGAGTGCTAAAATGATGGAATGATAGCTAAGTTTCAAAGAAACCTTTTTTGTAGAGCCGGCTGCGAGCTACAACAAATGTAATTACGAAAATTGCGCTATCTCCCGTGGATTCCGAAATATTCTTCAAAAACTCAACTGAGAGATAAGTCGGCTTAAACCATTTTATCATTTCGCTGCTGAAATATCATTGACAAGGTGTGTGTGAACGTCCGCATGAGGGCTTACTCGCTGATTTTTGTCGTCGAGATATTCACGTTTTTGTGTTTGCACCTACCATTTGAACCGATGTTCAATTATTTTTTGATCATGTGTAGCAATATCGTTTTCAACTTCATCTATTTGGACTTCAAGTATGCGGGATTTTATCAATATTATCGAAGTAGACATAACTCCGTATTTACAAAGTAGACCTTTGTCATGCGGACGATCACATATATGTACACGTCAGAAGTTTCAAGAAAGCTATGAAATGTCCCTGTCAATTGGAATACCTGGTTAAATGCTTCTTGAAAGCTTTGAGGCAACAAATCTATCGGTTTCATCAGCGACATCATTTTCTTCATGAGCGTCTGGTTAGAATTCTACGGGATAATGATAAGGAAATTTGATAAAAATTCAGACAGAGTATGATTCATGCACATAAGGATTGTACCCACCTAGGTTTGCGCACAAATGGTAAAATCGAATGAGACGTGTATATTAGACTTTTTGCACAGTGCATATTAGATCCTTTACAGCGTCATTCTGTTATATGCACATGAGATAAATTGAAAAACAAAAAATGTCCGCTTTGAAAAATGATGAATAATTTGCGCAAATATTATGCACGCTAATTAATTGAGAAGAAAAAGTTGTACACATTTTTCTTGCACGTGAGAAATGGATTCAAGTTGTGCACATATTTATTGCAAAGGTTCACAAAAGTAATGGGTATTGTTATTTTTGCGCACGCAATTAAATAATCAATCAGAAAGATAGTTATGCACAAAATATCGGGCACGGAATATCCGCAATTCAGAATTCCACGTGTTATTTCTCATTCTTTAATTTATTCTTTCATTATAACAGTGATATCTTCACGTTGAAAGTCAGTTGTTATAGGGGAGGATGGGGCAAAACGGCCCCCCTTCAATCGTCAATATTTTCCGATTCAATAATCCGATTGGGATGAGTTAGAGCTCGTTTTGAAGAATGAAAAATTATCTTCAAAATGAAGTTGAAACTGGGAATTTTCACAATGTCATTCACAAGTTATTGACAATTGAAGGGGGGCCGTTTTGCCCCACCCTCCCCTATTTTGTCAATGCGGGAGAAGTGAAAAAAAAAACGCGAATCCTATCCTACCGTAAAAAGGAGAAAGGAAAACGATCTCGAAATATCGCGAAAATCTCAAATAAGCGTAAGCGTAAGACTGAAACCGAAGCGCCACTACGTGAGGAGGTGAGACGGCGCGTGCGTAGCACGCGCGGCCGATCTCGTCGATTGAAAAAGTGAAAATTAGCTGAAAGGGGTAAGTAAAGACCCAAGTTTCAACCTTTTTGTTGGATTTTCACCCATTTATGTTTGTGTATATTCTTTTGTGGTTTGTATGGGGGGGGGGAGGGATGAAATGGGATATCGGGACATAATTTCAAAAAAGTGACTAATTATTATTTTTTGCTTGACAGCTTTCTGCGAAAGATGCGTCATAACTCTTACAAGGAGAGGCCGGCTGATCAGTAAATGTTCTTTGGCATTTCCCTCGAAATTGTGTTATCCCATATCTCTAGAATGTCAAAAAACATTCTCTGTAGTCCAAACGACTTTCTACAAAAAAGTTTCTTCAGCATTTTTCCTTGAATTGCTCCCTTTCGACCATATTTTGAAAATAATCTGTATGTAATACATGGTTTCGTTAATTTTACACATTATTCTGTAAATATCTCCAACAACTAGGAAATTTAGGAGAAAATCTACACTTTCTATAGTTGAGGAAATTCGCTACAAAAAGTTTTCAATTTTTTTTTTCGATTTTTCGTAAGATAAGCGACATGATACTAAATTACTAAAAAATGGTTGAAGAGAATGGGAAAATTGAATCTCAAGTTCTTAAACGATAATGTGAAGTTGAAGAAAATAAATAAAATTTCATATTATTTTATTGACAGATTGCCAATTACCCTGAAATTAATCACATTGATTTTCCCCTGGAATTTGAGGGCTGCCTTTAGAGTTGGAGTTGGGGACTATAGTCAGAGATGGGGGTTAGAGTTAGGGCGAGGGGCTGGTCACTCCTCAATTGAGTGACTCAGTGATTTCCAGAATCAGATGATTTCCTGTGATTTCTTGTGATTTCCATGATTTCTAGGAGATTTCAATGATTTCTTGATTTCTAGAAATCACTGGAGAACTCATGATTTCGGGATCAGAGTGGGGCATCTGTGGATAATGGCAGTTTTCTACATGACGTTATAATATATAAAGATGTCAAAAACTTCATAGTGTCACATTTCGGGATAGGGTGATTTCGAACGCACCGATACCATAACAAAAATTGTAGAGTTGAAACTGCAAAATCAATTTAGATGTTACACTTATTTATGATTTCTAAGGATTTTGGAAATCACCTGATTTCTTTATGATTTCTATTGATTTCCAATGATTTCCAGAAATCTTTAGAAATCACTACTGATAATGGAAATCATTTGATTTCCAGTGATTTCCATCGATATCTGGTGATTTCTTCCTTGATTTCCAGTCGAGTGGTCCAGTGATTTCCTAAATGACCAACCGGGGTTCGGGGTTTAAGTTGAGCCTTGGCGTTGTAGTTGGAGTCGGAGGTTGGAGTTGAATGTGAGAGTGGAAATTAGATTTTTCTGCTTAGTTAATTTCTTTATTTGACAAAATTTTATTTGAACGTAATTAAAAAATACAAATGAGACCCATATGTTTCTCCCCGCGAACCTGTCATGGAGAGCACGATATTCCAACTCCAACTGTCCCATCCTTTGGACAATCCCGATGAGGCACTCGCGCAGCCCAAGGGTGAGGAGCACTGGACTTTTGGCCCTTTCCACGAGGGCCATCATCTTTGCCAAATGATTCAAAAGCTTGATCAACTCTGAAATTTTCGCATTAGATTCAGTGGAGAGATGAATTATCAAAAATTATGCGATCAAATTTTAGTACATAAATAGATTGTAAAGAATAACTCTAAAATATGTGATTGAAAAAAAACTATGAAATAAAAAAATCAGTAGAGGCACGATCATCGTCCTTGACGTAGATCAACAGATGGAGAATTATATTGATATTAGGCAGTCAGTTATGTAGAAAATTACATGAATTAAACACGAACTTACCTTTATAGCCCAGTGGCTTGTATTGGCGCAGTGGGTAAGTTCGTTACCTCACGTGCGAAAGGTTCCGAGTTCAAAACCCGGCCGGGTAGAATGGTGAGATCTAACTATTTAAAGTCTTGATTGATCATCATCGCAGCATACCCCAATCGGGTCAAAGCGATGTAAAATAACGATTAAAAAAATAACTTACCTTCACCAGTTGTCTCAATCGTCACGTGGCTAGCAATTTTTTTAAACAGAAGAGGAAATCGTGAGAGGAGTGGTCGCAGCGAACTGTCACATTTCTGATTATACGCGTTAGTCATTTCTTCTCATGATTTGCAGTGTCATTAGTTCTTCATGAGATTTAAAAGCAAAAAAGAGTAGTCCACTTCTCCAGATCCTTTTTGAAGTGGAACTCTTTTAAACGCGTTGGGAGTGAAAATTCAAGACCGCGTCACGGTTTCAAAATCAATATTTTCATTCAACCCTTTTTTATTTAGTAGTACCTTTCTAATCAAATTTTTTGAGAATATGATCTGCTATTCTGTTCATGATTTTTAATTCCCTATTCATGCAGACCCCATCGAGGGCTGCGCCCCCTGGATTCTCTCTCTCTCACATGTAATGCCGCATTTATGATAAAAATCATCATTCAAACTCAAAAAGTGAGTAATTGACAATTTTTTAAAATTGTATGGCAATGTTGCATATACAGGATGACGTCTACACCTTGTTTACAAATTTCAGCCAGATATAGAATAAGAAATCGGGAATTCAATGTTACAAAAATGACTAAATTCCGATAATAGACTTTCAAATGGTGAACATTAAAAGTTTTCAATACTTCAGCCCATTACATTGCGATTGACTACCGCCATGATTGGAAACAATGACGCAGTGGTCAATGGAACTTGATATGATAGTTAATATCGCTCTTCATGTTGGTAAAATTATCGGTTCATGGTTGCAATGAACATTCCTCAAATTATCGCACATAATGGCGCTCCAACTATCGCGCATAATGTCGCTAAAATCATCGCAGTAAATATCACCATAATTTTCGTACCATCACCAAAATTACGGAACACTGGAAAAATTCCGTGACTGCTCCGTAAAATTTTCTACAACCACATTTCACTCCAGAATTACGGAAAAGATACGTAATTTTTATTGAATATTTCTCTCCGTGTGCACGGAGAGAAATGTTCATTAAATATGACGGAACTCACAATTCGCTCACCGATTACGGAATGGACTCAGAAAATTTAAATGACGGTATCGTAATTTTTCACTGGAGATTCAGATTAAAATTACGGAACGCTCTGGAAAAATTCCATTACAGTTCCGTAAAATTTCCTACAACCACATTTCGCTCCGGAATTATGGAAAAGATACGTAATTTCTATTGATTATTTTTCCAACCCAAATATCGGGCAATATAATTGGCCCATTCGACATCACGTGGTACAAGCTACAGGGTTTTCAACTGATAATTTTTTGATAATTTTCTCTGGTAGTTGCTATATAAAAAACAAAACATCATGCAGTCGAATTAACCCCTCGTCAAACTGACAGATTGAATTCAATTGTATCGTTGTGTTAATTATAAAATTTTCGTTTCTCAATTGTGAGTTTCGTCTCATGGTCCAATTATATTGCCCGACATTTGGATTGGAAAAATAATCCCCCGAATACCACACGAGCTTCAAAATTAATCGGGCATTTTCCTCAAGGTTCCCTGCATACAAACGAAGTCGTCAAGTTTTTCAGGAAAAATCACTCGTGCTTCGCACTCGTGATTTTTTAACCTGAAAAACTTGACTCCTTTGTTTGTTTGCAACGAACCTATCGGAAAATACCCGATAATTTTGAAGCTCTTGTGGTATTACAAGTGAATATTTCTCTCCGTGTGGACAACTTTTTCTTTTTTTTAAATTTATCTCATGTGCACATAACAGAATGACACTGTGTACAACTTGAGATTTTAATATTTTGTGATTGAATTTGATGTGTACTTTAAAAATTTTAATGTCAATGTCTTATTTGATTTTTACATTTGTGCACGAACCTAAATGTGTATAATTCTTATGTGCATGAATCATACCCTGTGAAAATGCAACAGAAACAGAAAATAAAGTATAGAAGTTAGCTATGTAGTCACAAGGATGGGGTGACCGGAACATTGAAGGTTCATGATTGAGGGAAATCCAACGCTGTCAACAATATGACCTCTTATATAAGGCCTAAAAAGAAGGGGAGGGGAGCACAGCAGTATGAAAAAAAGAAAAAATTTTCTATACGGATTGCGTATAGAATTTCTATAGGATTTTCATATATGATATTCGACTATTTTTATACGGATATTTTTTATACAAATTATTTCTATACGATTTCTATAGGTTTGATCTTATTCGACCCACTGCCACATGTATACACTGATAGAGAAGGTGGAATGATTCTGTTGCACCAAACGCGGCTTCTTAAGTGTTACCGCGATTCGTTAATAGTTAACGAATCGTAGTAATAGTTAAAAAGTCTCGTTTGGTTTGACTAAACCGTTCTATCAGTGTAGAAACATTTCATATGGAGTTGCGACATTTCTCAACGGTTTTCTCTGGAGCGTTTAGACATCTTTCGCATGAAAACAAAAATTTATGTGAAAATTTATGTATAGAAATAATTCGTATAGAAATATCCGAATATCAAATACGGAAATCCTATAGAATTTCTATACGCAATCCGTATAGAAAATTTATATATACGGAGAGAAATTCTCTAGAAGAATTCTAATACGAGTACTGGAAAAAATCACAATCCACCGTCTGTGAAAAATTCTAGTGCTGTTAAGGTAAAATTTCTTGGTATTTCTGGAGATTTCTGTGAAACTTTCACAGAAGTACGGGGAAAAATTCACGTTTTCCCCAATAAAATTTCTAGTGCCACTAAAACATTTCTCTCCGTGTCTAAAATTTTCTAAAACATTTCTCTCCATGGACGATTTTTTCATACGTGCAAGGACTGAACAAAAAAAAGTTAGCGGAATTATGCTTAATTACCTTGAACATATCATAGTCTGGACTATCTTTCAGTACAATCAGTTGATAACTACCATCTTCCACAAATTCTTCTATCGTATTAAATGGTGAATATGTAGAGGAGACAGCGAGAAAACTTATGAGTGCTGCAGAATATGCGCCTGAGCTGACTAACGCTGATATGAATATCGATAGATAAACAATTCTCAAGGATGCTTCTTTGGGAAATTCTATTGGAAATTATTATCATGTAAAATCCACTATTGGAGACATATGTCATAAAAAATCGTCCTCGAGTACCTGGTAATCCTTGTTGACAGTAAATACCCCAAACGCATAAATAACGTTCGAAAACCAGTGGAAGCAAATAACAGTCTTTTTTCTTATAAGTGATGAGGGTTAAAAGAATGGGTATCGTTAAAATTAATCCAACAATAACCATCCACACTTCTACTGTAAATGCCTATAAGTAGAGAATTAAAAATTATAACGAAAAAAAATGTCGACTAGTCAAAATTAATCACAACCTGGAAATAAGCATTCCAATGCAGACGAGCAGCATCAAGTTTTCTTGAATACAATCGGGTACCCCCAACTCCAATGGGAATTGTATAATCCATTACATATAATCGTTCATTAGTCATGCGCAATTCCGATAGTACCAAATCGGCTTCATTCCGCTCAAGTGTTCCTACGACACCAGTCCACCGCGATGTTTCTGGATTCCAAGTTCCGTAACTCTCTTCCCAGATCACTTTTGGCGTGAAATTCAACGATTGAGACAGTTCTCCTAGAAATTCACCTAGATATCCATAATATTTGCCGTTTGTTTCCCAAAAATAGACTGATTGCTAAAATTGAAAGATTTCTCGTAATTACTCGTAATTACTCTCTATAAATGTTTAAAATGTTTGAATGTCGGAATTTCCATCTGAACAAAACAGAATTACGTATGAAAATCTATAAAATTATTCAATAGCACGATCTTATGAAAAAAATTGCCATATGTCTCCCTTAACAGACAAATTTCTGAAAATTTCAACTCCCTATGAAAAATTTTCTCAATTTTCTTTCAGATAATTTCAATAACAAAGATACCTACTATCGTATCCAATGAATAAAACGCTGAGCGACTTTAATAAAACTTTTCTTATAGAAAAATTGATCAAGCCAGATGGAAAAAATCTTCATACATAGGGTTGAACTTTGTTTTTATCATGACATATTACGCCTTCAGTAAAGTCCCAAAAATTACTCAAAATAAGTAGGGAAATGTATGAAATGAGTTGGATGAAGATTTTTCTTTTTCAAAGTATATACCCTTAACCCCTCAGGTACGGCGTCGATACTATGCATCGACTCATAAACTTGTCCTATCAGCCGGGGTCAATTGCATGGTATCGACCCTTTCCGTCAGCAGTAAAAAATCATTTTCTCGAATTCTAAGAGACATTGACATTTGGAAAAGACATTTGGAAGGTCAATGGAATTGTCTCTGCAGTGAGCTATTTTATTTTATTTTTATTTTTTTATGCATTTATAATATTTTTTTCTATGAACCAAATTAGTAGATGAAAATTTTACATCCAACAGATTCAATCATATTAAATCATCTCGTTTATCGACTAAATATTGCCCAAAAATTTTGAAATTTTTACTGAAAATACTTCAATGATCGTTCTATCGAATGGCAGGAGTAAAATTTTGATTTGTTGAATAGTTTGCTTGTTATAAATAAATTTAGCATGTCCGATAATCTCGGCAACCAATTGTCGGCAAACATTGTTATTGGTGTCGAAAATTAGGAAATTCGCTAGGAGTTTATTTCAAAGTTCAATACAGCCAATGCATTTTATTCCAATATGTTTCGTTCGACTGTTTTTAAGTTATCGTCCATTGAATAACGGAATTGATGCGCCGTAAGTCTCCCGGCCGTTGGGCAAGGAGCGTCATATGGGCGCCGTACGTGAGGGATGAAGATAAACTCCAAGATTATTACAAACTGCATAGAATTGTGAGAAAACTCAACGAGATTCAAAATCGTAATTTCTTTCTCCATTTAATAAACGTTTTAATTTACGAAAAATCAGAAGTTAACCCGGCGTCTTATATAAAAATCAACATTTCCATTACGATTAACCTTCGATCGGTCGCGTCATGGCACGAGCGCCCTTCTGTCTCGATTTTTATTTTTTACGCCGAAACGTTGTTGAGAAAAAATCTGAAAAAATTGGAATTTCTACTTTCCACCATGTGAAACATTTAAACAATTTTTGTTCTGTGCATCTTTGCACCGATCAAAAATGAAAATTCCTTAAAAATTCGAGTCGGTCAAAATCTCTGTGTTTAAGCTCTAAATGTCAAATTTTCGCAACGAATGAAAATCAATTTTTGAATAATGTTTTCACTTTTCTCGTTTTATACTAATATTAGTTGTTAGCTGGAAGTTCAAAGTTACTCGTTTAATCATTTTTTTTTCTCAAAATGGTAAAATACACGGAAAGGCGCAGCGCTCATCACGCGACCAGTTACGTTTGGTGGAGAGGTGCGACCACTCGAGGGTTGAAGATGAAAATCTGCATTTCTTATCATTACATATGAATAAATTTGGTAATGTTTTAGACCCCACATAGAAAATGATGGACCGTTTTGTAAGCAAGTTCAATTATTGATTTATGAGAAGAACATGTTTAGAAGAATATTAATATTTTGCAAAACGCCATTTGAATGGTACTAATTAGGTATGATTTTTATCAAATTTTACTCACGCATTTTAGATGGAAAGTTCAAAAACTGAAATTCAAATCTATTCAAATCTATAGCACAGCTCCTCGAAAAAGTAGAGCTACTTCAATTGAAATCATGTAGATACAGAATTTTTTTTATGTATAACAAACATCTCAGTGCTCCGAGAGATTAGCCTATAGAATTTTCTACAGGAATGGCTATAGCTAAAGTTTCTAGAAGATTTTCATGCTTGCTGCTTCGTATTCATAGGAAATTCCGTTGATTGAGGCACGTCTGCAACTTTAACCTTGACAGCGGCGATGCGAAATTCTTGTCCTTCCATAGAATGTCTTCGGTTATAAACTGAATCATTGTAAAACCACTGGATTCCGTGATTCCCATCAGTCCATCGGCCAAGTTCAAGGCTAGCAGTATGTCCTTCCATTACAGACCACCATTCTTCAATCATGGTTGAGTTACAGCATGATACAACTACTTCTGTGCCATATCTCAGATTAAATACATTCCTCCGTGGGCTGTGACAAAATTCACAGATATCCGAGCTGATATTTCCGTTAAATAGAAATATCCACACAGCACAGGACATATCTAAATTCTTGGCGATTTTACTGAAGCTGTACACCTCGTCCATGGCTGCCAAAAAAATGACAACGAGTGGACGAACAGTTCGTTTAGTGTAGAACTCGAATCTCTCTTCGAATTGCTTGAAATTAATCATAAGCGTGGGTATCCCTTCGTCAGATAGAGTTCTAGATAATCCATGCCAGATTATAAGGGTCTTGAATGCTGCGAGTCATTCAAACACACATTAATGATATCCAAATATTTCTAAAATTCTTCGCTCGTAGAAAAACAGATCATCAATTTTTCAAAATTGAATAGATGAATATATTTTTGCCATTTATCTCGTATTCAGTAGACACGGAGTTTTCCATCAATAAAGTTACACCCTGTACATGACTTGAGATACACTGAGAAACAAAATTTACTTTTGCCAAGTAAATTTACTTGGCAGAAGTAATTTTTATCTCTGTGAATTGTCGGGGAGATGGCAACATTAAGTGGAAAGCCACTATTTTTGTCCGCGATTACGTTCTCATTTATTATTACGATTTCATTTTTATGGTTTCAGTCCAATCAGTTGAAGTAATGCATGAAGGAAAAATTTCTTACTTGAAAACTCTTTCTGTAAATGAATAATCTTTCTAATGAATAATGGGTCAATTTGGGGAGAGATGGACTCATTATAAATAATGAGAAATAAGTTGTAATGAATTTCGACAAATTTTTGAATAAATTCATAATATTACGGAAATACTTCTTTTTATAGCAACTGAACTTTTGCATTTTCTTTTTCCGCATTTTTCTAATACTTACAGTGATAGTTTTCAGCCGCTAGAATTATTCCACAAGTCTCTCGCGTCTCATAAATATCTGTGATCAAATAAGGTGTGTGGTCATAAACCTCCTCGTTCGCTTTAATGAAAACCACTAAGGCAGCACTTATGAAAGTCTTGAATAGTATCATGGAAATGGAAAATTTAATTTTCCTTTTATATGACAACGAATTATTATTCTTCTCAATGTCGTGAATCATTACTCCGACCGATTTTCTGATGCAGGTGGTTCGAATCTAATTTGTTAGAACCGATGATCGGTCTTTATAATTCCGAAAGAAGATTCGAATATATGGTATAATTTAATCGATCACCTATTTTCTCAGTCGTATCAATTTTCCAATTCGATATCAAGGCTGTGTCTCAGACTGATTGGTGTTGGCACCCACCCGGCGAATCCTCGCTTTGTTATATTGTCTCTGGTGCTTCATATTTCATACATTACTGTAATATGCAGCCATGCGTTGTGTGCACATCAAACGATGCTCACCGATAACACAATGCAGTCCGCTATTCAAAACACGATTGCTTATCTGTGTTTACTCCTTCGCTTAAAACATCGTAATGAAGTATTCCCTTCATATTTACATCACCACTAGAAACATCAATGGAGAGACAAGTTTCTTCGTTGAAGAAAAAACATTTTGATTCTATGAACCACTGTTAATAGATGGCAACGATAAAACATCAAAGGATGAATGTTATCAAGCTATTAAAGGTGCAAAAGATGCTTGTGGGAATTCAGATGAAATTCTATCAGAGTTATAAGGATTAGAGGTGTAAAGAGAATATCCACATATTAATGTTGGGACTGGATGATCGTAGCCAGGGACGGAATTAGCTTTATCCGGAGAGATACACGCGTACTATAGCGTAAACATCCTCTCAGCATTCGATCCGTTGGCGATGCAGATCTCGACGTGGTCAAAATAAATGACGAACCTGGGTCTAGGGTCCTCACGATGAACGGGACCGTCGATAGTCTGCCCTGGGTCGTGGGCAAGAGCACTCTTCCGACTGAGATATAAATATTCAAATACTATATTGTTTACATTTTTAATGGCGACTCTGTAAAGAAGGCGATCCTACAATATATGGACAAATATCTACTCTTTTAAAAAGTTATTTGAGGAGTGAATTTATTGAGTTTATACCCTTTCATTAAATTACTTCCTACAGAGGGATAATGAAAGTTAGAAGATTCATAAATGTCAAAAGAGTCAAATGAGAGTCAAACATCAGAATTACCATCAGTGCCGCAATAGTCAAGCCATGCCCAGGCCAGGAGGATCGGCCAACTCTCCCCTATGAAGCATTGATTATTCCAACGAGTGGTTTTTGAAGCGCTTCCATTCAAGAAATATCAATAGCAACCATATTGATTATAGTATAAACTAATAAATCGAAATAATAACACAACCAGTAATAACGATAGGGATCATACACTGAGAGAAAAATCTGAAGTTCGATTTACAATAAGAAAATAGTTGAGGCAGTTTTGGTGAATGATACGATTTTTTGTATTATGTGTATGGGGCACATAATATTATAGTAACTTCACAAGCGTAATTTTTGCAAATCGAATGCAGTTAAACTAATNAACATTTACTATGTTAACATAGTAACATTTACTAGGTTAACATAGTAACAATTACTATGTTAACATAGTAAAGTTTACTATGTAACATAGTACAGCTTACTATGTAAAATAGTAAATGTTACTGTGTAACAGNGTGGTTTTTGAAGCGCTTCCATTCAAGAAATATCAATAGCAACCATATTGATTATAGTATAAACTAATAAATCGAAATAATAACACAACCAGTAATAACGATAGGGATCATACACTGAGAGAAAAATCTGAAGTTCGATTTACAATAAGAAAATAGTTGAGGCAGTTTTGGTGAATGATACGATTTTTTGTATTATGTGTATGGGGCACATAATATTATAGTAACTTCACAAGCGTAATTTTTGCAAATCGAATGCAGTTAAACTAATCAAAGTTTAAAAGTAACCACGACAAATCTATCGTGAGTAGAACTATAAAATAGTAGCAATGACTACATTCCATTGTAGTAATCACTTCTTCGGACATAGTTACCGTAACCCATGAAAAATTGTTGAGGACTTTTTGACTACAGTTCGATGGTGATAGAATATAGTCAGAAGAATTATATTTTTCTCTCAGTGTAGTAAAGCACGTCATCGAACGACTTTTGTATTAAATGATTCTGCACGGAGAGAATTAAATAGTAAATATTACCATGGCCATGGTAGAGATTACTATGGCAACATAGTAAAAGGATTTTCAACTGACCCTACATAGTAATCCTTACTATGTCCCACGGTAATGCTTACCATATCACATGGTAATGCTTACCATGGTCACAAGGTAATACTGACCATGTTACATGGTAATCGTTACTATGTCACATGGTAATGCTTACTATGTCACATAGTAATGCTTACTATGTCACATAGTAATGCTTACTATGTCCCATGGTAATGATTACTATGCGAATGGAAAATAGTCCTATGAGCCAAAAAAGTATTCCTAAAATACATGGTTGACATTTTCCATTGTCTCTTGATGCGTAAACGGATGACGCTTAAGGCTCAGTAGTCGATGAACAGTGCACAGAAGCGGTCATTTACAATATGACAGAAGACTCAAGCACTCTTGGAACTACGGTAAGTATATTTGTTTGGTTTCATTGAATATATATAATAATGACGTAGAAAGAGAATTGAAAGTTGTGAAAAATTATCAGATTCAACGACTTATTATCAGAAATAATTTTTTCTCATTTGTAACTCATCCGTTTCGATAACATTGATCGATATCCTAGTGAATATGTAAAAAACAATGAAACACGATAATTATACGATAAGTATAACGATTAACGATAATTTATTAATTGAGAGTGTTATTCTTTCAATTCAAAAATATGGTTCTTAAGGGGAGACCGCCCCGAAATTTTGAAATCGGCGATGCCTTCTTATATCCCCTTATCTGTTTATGAAGAAGAAAGAGGCATTAGACGATGAAAATTAGCAAAAGTGTCCTCATAAAACAATTATCAACCGATTGACTGGAATTTTCGTTCACACATCCATAATATGTACACAAATATGAATGAGCTTCTTTAAAAATGTCTATTTTTTCATTTTTTAAATTTTTTTCTCAAAATTGGTTGAGGCCAAAAATTTGAAAAGTTAGTAATATTCACCTACATGATAAATCAGTGAAGTACGAATTTTATCAGCTGTTTCGAACTAGTTATTTAAAATATAATGAGGAAAATGATGAAAAAATTTGAAAAATTCATACTCCAATGATTTACTATGTATTTCAATTTGAACAATTTTTCAGATTTTTCGCCTGT
>NW_021680379.1:1046167-1046374 GCF_001412515.2 Diachasma alloeum | reverse complement strand
CATGAGGACACTTTTGAAAATTCTCTCAATAGAAGAAATTAAAACCTAATTTTTTCTCATTTTTTTGGATTAAAATTGAAGTAATAAATTCATTATTACAATAAATAAAGGGCTCTTCGATCTTGAAATTTCAGTTCGGTTTCCCCTTAAGATTCTGAAAAAATTGATAATTTCAGATGTTTTCAGGCCTTCAAATATCAAAATCAT
>NW_021680379.1:1028964-1045362 GCF_001412515.2 Diachasma alloeum | reverse complement strand
GAGCTCGCAGTATTCTGAGCATATGTGCCCTGATCCTGCGTTCTCATTCTCTTTTCTTTCGGTCTGACAGAGGGGCTTGGCGTGGTACGCTCCGATGCAAGGCGTTTTATTGCCTTCCTCACAGCCCCCTCCCCCTTCCCCTCATCGACCTTCGCTGCTGCATCCGCCAAGGTTGCAATTGCCCCCGAGGTTTGATGCAGCTTCGCTCTCTTGCGACGACTTCTCTCGGCTCCACTCAGTCTGACCCGATTCACATCGGCACCAGACTGGTCAGCCTTGTCAGACTTCGTGTGTTCGCCATCGCTGGCCCCACCCGAAGTTTCTTTTTCAATACTGAGATTTTTTAGATTGGTTTCCATTTTTGGTCCCACGAGTACCGCGGTTAAGCGTTTTCATTGGTGCATTGCCGCGATTGCCCAGGGCTTAGCTTGTCTCGGGAGGGTTACACCCAAGACTACTCTCAGAGGTCGCCCAGGTTTCTGAGAGGCACCGTTAGCGACACAGCTCCCCCTGTGCTACGCATCCTTAGGCACGGTATGGCCGAGGCCATGGCTTACGCCGCTCACACACATGGATTGGGTGGGTTCCTCTTAGCGACGGCGGGCGGCAGTAGTCCTTAAGACCCCCACCACCCGCGACCGAGTCCCCTCACTAACGACAAAGTGGGAAATCAGTGGAGGGGGTATTTGGCAGTAAATATCTAGAAAAAAAAATTTGATTGTCCAGTCTTAGCATAAATTGGTCCAACATCCCTGGGTAATGGAACTAGTTTTTTTGCGAATACTGTTGTGCTTTTGTCTTACACCCATGCGAACTCAAATAATTTTTGTTAAGTACCAGAAAATGAGTTGACACTAATTCCAAGAATTACCGCATTAATCTCAAGCAGAAATACACTGTTGTTTGAAATATCAAATCCTCATATATGAAAAAATCCTATAGAATTCCCATATGTTTCGAGATATAGGATAATACGAACATTTCCTATAGGATTTTCTATAGGATTTCCTATAGGATTTTCTATAGGACTAAAGTAACACAAAATTGAGACTCGAAACCAATCGGTCACAAGGGTCAGGATTAGGGTCATAAATCTGATAGGAAATCCTATAGCATTTTTTTTATACGTGTTACAATACTAAATGAACTCGAGAGTCACTCCTGACTAAAGATTATGCATTTTGTGAAATATTATTAATAGAAGTTTTTTGATCCTAGTTTTTAAGGTACGTACATATTGTAAATAATCACTATTGTAAATAATGACTTTTCTTAATAAAAAGGTGGTTAAACAAAAAAAAAGTGATGGAAGTATCTTACTATTGCATAAATAGAGTGTATTATGTCGCTACAATTACGTTCATTAATTAATAGAATTACTTTATTAAAATGTGATTATGATTATGATTACTAGTAGTGCATAATTACCACTTTCACTGTGATCGATTAATTTGAGTATTGCCAAAGAGAATCAGTGTCAAACCAAACTGTAAGAATTTATATAGTTGCCTACTAAACTATATTTTCTATTTGTCACATTATTTTTTTCAATACAATAGAACCCCGTTATAAGGAGCCCCGATATAAGCCCACTTCTCCTCAATCGCTTTTTCGCCAGCGTGAAGGCTTCCCCCACTCCCTAACACTCTCGACTCCCGAACGTAAACATATCGATGTTAACTCGGGTGCCCTATTGTTTTGTATTTCCAGGAGACCACAAATGTGAAATATTCTGGCAGTGAAATTTTTGAAAAATGCATTCAGTTCACACTCGACCATCACGGGAACAAGTTAGGAAACACTTAAAGTAAACTTTAATAAAAGTCCATCGTTTATTATTTATTGAAGAGTACTGTCAATAAAAAAAATGTTGGTCAGATTATTTTTTAATCCAATTGTTAATTAAAATATAGGAAAACATTTTTATGAAAAAAATGGGTCTTTAAATATTTTTATAGCACGAAAAAAGTTGTTTTCAAGTTGGTGAACAAATTTATATTCATGTTCATGAAAAAGAACATTGTTAAAAATTCAGTAAATAATAAAAAAATTATTTAGCGAAAATATCTATATATAAAACTTGAAAAATACTCAAAGTGTTTATTTCTTATTCCTCTATTTTCGCTGGGAGTTCCGAGAACTGAGGTTGCCACTGAGCGCATGGTGGGGGTAACGAAATATAAGCGCTTTCGCCGATTCGGCTACTCCTACACCCCCTGGCGCGCTCTTATAACGGGGTTCTACTGCATTCTACTGGGGTTTTCTCAATCAAATTAGTATTCATATATTCGAATCCATCGTTAAAACTATTGTGTATTGATTTTTTGATAATTTAGCAAACAATTTAACTGATGTCCGACAACTCATTTGTTGTCAATTATCCAATTTTGTGTTCATGAAGCTTGACAGTCGATATAGCTTGGATCGTCACATGGGAGTTCCTCTGAATTTTCATAGTTCTATTGTTGATTATTTATGTTTTAATTTCATCTAAAAATAATTAATGATCAAAAAGGGACTCATTTCGAAAATAGTTCTCGAAGCACTTATCGATGAGCGAGGGACAATATTTGATTTGTAAAAAATTATCCGTTTCATTTTTTTTTATTAAAGTAAATAAATTAACAGTAATTTACATTGGATCCAAAGTTCCTTGAGCATTCTGCGATTGCCCATTTTCATTGTGAAAGTGGACGATTTTGCTAGATTCCATCAAGTTGGTAAATGCTGACGAGTTCAAAATTTGATCATCAATCAGACAAGACATTATCCGAAGTATCCTCCATTGCCATACCTGTCAGTAGAAGGAAAAGAAAAAAATTAATAGTCGTCTCTCGGAAAAAACTTATGCGTCTCTAGTTCACCACATTTAATGATGAATACAGAAAAAAATTGTAAATAAACGAAAAAAATACATTACCCAGCGTTAGCGTTAGCGCTGGCGAACGACGCACTGCCGAACGGAGTGTTGAAAGAACCGGAGTTTGCATTGGCAGCAGACTGAGAGTTTCCATTATTCTGAGGATGTCCATTGTATCCTCCATAGCCCTGGTTCCCATAACCATATTGTGCTCCATATTGTCCAGGGTAGCCCTGATGATATCCGCCATAACCACCATGGCCGCCATAGTGGTCATGGCCGCCATAGTGGCCATGGCCGCCATAGTGATCATGGCCGCCATAGTGGTCATGGTGGTGGTGACCATCGTAACCATCACCGTAATCATCGTATTCTCCGTGATGATGATGATGATGGTGGTGGTGGGGATCTGGATCAGGCGATCTAATCACTCTTACATTTCTATCTTCTCCATCTGCAATGGTCGCAAGAGCAGAATTTCACATTAGTACAGTGTTTAACTCAATGATTTACCAATTATGCATTTCCCCTACATCGAGCCGTTTTTAATTGGTGTTCTCACAGTATCGGAAATAGTATATTTCGCGTCGAGTGTCACTGGGGTTTTTGACGAGTGTGAGGTCGGCACGCCGAGCCGAAGGTGAGGCGTGCCAATCACACTTGTTGAAAACCTCAGTGACACTATGCGCGAACGATATTTTTCCGTAGTGACTTTCACTTTTGCCAGTTCGGGGAAGGGTCAATACCAATCCCCGGACTGGGAAAAGTGAAGGTCAGGACGGAAAAATTATATGGAGGCGCCATAATTTTTGTGGTAATGCTCTAACACATTGTGAAGTCATCATCTATTGGAGTCAATGTGCTTCAGTTTCGAAAAACATCAGTAACTTTGAGCAAACAATTCGTATGAAAATTCCGAGGAACAATGGCTTTCTGTTACACCTTGAGGAAAATACCCAATTTATTTCGAAGCTCGAGTAATATTCGGTTGATTATGTTTTTTTTGGCAGAAATTCGGCCAAATGAATTTTTTTGAATATTCTTTTAGTTACCGTACGTAAAGACGTATTGCAGAAAATTATGGAAATAATACGATGTTACTCCCCCGAATGTAACGAATCAATTGGTTGAGATTGTGAAGAAGGAAATGGTCAATAAAATATTTATATGATACGTGCGTGTAACCGCATGGGTTTCAGTTGACTATAGTCAACTGGAAAGTAGCGTAAATATTTGTAATGAACTACAGAGAAAATACTACTTTTTCTATCGAAATCGAAAAATAACTAACGGCATTTCAAGAGAATCTCACTAGAAATTCTATACACTTTTCAAGGAAAAGTGCTCAGAAATCTAATTGAATTTTATACGTCTATCTAAAAAATGTCATTCTCACTCAAGTGCTCATCTCAATCACAGTTATCCTACTTCTGTAGTTGGTTTCCAAATAAACAGATTTGATTACCTGCTCCATCAGGTTGGATGGCCGGATATGCTGATGCACAAGCTATAATCAGAGCTAATGTAATCACCAGAAATTTATCCATTTTGTTGGGCTGATGGAAGTTCAGTACTTCACAACTGGGCTGTTGTTTCGTCGAGGAAGAACTGATGTGAAAAGATGTGTTGCCCGCTCTTTTATATGGAAATCCTTCAAACCTGCCTGGGATATCCCAATAGACGTTTTCAGAGACCATCTGACACGTATGTGTATGTCTTTTATTCCCTTCTTTTTTCATCTGACGCACCGGTGAAGAGATTAAGACATAAATATTTACCTGAGTAATTCAATTTATGAATGGGTGATTTTGACATCCCTATCTTGTGGAAGTGGGAATTTCTCAAGGACTTTGATTACATATCCTCGGCTAATAAAATTCGATGACAGTTTTTATGCAAATAGATGTTGATTTCCGTGTTCAATGAAATTCCCCGATTATGACAAGAAACTGTTCGTTGGTTTGAGAAGAGGAGCTCTACTACACGCGTACTCAAAAATCATGGAAATCCCTCGTCTAACTCGGATGCGTCATCATACGTCAATTAGATAGAAGATTGCCCTGGGCCGAAAATAATTAATTGCCAGACACGTAGGCCAGTGTTCTTGAACCTGGCGACCTTCCAATGATTCGTGGTTTTTTCGAAGGAAGAGGAAGATAAGAAGAATAAGATCATTAATCTTTAACTTCAAATAAAAAGAAATAATTTGATTATATAATTGTAATGATCGCAATGGATGTCTTTTATTTTGGGATTGAAAATCCTTCGAGCAATTTATAAAAGATAAATTCGTTCAAAACTCAATATTATCCTTCAATTTATAATCCCGTTTTCTCGCAATTCACAGATCAGTTGCGGAATACTTTCTATCATGAAAAAATCATAGATAACTGGATAACTAAATTTATCTGCCTCTTTTCAAAATTGAAGACCAATCGCTATAAACTTTCTCAGACACCCATATAGATGATGCTCATATAGATGTACGAGAACTCCCGTTATTAATGTTGAACTCAATTTTTCCCACCCATCGTTTTTTCTTCGTCAATCCCACCCATCGGTCATTCAAGTATGTGGCATCGCCAACGAGGTGAAAATTTGTAAGAATCTTGAAAAAAAAATCATGAATGGGTCATGAATCAGGATTTAATCTATGAAAATCGATCGATATCTTTTCGAACGAATTATTTTTGGATTGATTTTTCAACCGGAACGTTGACAAAGTCGAATCTTTTTTAAGAAATTATGGTTTTGAAAAACTTTGAAAACGGAATTTTCAATTCATTCAAAATTCATCGTAATTTGACACTGAATATTCATAATTTCATTAAAAATTCCAATAGGTTGAGGAATTCTCTTCTCGATGCTGTTCAAAAATTAAGAATTTCACTGAATTGTCATTGTAATCTGAAATTTCATTCCTTTTTCGCCTTAAATCGGATACAATATCACTCTCCTAAACATTGCTGGTTGACTGTCCATAAAATTTCAACTTTTTTCTAATAGTGAAAGTATCCACCGTTGAGGTTCCGGTTGAATTTTGCTGAAGAATGACCAAACCAATAATTCGATGACTTTTTCTCGCACTTGTTATCCATATTATTAAGAAACTGCTGAGTCATTTTGATGTATAATCCGCACAGACGCTTTGATTGCTTCATTGATTGGTGGGAAATTGATGATGAAAAATTTGATAATAAGCAGTCCTACATTCACCCGTATATAAACCCACATAGATGCTTGTCATTCGACGAGAACAATAGCTTCTTCATCGGAAAGTTCAAAATGAAAAATTCATTGACTAAAATAGACCGCTGTAGTTTACCGAAATATCAATTCTTCAAATACCAAATTTGTTCATCAATGTGATCGGATATATTCGATGAGTGGAGCAATTTTTCATCTCTTCATATGTGTTTCCAATACTATAATTAGATTCATCTCGCTAACTGAATTTTTTGAAGGATTTTTTTTTATTTCATCAGTGACGTCTACACTCACTTCATTCGGAGAACCCATAGCAGGACATTAAAATACACGAGAAGAGAGAGAAAGATCAACACATGAATTGACCATGACTCTCGATTCCGTAAGATAGAAGTGTCAACGGACGAGCAAGGCTTTGGGGATTACCCTCACTTAATGTCTTTCAACATGAATAAATACGCGTGACCTTCCTTCTTTCTTGTTTTCTTGTTTGAGCAGTCTGACTACTCGAGGGTGTATCGACAACGATATTATTACCTGAAAGATATACGTAGGATGACGCATTCAGAAATTGAACTTTTCATTATAACATTCTTATTTATTAAACTTGAAACAATTGCTCAATCATAATCATTCCAACTAAAACTGATTGTCACTTAATTCCGAAAAACCATCATTTTCTATAGAAATCAATTATCGCACTGCCTCTCGATTACTGAATAAAATTCTATTTACGTTGAAGAATTCTGAATTCTATTCCTGAGATGACTTGGCACGTTTCTTCTTTCTGCAGTGAAAAGAAAATTTAGTTTTCAATTTGCTATGTATTTTTATATTTCAATCATATCGTAGTTCTGAATGATGATTCTCACCCATGCGAAGATCCTCCATAAGCCGTAGCTACAGAACTAGCCACACCGCCCTTTCCCGTTGAGTAACTGTTAGCAATGGCCGTGATCATTCCAGGAGGCGATCCATCAGATTCTGATCCCCTGTGACCGTAAGAACTTGGGAATCTAAATACCATAGGGAAAAAATTGTTGAGATTTGGTACTTGACCGCCGCGATCTGTTTTATATGGTTCTTCTTCTTCGCTCTCTTCCTCCTCCTCTTCCTCAACTTCTTCTTCATCCTCGTCAATCGGAACCGCGGTTTTCTTGTTGTGTTTAGTAGGCTTGTGAGCCTTCGATGGATACTTCACAGGGTGATTTTGCGGAACGATTGGTTTCTCTGATACTGGAGCTTCGGTTCCATACTGTCAAAGCATAAATGTGAACAATTTATCAAAATTTGCAATCACAGACATTCGGAAAATTGGAAAAATTACAACGACCTGTTGCAAAACTTCGAAAGCAAACCCATGAATCAGCTAGGGTCAGATCTGGTCAGCCCATACGAGGCTGACTGTTATCAATACCCGCGTACCCGAGTGAAAATTCCGGTCAGGTCTTGATCAAGTTTGGATCAGGTTAGACCTGACCACTGATCAGGTATT
This sequence comes from Diachasma alloeum, assembly GCF_001412515.2. Lineage (NCBI taxonomy): Eukaryota > Metazoa > Arthropoda > Insecta > Hymenoptera > Braconidae > Diachasma > Diachasma alloeum. The sequence goes on along the minus strand of NW_021680379.1, from coordinate 1,037,800 downwards.
GATCAAGTTGACGGATCTGGTCTTGATCAGACATGTTACGTCTCTGACCAATCCGGATTTGATCAGGAGGAATGGATCCGAACTTGATCAAGTCAACTGTATGAAAACCGGATGACCTGTCTGTCAGTATCAATAAAAATTATCTATGATAATTAATCCAAAACAAGAGATAATTTTATTCTTTCACCGTAGGTCGCCTCTCTTAATGAATCTCTACTGTTATTACCTCTGAAAAAGCTTATTTTTTTACCGATGCTGGGGATCGAACCGGGGACCCTATGATTGCGAATCCTATGCCGTAACCCCTNTATGCCGCCTCTCTTAATGAATCTCTACTGTTATTACCTCTGAAAAAGCTTATTTTTTTACCGATGCTGGGGATCGAACCGGGGACCCTATGATTGCGAATCCTATGCCGTAACCCCTACGCTATCGCGCTATTACTATTGAGTAAACTGTACATTGCAGTGTATTCTCAGAGATAAAATATGTTCAATTTAATTTTTATTTATTTCATTAATGAATAATAATAATGATAATAACAATAACACTAATGTATAAATAGACATTTGGTGATTTTTTTTCTCAAGATCATGTACGTGTAAGTTTGATACTCCTCTAATACGTATTTACGGCATCATCATCCCTCCCTTCTGTACATTTGAGAAGGGCTGGTTGTTAATTAAATTGATTAATTAAATTTAATTCATTAAATTAAATTAATTTAATTTGATTTATTTTAATTATAGTATAATGATCCTTTTTAAAGATTGAAAATAATTATTGATAATACCGACGGTAGTGGCCGTGCGGTTAGAGTGCTAGACTCGTATGCCAATGATCCGGGTTCGCTTCCCGGCACCGGCGGTCAAAATTTATAGCGCTCTAATCTCACAGTTTCACTGCCGAGCGGTAGTCCCGTCAAAAGGACGACTGTACCAGGGCAGGTTTTTCCCTCGCATGAGGTATTCTCACCCTTCGGCAAATGCGGTACAGGGGGTTGAGGGGGGTGGGAAGGGAACAAATCGTAAAAACCCGAAAGGGTATACGAGAAGAAAAAAATTGTTTAATTATTGATGATGGTTGATAAAACTTAATTTGAATAGTATAATAATAGTTAATTAAATTATCCGATAAACTTATTAAAATTAATGTCAGGTAGACCGGATCAGAATCTGATCATTTTCTCTTTAATTGACCCCGTTCAAATGCCGATCAAAGACATCAAATCCGAATTTGCTCAAATTGGGGTCAGGCAGCCGACCTCAGGGTGAGATCGTGCCTACCTGATCAGAACTTGATCTGAATCATCCTGCAGTTTTCCGGATCCGATCTACTGGATCAAAACTTGGTCAGGTTCTTATCAGGCATCATCTGATCATGTCTACCTGATCAGAACTTGATCTGAATCCACCTGTAGTTTTTTGGATACGATCTGCTGGATCAGAACTTGGTCAGGTTTTCATCAGGCATCATCTGATCATGTCTACCTGATCAGAACTTGATCTGAACCCGTCTGTAGTTTTTTGGAGCCGGTCTGCTGGATTAAAACTTGGTCAGGTTCTCATCAGGAATCACCGGATCAGTCGAACCTTACAAAAACCTGATCAAGTTCTGATCGTGCTTCAGGTGGGCCTGAAGCAATTTCCACTTCTCACGATTTCTCGTCTGGGAATTGGTATTGCATTCTTCCCAAACTCGAAAACTTGAAAATCACTACAAAATGATCTTGTCCCGGGCTGCTGTGATGGGTTTTTTTACTCGTGTACTTGGTCAGTCCTCGCCTTCGGCTCGGACGCTAACGCCGCACGAGTAAAAAATCCCACCGCAGCAACCCGGTAAAATACTATTCCTAATCGCTCTAAAAGAGCACTCATTGATTATGATTGTTATTATTATCATTGTCAAGTTGGTTATTTCTCAATGATTCGCTCGTTTAACACGCAAATTTTTCAGATCAAGTGACATCATGTGATCGCTTACCGGCTGAATTTCATCCTGCTGCTGTGGCTGCGCCGGCTGCGGATCCTCATCATTCCCACTATCTGAATAACCCTGCTCGCCTTCATCACCGCTATTCGGCGCGGCTTCAGCCTCTGCGCTCGACACCTCAGTATCGTCTGCCGGTTCTGGGCCAGATTGGAGATAATTTGGATTCCTTCCCCCCAGATAAGACCCGCCACTGACAGCATTACCTTGAGCGAAGACACCAGTTAATGGGCCAGGATCAGATCGAATTGGATGGTAGTATCCGGTGAACATCATCGTTTTATGAGGATAGGACGGAGTTGGTTGTTTTTTTAAACTCATCATCAGTATTGGAGCGCCATTTGAATCCATCACAATGGAAACTGCAAGGGAATCACCAAAATAACTTTAGCTAACAATTTCCATACAATTTCAATCAATTTCTAAAATTTAGAAAATTCTTCATCATAATCCCCATTTCACTGATAACTTCAACTTACGTGGTTCCCTGGATAATGACCTAGTCTCTCCAACAGCAACGAAAGCTGCAACCACCAATAATCCACAAGAAATCCAAGCCATTTTAGTCAATAATAATATAAATCTCTTTGAACGTTATCAATCTAATTCGTCTGCTTTAAAAACACTACGCATCACTACTTCCTCGAGCACTATGATGATTCCTTCGACAAGTGAAGCTCAATGATTCTCCCCAATTTTGCAATGGCTTATATACCTCAAGTCCATGCACCGTGATTAATATGGGGAGGATCTTTTCTTGGATGGTATAGGACGGGATCAGTGCCTCCCTTCCCTTCTCTTTGCCATCCTCTCTTGTTTCGTTGCTTTTCTTGGTCTTCATTAGGCAGACAGTTGGACGCACATGCGGACCGACTGCCACGGGTAACCGAGCATTGGTCACAAATACGTGATCAGGGTTGATAATAGAGTCAACTCCTGGAATTTTATGAATTAATCGGTATTGGTATGGATGAGAAGATGAAGATGTCGGTGAACTTTGCAGACTGTCTGTCTTCAATGTTCTTATTGATTCTCACACTTGATTTGCTTCTGCTCTTATGCGTCATATTGTAATTTTGATGGAAATAAAAAAAATACATATATACAGAACTTTCTCTCATGTATTAAGCATAATGTTGATTAATTAAATTCAAATGGATGTATTTTGAATCAAGAATTTCTTGAGTTTGCCATATTTGTCTCAATTTGACATCAATTCTTCCTGTTTGAGTAGACGTTCACTTGGAAGGTCACAAGTGGTGTGATTGGGGAGTCAGGATTTGAAAAAAGTAACCGGTCAGGGGTCAATAGTTCCGCAGAAAATTAATTCTGTCAGATAGAAAGTGCATGGTCTGGATCTTGAAAATTACTGGGACAAAAGGTATTCCTCCCGGGGCCGAATTGCCGATGCTGTTGAATCGGCCGAGAATTGGCATGCCAAGCCTTGGCGACCCACTCACGGCCAAGCATCGGGTTTGGACTGGCATGCCAAGTCTCGGCGAGTCTTTCACGGTCAAATGTCGGCTGAACGGCAGATGGCCATTCGTCGAATACCAAGTCTCGGCCAATAATTGGGTAAACTTCGGACGCCGAGACTTGACAAAGGTCAAACAGAAAAGACAAGTTAACCAATTCCAAAGGTCAAACCCTCATTAGAATCAAAGTCTAGCAGGGAAGACGAGCGCAATAATGTAAAGGGTCAAAAGGGTGTCACAAGGGTTACGAGAGGCATAAGGGTCAAATAGGGGTAATAGCAAACGTACTTGTAAGGGTTGAAGGCTTTTATAAAAGGTCGAATGATCATAGGGGTCGAATGGGTCATACAGGAAAACGTGTAAACAGATGTTAAGGGTCAAACGATCATAAGGTATATAAGGGTTCAAACTCGAGAACTTGATACTGTAATCTTATTATTTATTGATCATAAATAAATAGGCTGTTTGCCATATCTATATCGAGTTTCATAATTGAAGAAAATTAAAGAATCAGATAAGAATACCATATTTTATTCATATAGCCGATAAACTTCTTCGTAACTAACAACTCTACGGTGGCTGAGTAGGTAAAGTCAAGGACTACCAACCCGAAGGTTCCAGGATCGAATCCCAACGATTCCAACTTTTCACACATCATTATCAGCGGTTATCGGTTTCTTTAGGAAGGATTAACCGAAGAATGTACATTAAATAATAAAAAAATGATGTATTAATTAATTTTTTCAATTAATAAAAATGAGTATTGGGTGGGTCCTGGGTGCCAATCATCGACCGGCGCTTAGCAACCAATACCGGCCCAACATTATCAAACCAATAGCTAATCGAGGCTGGGCCAAGGCTGATTGAGGATCGGCACCCAAGCCTCGGCAGCTCGGCTGCCAGTACTGGCCCAATCTTGGCCCGTTCAACTTTTCGTCTCCAGGCCCTTCTTGTCATTTACCATTAAAATTTATAAATTCAGTGTTCTTTTTGAATACTGCCCCTTTAAATTTTCCATAAAATTTACATGTTGAATGGAATTGTATGACGCAAATGGACTTCCATCAATCAAAGTACGAGAAAGATGTATGAGACAAAGCTCGGAAAAATAAGACGATTAATTATTTATCAGAACATCGGAATTTTGTCGTCAGACCGTCTTACAACCCTTTGCGTCAAAGAATCATCCTGTAGAATTCAAATGTGTACCTATTGACGCGCGTAACTCTACCTCTCCATCAATTTCTTCATTTCTCATGCCTTCCCTGAGTCATTCTCTCGCAAAGCCCTGCGTGGTGGGCGCGATGACGGAGTCTAATGCCATTGTTGAATCGTGCAGTGTCATAAATTTGCAATATTTTCTATAAATACACAGGTGCATGATAACATCGGGAGGGGTAGGTGCGGAAAAAAGATTAAACAAAATGAGAAAAGCAGGAGGACATCGTGTTGAGGCGGATCTGGAAAGACTGAGGAAATCGTTGATGCTAGACACGAAGACAACGGCCACCGCCATTGGACACTGCCGGACTTTTGATCCGACTGGCGAGAGTTATCGTCGCCTATGACCAACACGTCAGGCAATCCGGATAACTGACATAATATTAATATTGAGAAGCAGCTCGGCTCGGCAACCGTTACGTCAAACGATTGTATTTTGCAATTTATATATTTATATGTAATGCAAGTAGTGATGATATGCCGTTCTATGCATGTCTATATTCTGACTGCCTGCATGGTGATGAGTGTTATGTTTCTCAAAGGGGTTACCGCCGAGGCAAAGATGCATTTTTAACAAATAAGATTCACACATTTCTTCTCTTTCGATCAATTTCAGGAGATACACTACGGATTGTCCAATTAAATTCATTAAATCGCATTAAAGTTTACATGAGAGAAGGCAATTTATATAGCGTTCTACATCTTTGTGACGTCATAGGAAATGATTGGATAGGATTTGGATGAGGTAGGAGGGGAACCGGGATTATTCTCAATATGAATAACAAGAAAACTTTTACTGAAAAAAATGGATCGTCCAGACCGGGGTTTGAATCCGGGACTTTCCGATTTAACTCATTGCTTCCTCTCACGGTACCTCACTTTTCGTCATTTTGTAAAGGTGTGCGTGTGCCTCCCTGCTTTGCTAATGGCGCATTATTTCGCACTGCTTCCGACTACTTTCACACCGGGACGATTTGCGACGTTCGTGAAGCAAAGGGCTTCAAGACTACACGGAAAAAATTTTATGGTACAAAGTACTAAACTCTCCCATGAATCACGGGACATTTTATTGGTGGACAAAAACTCAATAGGAATCAATGAAAAACTAATAAGATCCGCTGAACAATTAATATAGGGGAGGGTAGGGTAAAATGGACACTTTTGACTTTTTTAAAAATATTCATGACGTGTTAAATTGTTCATGAAATGGAATAATTTTAGTTTTCAATAAAAAGAACAATGATTCGTCTTTGAGATGAGCTTAGACTGAGCTCAATTGATAAATCTGTTTCTGAGTTACGAATATTTTTTAAAAAAGTCAAAAGTGTCGATCTATCCCATCCCTCTCCTACTCACATGAAGTTTCAACGAACATGGTTCCGAAATTTTTGACATGTCGACAGCGTCTTTTTTGATAAGTAGACAGAAAAAATTACCAAAAGTGCCCGGTCATTTTGTCGTGTACCACACAGAACATGTGCTACTACCCAACGGTTATTTTTTCCTTCAGTTATATCTTCGTACATTCCTTTTTTTGATGTGCTATTGTAACTTATAACCTGATCCGCGCTAAAAATTACTGAGATTCTCCTGACCGGAAGCAACGAGTGTTGAAAAATTTGCCTCCTTCGTTTGTTTGCAACGAACCTATCGGGAAATACCTGATAATTTTGAAGCTCTTGTTCCCTGGTAGGAACTGAAACAAGGCCAAGGGTACGCCGAGGATGGCCAACATTGGGTCACCCTCGGCCAATCTTAGCCCATTCCTCTACTCCTACCAGGGTATTACATACGAAAATTCTACTTGATTTCAACTAAATTCTTATTGAAAATTCTATCAGTTTTTCTCGGATTATATTAAAAATGCTGCAGCTGTGAAAATATTTTGAAGAAAAAATCAATGGAATTTTATTTTTCTATATAATATGTTCTATTGAGATATTTTCTACAGAAATTCCTGGGCTCAAATGTTCCAAATTCTTTTAATGATAGGAGAAAAAATAGGGTCAAAAATAACTTAGAAAATTCATGTCAAGGAATTCTTATAGAAAATATTTAAATAGAAAAAGTTCTACGCAAAAACCAAATTCTATTCAGTCTTTCTCTGAAATTGTTTTCATCGGAGATTTTGTGAAAAATATAATGTGACTCACAACTCACGCAACTCCCTTCCCCTTCGTCGCAAAGCGCCACAAACTACAGACACCCTTTCCCCACTTCCCTAATCGTGCGAAGTGATATCTGAATGATCCCTTTGGGAAACGCATAGTCAGGTAATCCCTATCGATTTATATTAAGTAAAGTGAAGCGCCGCCCTGTTAAAACCATAACAATAAGGTAGGGAAGAGGAGGGCAAAACGGACCACTGACAGAAAATTGATAATTTTTTGATTTTTTATTATAAGAATAATAGTAATAATAATGAAATGTAATAATTATAAAACTGAAGAATCAATTATTTGAAATAATGATAATTCTTTTCAGTAAAATATAATGACAGGTTTTGCTTCCGAATGAAAGAATTTAAGGGAGATTGCGAAATTTTCATAATTACAGTTGTAGCTCTCAATCGGCTCTACAAAAAAGATTATAACAAAAATTTTGCCATCTCCCTTAGATATCGAGATATTCATTGAAAACTGGTCAATTGTCAAAATTGACTTGTAGCGTTATACCACTTCGCTACTAATTTGATATTATATGGTAAGAGTCGATACCCGAGAACGTTTACAAACTTTTGTGAAATAAACCGAATGAATTGGCGACATAATAAGTGAATAATTGTTTATTGAAAGTGTTCTTGTCTATAATTTCTCTCCCTGCCCTCTCTCTCTCTCTCTCTCTCTCTCTCTCTCTCTCTCTCTCTCTCTCTGTCATTCTAACCTCTGCTCGCGACCAGATTTTCTAGCCGCTCTTTGCCCAATTATCTGCGCTTTTCCTTATAATCCTGATTTACTCCCCGCTCCAGCCTAATGCCACTTACCGCTTCACTGCTTTTTATCTCTGAATTCAACTTTAATCCGTCCAAAAACCGCTATTAAATTCGCCACTGGTCGCACCGCATGTGTCGCGTGTCGCTACCACCGCGCCAATCCCATTAAAACAATTAAGTGAATCAAGTTTTTCATGCATATGGGGATGAGCCAGGAGAGTTGGCGAGCTGAAAAACATTGAAAATAAAAATAAGGAATTTGACGGGCGACGAGTGGCAAGGGGGGTCGGTTGGCGTGGTGGGTGCGTCGCTGGAACGGCGGCGCGGAGTAATACATAAAGTAGAGCCCACTGAGATGGTGACGCACATATAACACATAAAGTAGAGTCCACTGGAACGGCGGCGCGTAGTAATACATAAAATATTGCTCATGCATGAGAGCACGTGTTCCAACGAAACCCGACGAGGAAAAGAAAATATGAATTAACATGCACCTCACTGTGAAATTGAATCGTAATCATTAATTTGATGAAAAATTGCCACAGGTGACGACTTGTGGGAATTGTGGAGGAACTTGACTACTTCCTTCGGATTCGATAAGTTTCACAGAGGAGAGAATGTTATTCTCGAAGTGATAGAGGAAACTCTATTACTGAAAACTCACAAGATCAAGTGTTACAAGTTGACGTGCGTTAATGTGAGTCGACGTGAGTTGACAAGAGGTCAGGACGAGAAAGAGCCGAGAAATGCATGTAATTGAGTGTTTGTGAGTGTTGAGGCAACGGCCTCATACTCGACAGGTCCCAGGGGTGGCAGCACTTCCTTGACTCGCTCTGCCTGACCGGCCGCGCTGCCATGTAGGTGCTCCAACCACGCACCGGCAGCGCTGACCTTCGTCTTCTCGAATCATTATTATTATTCACTCACAACGGTCGTTCTCTGTGCAGCGTCATTTTTTTGCTCTAAAACGGTTATCTCTAAACCGCGTGTGCATCTCAACATATCGTTTTTCTCTACCGTGTTTAACGGAAACAGTGTTTGCTCGCGGCTCTGATTTTGTGTATATTTCTCGACCCATATCTCAAATTGACTCGGAATAAACAGTTTTCCTTGTGACAAACTCAGCGTGTCTCGTGTCGCTCTCATTTCTCCAGAATCCCACTCCTTAACCCGCATCCGTGCTCCATCGGTTTTTTATTGTTAAATTCTCGCCGAAACA
>NW_021680379.1:1025512-1028321 GCF_001412515.2 Diachasma alloeum | reverse complement strand
CTACGTTTCAGTGAATTGTTCTACCTTGTATTTTCAGATTAATCCCATTCGATTAGTTAATATCACGTTATTTCTGATGAGCTTGTGATTGTTCATCTGAAAAAGCATGCCATCTTCACATTTATTCGATTGTTTTTTCGCTCAAATCACGATGCCATCGGACCTGTCAAATCATTATTGAGGTTAAGTATACTGGGATTGAGTAATTGGAGATGAACCTGAGGTTGAGCAGTGGCCATTCAACTAAAGCCCGGCGAAGCGTTTCGCGTAATAGTCTAACGCTGGGCTGTGAGCGCGTGACGCGGCTCAACCTCGGGTACATGTGACGCGCGTGGAGTTTATCCCAAGCTGGGGCGGAGTGGCGTATTTCTAGCTGGGATACGGGTTCCGAGCCGAGCTCGAGCGGCGTGATTTCTACCCGGGCTATGAACCAATTATTTTGTCGAGTTGAATTACGAAACGAGATTTTCTTGAACCCTGGCAGCCCTTGACCCAGGCCGCGTCAGGTGTAGGTCTTCTGCCAATTTATCAATTTAGTCGAAGATTTATTGAAAAATAAACGGTTTGCCTCGTTTGGAATGGGACACCCTATATAATGTGGTGATTACCTAGATAAAAAAAACTTGGATATATACGAAATTTTAACAGGATTTTTGGAGGCGTTGACGGAACTGCGAATGACTGCATGAAGGAATCGTCGTTAGTCACTCGATATTCGTAATTTTCCTGCTCTCGATGTCATTGTTTTCTAGGAATCATGACTGCATATTTCTCACATTCCTTTCACCGACCAACGGAGTGAACTACATAAATTTTTAAGACCAGCCTTCTCACTCCAAGGGGACATTTGGATAATTTGGTAGTATATTTCAGATGAGAAAAAAAATCAGCTCTCCACCAGTAAACAATCTTGACACAGACACATCGCATCCCGTCTTCAATTTGTATAAAGAGTTTTTATTCCCTTCCCTCATACCACGATGATGCAATTCCCATAATAATGAAATTCCGTGCTCGTACCTATGGCCATTCGTCTTGCAGGAATCTCCTTTGTCCGTCTCCGTACTCCTTCTGAACCACAAGTTTTACGCAGATTCGCCGGACAGTTTTATATTTTCATCGTTCCACGTGAAGACCGCGGCTCCAGCAAACATATCCACCAATTCCAATGCACTAGAAGTGATCCCAGCGGAGAATACGAGAAGACTCTGTATACTACGCGTACAAAATTTTGAGTTAATTTATATCATCAATTCGCCGAAAAAAACGTAAAACGAATATCCATGGTGACTCCTTAAAACAGATATTAAATCGAATATCAATAAATAAGATGATTCATTATTCATGAGCCGATGGCTATAAAAATAAAACCAAATTTATGTCTACAGATGCAAGCGGAGGGTCTGAAATCGCAGCATAGGATCGAGGAGACAATGTCTGGCAGGTAATAGTGAATCATGTAAATTGATTCGTTTATCTTTTGCAGTACTGGTGATCTTGGAAGGACTTAATTACGGCGAAGAAATTAAATGGCAATTTCTATGTTGACTGTCTAATTAATTATGGTTCAACTTGATAATTTATCAATTCTCACTTCTGCATGCATAGCCCGTGTAAATTTTGGTCAGGTCCAAGTTAAGGCTGGATCAGATTAGGCCTGAGGATTAATCAGAAAGTGATGTGATAATTGGATCAAGCCTTGATCAGTCATGTAACGCGGTTTTTAAGCAAGAGTTAAGGTATATCCGTAGAAAACACGGTTTTCTTGAGATTATCCCAGTGTTTTTCATAGATAATGTTTATAATAGTCCTCTGTTATTGAAAAAAATACTAACTAGCTGTACTACACAGTTTAAGAGATGATAAATAATTAAATGTGGGCTTCTGACACGCGAGGCATAGGCCAAACGGGGGTTCTTCTTCTTCTAATCCAAATGGCTTTATCCCCTCAATATGGTACATAGAGAGAAATTTTTTAGAAAAGAGGTTAGAAAAGAGGTGCAAAGTGACGATCAGGAAAAAATTCCAGTGCCGGCACTAGAAATTTTATTGGAGAAAACGTGAATTTTTTCCCGATTTCTGTGAAAATTTCACAGAAATCCCCAGAAATTTTACCAAAAATACCAAGAAATTTTACCGTAACAGCACTAAAATTTTTCACAGCCAGTAGATTGTATTTTTTTCCAGTACGCGTACTAGAATTTTTCTAAAAAATTTCTCTCCAGAGGCACGTGCCAATTCTACTCTAGTAATGGATTCTATTTTCCCCGAATTCGATTCTTCTATCTTATGAGAAAACCGTTCTTACGATGTTCTTAAAAAACTAATCCGTGATAGATTGATAAATTCCACATACGGTGAATTTTTTGTAAAATTTTACAAAAAAATTCATCCAAAATACAAAATTTGTTGATTACTCAACTCTAAAAAATGCAAATTTCGTAAAGGCATTCCTTATTTGATTCAAAAAATTAATTAACAAATAATTTCTTATTTGATTCAAACAGTTATTATTACCTGCATCAACAACGCATGAGAATAGAAAAGCTCAATAACTTATGAGAATGAAATAATAGTTATTTTCATCACAAGGTCCACATAGTACATTGTCATTAGGGCGATAAGCGGCGGTTTTCGATGAGTGTGAAGTTTGCAGCATGAGGCGTAGTATAGTCGGAGACGAGGGCCGCCGGAGGCCTACTACGCCTCATGCTGCAACCTCACACGATTCGAAAACCGCCGCTTATCGCCCGAATGACACATACTATTTTTCGTCACGAAGGCCCGAAAAGATAAGGCGGCGGGGGGG
>NW_021680379.1:917081-1025485 GCF_001412515.2 Diachasma alloeum | reverse complement strand
AAAAAAATTGGAAATTTATAAAACGGAAAATGATGGAAAGGGAATCCATAAAAAATTAAAACATCAATTGATTAAAATTAATTTTCTCATAGTTTTGATTATTCACATTTACTCTTGTTGCAAAAATGCCTCGTGAACATGTGCTGTTACACTCGATATCAATTCATCATCACTTGTATCAGCGAAAATATCAGGTGAATTCACTTCCTCGTCACTATCTGGTACCCAATCTGCCATTTTTCCTCTTTTTTTCACAAATTTTGACTGAATATTCTCCTCAAACACAATTTTCTCGATCAAACACAACAAACTCCCCGAAATGGCGTCTGATTATCTCCACACGACTGTGACCGATAGTTTGATTAGCGACAAGACCAACAGCGGCGCTGTACGCCTTACTAGACTATACAATCCGGTGAGCGACAACTATATCGGCACACTTCAAGTAGCAATTTATCGGCCCTAGGGCTGCTAAATGTGATTTAGCATGCCTGTTCCGCTATTTAACATGCCTCGGCCGCCCAGAGCTGCTATTTGCTATTTATCGCCCTCAAAACAGGCCCATATAACGCCATTATCGGGCCTCAGTGACGAAAAAGTATTTTCTGACGAATGTGGCTTTGTAAGCCGAGCCGAAGGCGAGGCCTATAATCACATTCGTCAGAAAATACTTTTGGACCGTGTGATGAATGCAATTTTTCGTCAGAAGGCCCGTAAACCGCGATCAAACCGAGCGAAGCGAGGTTAGAATCGCGGTTTACCGGGTCTTCTCACGAAAATTAAGTTATTGAGATTTTTTCCGGAAATCCATAGCAACTAACTTTTGGGTCCGATTGTTTTGGGATATACCGCAATCAGGCTTAATGGTTCTGGATTTGATCAACCCGATCTGGGAGAGAAAATTTGTTTTGTTAAAATTATCTCCATATCATTAATGAATAATAATTTTAATAATCATAACACTGATGAACAGATGAACGCTTGATGCATCAGTAGATTCAATTTTTGCTTTTAACCCTAGTTTGGTTACTTGACGGGAACTTGGGGCTCTGGTCACCTTCGCGGGGATTTGCCGCCGTGTTATTTAAGCTCCAGCGTTGCCGAATTCACTCTACACTGCCCGGGCGCGATTAACAAGTTTCCAGCAACGTCGCGCAACGGGCAATTTTATTTAACATGGGAAAAAAATTGTTCAACTGTTGGAAATGATTTTTTTTCTTCCAGAATTTGGGATGTAATATTAAAAAAACAATACTAAAATTTTCCAGATACTTTAATTGACGAATTAAAATTTTTTCGGATTTTTCCGGTCAACCAGCCGGTGACAAGACGAAAAAAACGACACGTTGCGGCAATTCCCTCGCATGGTGACCAATCTAGGGTTAAGGAAACAAGAATTGAAATAGAAAGATTCATTGTTCGGCAGATACTATTATAGAAAGTATACTTACATTAAAGTTTCTTCCCTACTGCCATATAAATCATAGACATTAATGTCGAAAAATACAGGGTAATTTCCCATGCTTCATTTGAAACAAGATAAACGTTATCCTGCAATTTGAACGTATAGTCCTTGAGTATTTCCCAAGCTCAGCATGCGTTGCATGTTTAGGTAGAAGGGATTGCATGATCCTTAAATATTGATCCTGCGGTACAAATGTGTAGCATTCGAATGCCTCGTCATTATAATCGCAGCCAACACTGGTAACGCGTGAGAAATTCTCACTATCATTGATGCATTCATATTATTTCATCCACCTGTGAGAAACACGCAATGGTTTTTTTTGTTTTTCTTGGAGGGTTTTTGCCTTTCTAGTTGTGCCGCAAAACTTTGCGATTTCAAGGCAAATCACGGAGGTATTAGAGTGCGGTAAGTCGGCGAATAAAGAATTGTGCGTGCCGGACAATGACCTTTTTTAAAGCAAGCTGGTTATTTCTATAAACAACGTAAGTCAGTCATTGTGAAAAACAAGCAGGGTTGCGAGCCTATTTGACAATAGCAATGTGACCGTTGCTTTATATGTTATGAGTCTGTTTTCTTTGTATCTCTACCAATTTCATTGGTAATAAGCTTCCGAATGGACCTGTTGCAATAGTTCTAGGATAAATGGTCCCCTGAAAATCGTTCTTAGAAAAGTGTTCCTCGGAAAAATGATTCCTATAGTTACTTTTTCACGCCGATTCCCGTTTTCATCGTTATTTGATCAAATATTAGATAATATGAACAAGCAGTTGACCGCTCCTATATTGCAGAAGGCACGTGACTGTTACTTTTTGTGTTATTTGTATTTTAATTAGTGATGCTGTCTAGACTAGACGAGAATTATTTTGGAAAGATCATCACGGTCTAAAAAACATCGAAAGTTTAGGAATCGTCGTAATCTCGAAAGACATTGGATCGGTGCATCTCGTCTCGTCTCGTGAACGTAAAAACCGAAAATCTCGAGATCCAGGCAAGATAAATGCTCTTGGAATTGTGACGAGATGCACCGATCCAATGTCTTTCGAGATTGCGACGATTCCAAAACTTTCGATGTTTTTCCAGACCGGGATGATCTCTTCAAAATAATTCTCGGCTAGTCTCGACGACATCACTAATTTCAATTTCCTATTTCTAGCAATTCCATTGGTAGTAAGCTTCCAAATGGATCCATAGCAATTCCCTTTTTCAATTTATCTCCAAAACTTTGTATAAACGGGTACATATATTTTGATTGACCTAGATAGATGACATCGAGACGAGTATTTTGAAAAACAAAATGAAATCGGTCAAGTAGTTTTTGAGATATTGACCAATATAGTTTTATACGAAAAGTTGAATATCTCTGGAACTACTGGATCAATATCGTTCAGCCAAAATCCCAACCTTTTTAATTATGGGAGCTACAATGATACCAAATTTCAACCTTCTATCTCAATTTCTTGTCGAGTTAGCGCGCGTACATGGAATCTTGGGAAAAAATGGAAAATCGGCAATATCTCAAAAACTTTGTATGAACGGGTATATATATTTTGATTGATCTAGATAGAAGACATCGAGACGGATATTTTGAAAAAAAAAATGAAATTGGTGAAGTAGTTTTTGAGATATTGACCAATATAGTTTTATACAAAAAGTTGAGTATCTCTGGAACTATTGGACCTATCGGGCTGAAATTGTGCATCAAACTTGAGGTTAATAGTACCTAGTATGGGTGAAAATTTTGCGTCCATATCAATGAATTTTCCTGTATTAATGATATATTTTCTAAAAAGTGGTAACCCAAAAACCGAACTATCAGACCCGGACATACAGACATTTTCTAAAAACATCATTTCTTCACGTTTCATACCATTCTACATCATTTTCAGGCAAAATTAGAGAATGTCAAAATCCGAAGAATACTATGCTTCTATTCGGAAGCAGAAAGAAAAAAAAACAAACTTTTATTATATAACTTTTTAAGGATGTTTAGCCGTTTTCAGCGAATCTTATTTTTTCGTGTTCAAGAAAAATTCTATGACTTTTTTGGCTGATAGCAGAACATATAAAACTAACTTCTTTGATGTTAAAAAAAAATTTATCGCAATAATCTCGCCAGAAATAAATAAACAAATTTTTCTTTGTACACGGGCTCTTATGGGATTTATGTTGTAATTTATAATTTACCTACTAAAAGATGCTAAAAGTAGAAAAAAAATAAGGTAATGTACAAAACTATACTGAATCAAATGGCCAGGGTACAATTTGGGGTCCCCGGAAAAAACGATGAAATATTCGAAAGATTCTATCCCGTATAAGCGCATGTTAGCGCATGCATTTGGTACATTTTGTCCACTCCATTTCTAAATAATAAACATGGGTTGGTGGATTAAAATTGTTATCAAGATGAAGAGAATAAATAACTTCATCTCTCAGTTGGAAAAAATCAATTTTTTTTGAAAACTTGCGATTTTGGATAAACATCTTTAAGTCATTCTGGAGGCTTATTCTCGAGTTTTGTGGAGACGAATTCGTGTGTAAATGCGTCTGCGTTCACGGATCGCCTGTGGGATTACCATGTGCAATTCGTAAACGAAGCCCCGTTCACATTCAAATCCGTTTACACGCAGGTCGAGAATAAGCCCCCAATCGATAAAATAACGATATGTGACTTTTTAGAAAAAAACATTTTTTGATGAATTGCTCTATACTAGGATGTCTGGACGTGGATCATCGGAGTTCTGATATCATGCATGATGAAACTATATAGAAAATCATGACGTCTTTGCTAGAAACTTTCATTCAGCAATTTTATTAACATTTTTCAGTAACAAACTTCTCCCTTGAAGTTCTCTAATTAAAATTTCTCCTAATTTCCCTCTTTTTCCGCATGAACTCTGAATAATTTACAAAATGCATAATTTTGTACATGAATAATGTGGAATAATACCTTTCAATCTTTAATTCAGAGAAAGATATATTTTTTTAAACTGGAAAGAATACACTGAGAAAAATTTTCTAGCAAAAATTCATGTGCTAGCAGCATAAATTAGTCACAACATGCACAATTGGAGAAATTATTGTGAAGCCCCAGAAACATTATCGGGCACCAGAATCGTTCTGGTGCTGCACAATAATTTTTCTAAGTGTGAGGATTGTGGTTCGTTTATGGTGCTCAGCACATGAATTTTTCTAGAAATTTTTTTTCCGTTTATCTAGTCTCTGTGAATTCCAGACAAATCCTCCAAATTTCTTGAAAAAGTCGTACTAAGTTGGGCCGTTACGTTTAAAAAAATACGAATCGATCAATTTTTCGAATCACTTCATTGAATAAAATGGATTTGAACTGAAATATGAATCATTATTTTTGTGAGCTATTTTCAAGAGGATATTTTCAAAAAGGAAATTTCCAGTCGGCAAAATTTTGGAAAAAAAATTTTACCGGAGAAACAAAGCCCCGATTCCCCAATTACGTATTTATTTTTATAATCCCGATTATTTAGACGATTTTACTTGTGACTCTAGGAATTCTTCTAGTAAATGCGCGAAAAAAAAAATTTTCTAATTGCAATAAGTTTAACAGATTCTTGGATAGACGGATATTTTTTTTGTCGAATCGATAATGTTCCGATATGTATTAGTGGCGTCACGTTAGATCTTGAGCGAACTTCCCACGTGTTCTGAGTGCAGCTAGTTGAGCATTGTTTATCAATTCGAAGGGCGATTCCATAAACGAAGGACAAAACCTCTC
Organism: Diachasma alloeum; assembly: GCF_001412515.2. Classification (NCBI taxonomy): domain Eukaryota; kingdom Metazoa; phylum Arthropoda; class Insecta; order Hymenoptera; family Braconidae; genus Diachasma; species Diachasma alloeum. Next base: position 1,020,272 of record NW_021680379.1, on the reverse strand, counting down.
ACGTCACAATAGAAAAAATGTATAAATTGAAAGTATCCGTTGAAATCCAAGAATATAAATTGATATTTCAGATACAAATGTTTGAAGGAAGCAATAGATTTTAGAAGCAACCAATCTAATCAGTAGTCACTGTTGAAGACCAGGGCGAGGAATTACCCGCTAATATCCATGGGGCAACATAAAATAACCACAAGTGTAACCGAATCGACATAAACACTCGTGTACCGAAGCGACGGATCGTGAATTGATAATATCTATACAAAAGTTATTCCTTTTGTTTTCGTGATTTCCCGCTTTAAATTGAATTACCTTATGCTCGTTGGTGAATTTATTGAAAGGAAGTAGATAGGAATCCGGTGGGAAAGAAATGAATGGAGAACTTGTTCTTTTGTGTGACTGAAAATTTTTATTATCCTTTTTGTAACAGCCGAAGTCCAAAAGCGGGGCCGAAACGTGTGATCACAGATGAGGTGGTGAGTGTCGTGCGGTTGTCCTCGCAAAACGTGCTCAGTTGAATTTTGTTTTATTGTAGGAATCAACGTTTACGATATTTCAGCAGATATCCAGCGGAACCAAGATCTTGCCACCTAGAAAATCAACGAGTCGAATTAGTTAAGACCAGGGATAGCCAAATTTGTAATATTTTATTACGGTTAATATTGTAGCCCCTAATTAGATAACATCACTCTTGAAATTTTTTGAGTACTTGACTATCATCAATTCAAATATTCAAATTTTCAACTATTTTATCAATCAATAATTTGAGGTAGGAAGATTGACGATTACTTGTGTAATCGAAAATTCCCGTTCAAGAAATTTGAATTATTCACTTAGTAGTAAATTTACAGTTTCATATTAACAAATTTTAAATATATCGTTATTCGTAAAAAATCAGATTATTAATATTATATTATTTGAAAAATTGAATCAACATATTTTAAACCGTCAATAATGTAAGGGTCAAATCCGTGTAATATTACAGAAATTTAATATTGATGGGAATCCCGGGTTAAGACTAGACCCGAAAAATGACGTTCCGAAGATTGTCTCAGGTACGTTAAAAACTGATTCAAGCATTGTCAGGGTTGATTTAAGGGGTCTCCGCAGTTGCGATGGGCGCGCGGGTGAGTGGAGTGTGAAATAGTCAAGTTGGTGAGGTTAGTTTCGAGAGAGACGGGACATCAACCATGGCGTATGTTGGATAATGACAGACATCGCCATAGTATTTTTATCATTAATTTATTAAACAAATCAACGATAAAACCCAATGGGACTTCGTGCCCATATGGTTTAGGGCTTAATATAGAACAATTTAGCTTCCTTTGCTGGCTAGCACATTGTCAACAGTGTGAGGGGTATGGGACAAAGTAGCGTCCATAAAGGTTGTGTATAAGGCGCAATTTGAATAATTAATTAAACACGAACGAAACCATAAAAGTAGTTAAAATTGCTTTTACAAATACCTTTTTAACATTTTTGATTACTATATGATATATTTAATTCGCAAGCACATTGTCATATTTTACCCAAAACTACTGCGGAGACCCCTTAAGCCTCCGTTGGTCGCGCTATGAGCACCGCGCCGCACTTTTTCCGATTTTTTTAACTCTACTGCAGTAAAGCTTCAGAAAAATTTCAAAAAATTTGACATCTCATTTTGAAGTGTCTAGAAGCCCTATCAATGAAAATATCATAAGTAGTTAGATTTTCAAATTTGTATTTCGAAACTTCGGACCGTGTACTGTGTATAAGGCGATTTTTTAGAAAAACATGACAACCTTGAGCTTGAATATATAATCTCACGGGACTTCTTCAAGTATACGATCTAGATCACTCTCGATTTTTTTCAAATTTTTCCTAGATCTTTCAATTTATGATTATGTCGATTTATGCGGGTGCGGCGCGGAGCTCATGGCGCGACTAACGGCGTTCGTAAGTTTTGCGCGACCAATGGAGTGTTAAGTATATGGGCCATTCGATCAAATTTTATTTTTTAAAGGGAATTTGGAAATTTGAAATTGGGCTAAAAAGTGAAAAAAATATTTCTTTAGGGGATAATGAATCTGCACGTTTTAGATGATGCCGAATCTTCTGAGCCCAACCTTTTAGGACAATTTTTTTCCATTTTTTCAAAAGTTCAATTCAGAATTTCCAAAACCCCTTTCATTTTGAAAATGTGCTAATGAGGGGAACTTAATCCCCTAATTCGATAGATTCCAGAATATTTTTGCCTTGAAACCATCATTTTTTGGTTAATTTCATTTATTTATTTTCTAAAATTATTTTTTTTTCTAGATTTTAGCCGGATGTAAGTTCTGGAGATTCTAGAATCTAGAAAAAAAAATCTTGAATTTCCTTTTTTTTTTCTCTGTGTACATTATCAGTTCTAATTTAAATGGGGACGTTGTTTATCTTTTCCACATTAAACTTGAAAGTCTATTTGTAGTAATGGAAGATTGTATTTTGACATAATATCGAAAACGAAAACGGAACGAAAAAGAAAAACATTTTTTTTAAATTTTTTCTTCAATTTTGTCATGATCTACTTGAAAGGACGCAAAACGAATGCGTTAGGCTTTTTATGATGGATGGCGCAAAATCGATTCGAGAGGTGTCTTTTTATTTTTATACACTTCTTATTATTTATTTTGTACCTTTTAATAATTAATAAAGGTATTATTTATTAAAAAGGGCATTTATTTAACAATATTATCAAACCATGACAATTATCCAATTATTAATTTTTTATTTATCATTTCCTTTTCGGCACCCCGGGTAGAAATTCAACCGGGGATTCAGCCGCAACTCGGGTGAGCGCGAGCTCAGCCTCGGCTTGCCGCTTGACCCGAGTTCATGCCGCGACACGCCGCTCCATACCGGCTCACAGTCGAACGCTCATCAGACGGCATAACCCGGCACTTGAGTTTGAGCTGTGGCTCAACGCTTAGCTCAACTCAGCTCCGATTGAGTCGTGTCGTTTCGAGTGGAGGGTGGAATAGAATGATATTTATGCATTTTTAGAATATCGATTTAAAATTTGAATACTTTGGAAAATCAAGAAAAACCGAGCGGAAAAAACTTAGAAATCTTACGCCTAAAAAAATCTATAGGAACATAAAAACCTATTTACTTTCTTGCACCAAATTTTACCTTAACAAAAAGACTCTATGAAGTTGCATAATCTCCTATAGAATCGGCGCAAGAAACGAATAGAATTCTAATAGAACTTCCAGAGAATTCTCATAGAATTCCAATAGAAATTTAATAGAAAGCGCTAGGTTTTTCTGTTGAATTTTTTCATGCGTGTTATTTTGGCATACCTGTATTCAACATTTCCCTAATAAATCGTGGAATATTCTTAGAACTCGTAGGCCTATCGAAAAATGAAGAATATCCTCTCCTGTAGCGTTGATAATTAATAATAAAGGTTCGTTAACGTTTTTCAAGTGATTATTTTTCTTGATTTTGTTTGTTGTATTCGCGAGAAAAAAGAAAGTTTTGACTACGTTTCAGTGAATTGTTCTACCTTGTATTTTCAGATTAATCCCATTCGATTAGTTAATATCACGTTATTTCTGATGAGCTTGTGATTGTTCATCTGAAAAAGCATGCCATCTTCACATTTATTCGATTGTTTTTTCACTCAAATCACGATGCCATCGGACCTGTCAAATCATTATTGAGGTTAAGTATACTGGGATTGAGTAATTGGAGATGAACCTGAGGTTGAGCAGTGCCCATTCAACTAAAGCCCGGCGAAACGTTTCGCGTAATAGTCTAACGCTGGGCTGTGAGCGCGTGACGCGGCTCAACCTCGGGTACATGTGACGCGCGTGGAGTTTATCCCAAGCTGGGGCGGAGTGGCGTATTTCTAGCTGGGATACGGGTTCCGAGCCGAGCTCGAGCGGCGTGATTTCTACCCGGGACTGTGGAATACGAGTGAACAATTTTGAAACATATTTTCGATCAGAAATTTCGGAAGCGTAACATTCATAAAGTGCTGCTTTACGGGCGAAATGACAAAATAACTATTTTCGTCACAAGGCCGAAATAGTATATTTCGTCACTAGGCCGAAAATAGTATATTTCGTCATTTTTCTGCAATCATATTCGTCAGAATAGTATATTATGCCACCAGGCGATAAAAGTATTATCTAAGCGGAGCGTCCGTGAAGCGCTGCCTCACGGCCGGAATGACAAAAAAAAAATTTCTGACAAGTGAACAGACCGAGGCGAAGCCGAGGAATGCTATCACACGAGTCAAAAAAGCTTTTTTCGGCCGAGTAATGAACATAATTTTTCTTCACAAGACGTTTTACGGACAGTGTGATGAAAATTCTATTATATACGCTCTTGAAATTTACGCACTCGTGCACAAAAACGACCACTTTACACCCACTACCGTTTCAAACAGTGAACTCGGCAGGTATCACAAAAAATAGGATGTGTTACATGTGCGTGCGAAAAAGTGGCACTTTACGCACTAGTGACACAATATAATACATGGTTCAACAACATTCAATTTTGTACATCATTCGGTCCATGAAATATTCTGCGACGAATGTAATTATAAGTGCAAATACTCAGCAATGTAGTAATGGACTAATATTTTTGGCCAAACCTGAAAATCGATGTTTATAGAATTCTCTACATCACGGACGCGTGACATAAATTTAAATAATCAAGAGAGAAATATTGGAAAAAGTCTATGTGTGGAGTTTTCCTTCTGAAATATTCACTTTTTAACTTTTTTTCAATGTAATAATCATTTGTCAGCTTATTAGTGTAAAGAACTAGAAAATTACACAGCGTAAGAAAATATTTTTATTAGTATAAACAAATTAACATTCACATTCATCAGTTTTAATAAATGCTTTTTGTTGAAAAAAATGGCTTTAATAGCCGAATGGAGTCAATTTCGATTCAATTAAAAATTCATCAATCTAATTGATTTGTTAATTGATAAGTAAAAATGTATTCAAACATCGATGAAGGCCCTCGGGCGATGGCCACATTGGCAATTTGATATTTGCAACCAAAAACCGGTGAAATTTGAAACTTTTGGACTTCATACAATCTTAAATTTATTTCGTGCGATGATAAAAGATTTATTGATTATCGACGAATGAATTTTTTTGAAGGCTTGCATCGATTTGTAATCTTCAAATGAGTTTTTTTAAATAATTAATTATTTCGCAGTTATTGAACTCTGCGGTCATTAGCTAATTCGAGGTGATGAAGTTTATGAGGTTCAAATGATAAAGAATGCTCAAGACATTTGGATTTAACCCAATATTTCGACCTCCTTCATAGGGTCCTCCTCAGGAGCATATTTTATTACTTTCTGAAAACAAACCAAATCAAACAAGATAATGACCGCCGAAGCCAATAACTACAAAGTACACAAAAAAAAATTACTTGTGATCAGTAGTAAAAGTACTTGTACCCAGTACCAAGGGGTTTCTGGGGAAAAGGCACATTTTTGTACTTCCTCGAAGTTACAAAACAACTTAATGCAAGATCATGCGTTAAGTAACTGTTTACTGGTGAGAAGTACCTCAGTACTACTTGGGACAAGTAAAAAAATTACTTGTACTGAGTACCTGGTTAGTTCTTCTCAAAAGTACCAAATAAACTCATTATAAGTTGAGTATAAGAACTCAAAAATGCTTTTCTACCTCTTCTAAAAACCGAATTTCATCAAAAATTCAAAAATCCAAATAATTCCCATTTTGTGAGTAATAAAATTGAAAAGAAATTGAAAATAATTTTTCGAAGCCTTTTAAATGTTGATAACAACATAAAACATAAAAATCTCAACAAAATTGAAATTTTGTAGGTTGGAAAGCACACCAATAATTCTCGAAAGCATCCATAAAAATCGCAATTTATTGATTTTTTCCTACAAAATATCTTCTGCTGAACATTTCTATTCACAAAAATGCGTAAGAAAGCCCATTCTATCCGGTGATAATATTCGCTTTTTTCAATAAAGCAATCAATTGGAAATGCTGAAATTGAGGCCTAAAAGTNATATTTGCAACCAAAAACCGGTGAAATTTGAAACTTTTGGACTTCATACAATCTTAAATTTATTTCGTGCGATGATAAAAGATTTATTGATTATCGACGAATGAATTTTTTTGAAGGCTTGCATCGATTTGTAATCTTCAAATGAGTTTTTTTAAATAATTAATTATTTCGCAGTTATTGAACTCTGCGGTCATTAGCTAATTCGAGGTGATGAAGTTTATGAGGTTCAAATGATAAAGAATGCTCAAGACATTTGGATTTAACCCAATATTTCGACCTCCTTCATAGGGTCCTCCTCAGGAGCATATTTTATTACTTTCTGAAAACAAACCAAATCAAACAAGATAATGACCGCCGAAGCCAATAACTACAAAGTACACAAAAAAAAATTACTTGTGATCAGTAGTAAAAGTACTTGTACCCAGTACCAAGGGGTTTCTGGGGAAAAGGCACATTTTTGTACTTCCTCGAAGTTACAAAACAACTTAATGCAAGATCATGCGTTAAGTAACTGTTTACTGGTGAGAAGTACCTCAGTACTACTTGGGACAAGTAAAAAAATTACTTGTACTGAGTACCTGGTTAGTTCTTCTCAAAAGTACCAAATAAACTCATTATAAGTTGAGTATAAGAACTCAAAAATGCTTTTCTACCTCTTCTAAAAACCGAATTTCATCAAAAATTCAAAAATCCAAATAATTCCCATTTTGTGAGTAATAAAATTGAAAAGAAATTGAAAATAATTTTTCGAAGCCTTTTAAATGTTGATAACAACATAAAACATAAAAATCTCAACAAAATTGAAATTTTGTAGGTTGGAAAGCACACCAATAATTCTCGAAAGCATCCATAAAAATCGCAATTTATTGATTTTTTCCTACAAAATATCTTCTGCTGAACATTTCTATTCACAAAAATGCGTAAGAAAGCCCATTCTATCCGGTGATAATATTCGCTTTTTTCAATAAAGCAATCAATTGGAAATGCTGAAATTGAGGCCTAAAAGTACTTGAGAGAAGTTAAAAAATTACTTTTCACTAGTGCCTTTGGTACTTGTAAAAAGTACTAAAAGTATTGGCAGTAAGTAGTGATACTACTTCCTCCTAGTAGCATTTCTACTCGATCGGCAGATGTGGTACTTCACCCAAGGACACAAAGTGTACTTGGGACGAGTAATTTTAAAACTTTTCAAAAGTGAACTTCCGCCAAGTACCGGTTTGTGCTGGTGAGAAATCATTTTTCTTTGCGTGTAATTAAAAATTCAGTCAAAAACCTCTTCATAACATTAATAATGAACAAACAGCCTAGTTTAACTGAACCTTTTTTTAATCATTAGAAAATATTCAGTTGTTAGCATCCAACTGTGCCATCTGTTAATAGTTACCAACCCTTGTTGACAGTAAATCAATCTTTCTATCACTGTACGATTCAAAGGTTCCCCCTCTACGAACCCTGTATCATATTATCGATAAGGTACACTGATAGTCGGACATACTAAAACTCAGTCGATAAAACAGTTTCCCGGTGTATGAGCTTCTGCAGGTAAGCTACCGATTGAGTAAACTTTCGAATTTCTCTGACAAAGTGCTGGGAATTTCGAAACGCTCAGCAAGTAGAAAATCTTCAGACAATCAGACGCGACTATTCCAGACGAGGAGCTATACTGTTGATCGTTCAGTTTTTCCGTTCACTTCGAGGTACCTTTTCCTTTCAAAATTTCCTCCCCAAATAAATTGTGATGGTTGTTCAATAAACTGACGCACATACTGCGGAAATTTTGGAATGAGAAAGTGGAGGGCCAGATGCGTAATTACCTCTTCTTTGTAATATCTCGGCGCTCCCTTTTCTCCAGTTCTATTCGACTTCCATCGCTGGATACAAGCCTCGATGCAATTTCTGTAGGTTTACCAGGGGGACCTGTGGTTCCTGACGGCACGTTCGACAGTAGTTTTTTGCCCTGACGGTTTTCCTTTGATTTTCTTCTGACATTCAGGTCCGATGATACAACAATTTCGTCGAATGCTTGTCCAAATACCGCTGAAAATCCAACACAAAGGGATCACGCGAATGAACTTCTTCAAAATATCGGAAAATATTCTGTGGTAAACTACTCACGTTTTGTGTTAGTCTCTTGACTCTGAACGTTGACAATTACGCAGACCAATGCGATCACCAGAAGTGCCAAAAGTTTCGCCATGTTCGGGATAAATGTCGGAATGGCCTAAATGGTTTTTTTCTTTTTTTTTCTAAACAAATTGGCAGAACAAGTACTTCATTAAGCACAATAAAACCTCACGTCATACAGAACTTCACCACATCCAAAACCACTGAATTCATGTTTGAGTCAGTAGAATAAATTCTGCAGCGCGTGGGACAATAAATACTGTACTGACTCTGAAGTATGAAAGGCTGGGGCTTTAAATCGCGAGAGACTGCACAAGTAAAAGTTGAAAAATTGACGCGAGGTCACACCGCGTGCGAGGACTGGCATGACAAAGACAATTTAAATTTCACCATTTGAGTTTCGACAATGGATTGGCCTTCCTTATCAAACGATAATTTCATGAACAATTTTAAAATATGCATGATGAAATGTCAAGTGAAAAATCCAACCAATTTCTTGACACAAATAATTAGGAAACAATTATCAACAATACAACATTCGGGCGATTTCAATATTTAGCAAATATACTGATGCAAAAACTTAAACATAATCCTTCCGTACCCACAAAAATCAAGTGTCCACTTACCGACAATACCCCGAGGATACTTTCCGAGTAGACAACCGCACGAGAAATGCGAGCAGCAATCGCTCTTGAGCCAACAGGAGGGTCCTATCCCCCAGCACCAACTATACACAAAACACTTGGACGAAAGAACAGGAACCTCTAAGAAAAATGTATACACACAACACGCGGGAAGTGTGCTTTAAAACGTCACACAGACTGTAGGTTGTTGCACCGGACGGACCACTTTCTATTTCACTCTTTTATTTTTTACTTCTTACTCTTTCATCCTTTTCATTTTTTTACATTTCTTTTCTCGACGTTTACCACTTCTTCTTCATCTCTTTTGGCCATGGTGAGGAGGACTGGTTTACCGGCTAGCAGGGCCGTAACCCTTTACCGCAAAAACATTAATGCGTACTGTAAACAGTGATAAATTTCAACTAACTTTTTGGGTTATCGGACCGAGTCAATCTGCTTAAATGGTTTCATTTTTTATATTTACTGTGTTACATATGGAGAGCTATAGATCCTAAATGGAGGAATTCATTCATGCGTAAAGCTGTTTAAAAGGTCTCATGAATATTGAAATATTTGCAATTCCGTACATTTAAAAAATTGCAAATGCGGAATTTAGGTTTCTTCTTTTTGGTTTATGGGATTTTTTTATTTCTGAGGGAAACAATTCGCCGAAGACTAAAAATAGCACTCCACAATAGTTTCCTAACATCTGGTCGCTATATATAATTTAGCCACTGCATTGAAGATTGAGCGGACCACAGTATCCCTTCCATTGCTACATTACTGTTGCGAGATCGCGTGTCGCATCGGGCGGTCATTGCACGCTCTTTTTGGATCTCGATATCGCATTTTTTGCTTTTTGAACCCCCTCCCCACTCATCCTTTTCCCCTTGTCCAGTTAATCCTCCGTGAGTGCACCAAAACCTCCCCCGTTCCTCAATTCTTATTTTCCATTTATTTCTTATTTTATTTTGTTTTCCTCTTGCCTCTCTGTCATCCTCTCTCTCACTCTTAAAAACCACGATGCCTTCGTCTCGTTGAACTTTTGCATTTCTTATTTTCGAGAACATCTGGTGGCTGGCACAGGCAGACAAAGGGCCGGTGCATACACGAAAAGAAATCACCGGAGGATCGTATATATTCGATGGAGATTGAGAACACAAGGGGAGGGAGGGCAGTATTAAAAAAATGGGAGTATAAAAATTTATTTCCTCGTTTAACAAGGCTGAAACTTTTCAGGGCTATAAATCATTTTATTATGACGGTAATGGTGTTGATGATGGGATATAAATTACAGATGACGAGGAAGTGGCCTAAGAGGGGTTCCTTCAGCTACTTCAGTAATCAAAACTGAAAAAGAAAAAAAAATGAATTGGAAAAAAATTAGATATTTATCGTAGAAAATAATGTTTGCTTGAGGATGTGGCATGAGTATTCCATGCACTTTTAAAATTTTTCGTCTGAATTTTCCGTGACAAAAAGTTTAGGAAATCTTGTTATTGAAAAATCAAATATTCCATTGGTTTTCTGTTCAAATGGTCTGGAAATTAATACAATACTTGATTTTTCAGTTCAATTATTCTGTGAAAATTCAGAACAATCAAGAAAATTCAGGGAAAGATTGAAAATTTATGTCATTTTGTTTCTGAATATTCATATTCCACTAAAAATTCAATCAAGTTGTGAAATTTCCATCTCACTCTCACTGAAAACTCATGAATTTCATAACCATTTTTTCCCTAAATTTGATTTAATGTCACTCTCATGTGATTTAATACTATAGTATCTTCCATGAAATTTCAAAAAAATTCTAGCAGTGTGGATGAATCCGACAGAGGATTGATGAAAAATCTCTTTTGTTACTAGTTGAGAACAATATATGGGCCATTTTTATTATAATTCCGAAACTGAATCGAATATGAAGAGAATTAATAAAGATGATTTAGTGCACGGAGAGAAATGTTCAGTAAAAATTTCAGAACTCACAATTCGCTCACCGACTACTGAATCGACTCAGAACATTTAAGTGACGGTTTCTTACTTTTTCACAGGAGATTCAGATAAAAATTACGGAACGCTATGGAAAAATTCCGTGACAGTTCCGTAAAATTTCCTACAACCACATTTCACTCCGGAATTACGGAAAAGCTACATAATTTTTATTGAATATTTCTCTCCATGTGGCGGCACTGCTTCTCATGGATAATTTAGGCACGAAGAATCAAAATATCTCTCTCATTTTTCCCATTTCCTCATTTCAGTAGCTAGGCGCCAGATAAAAGGTCAAAGTCGATTTCAGCGCAATATCATTTTCTGCAAGACGTCTTGATTTCCAAAAGATGGTGAAATGTATTCACATACCTTTCTTGTCGCTGTCATTTTTCTGTCCAAAGAAATCCTTAAGAAACATTTTGCTTTTCACAACAGAGTGCACTCCAGAGTGCGAAATGTCTTACAAAAATTTATAGTGATCGTCATTGAAATTACCCCTAAATATCATTCACTATGTTTAAATTTCCAATTGTTTTTTTTTATTCTTGAAAGGTATGAATTGCATAAAGTAGTACGCCGCTCTAGATTATCCACTTGTGCAATGGAATTTCTTGTAAGCTACCACCGAAGATCATCGTGATCCCGCTCCTATTTAATTGAAAATCTTATCTGAACTGTTAGAAAAAAAATGAAATTTCATGGACAATTGACTACTAATTTTCAGGGGGGCGACACTGAATGCGATTTCGGGGAAAAAAATCATGAAATTTTAGATTTCACTGAAAATACAGTAAAATTCTAGAATGTTAAACAGCATAAAGTCGAGAATTCTTGAATTTTTTTGAATTTCCAATCTAATAATATGAATATTCAGTCCCAAATTACATTGAATTTTTTGTAAAATCTGAAATTTCATGATTTTTTCCCCGTAAATCACATTCAGTGTCACTGTCCTGAAACTTCCAGAATATATTTACCGGAATTTTCCGGTTTTTTATTCATTTTCAGGGAAAAATGGAACTGAAATTTACAGTTCTTTGATTTTTCCGCGAAATTCTGACTTTTTAATGACGAAATTCCTATAGTGGTAATTAAATTCTATAAAGTGTTAGAGTTAAGTCCCAAAAGTGTAATTTTGCTCTCGTCAAAGCTATCATTCATCTAAAAAATATCAATGATGAATAATTTTTTTTCGGGCATTTTACATTTGTTTTTCTTCACTACATTCAACGACTTACGTAAAGTTTAGCTGTACTACTTTAAGGGGAACCTCATAGTAGGCTCCCCTTAAGGGGTCGCCGCAGTTGGGCGAAGCAGCGATGGGTGCGCGGGTGGGTGGAGGGTAAAATAGTCAAGCTAGTAAGGTTAGTTTCAAGAGACACGAAACATCAAAACAAGGCGTATGTTGGATAATGACAAACATCGCGCAAAATTTTTTTATCGTCAATTTATTGATCAAATCAACGATAAAGTCTGATGAGACTTCGTGCCCATATTTTTTAGGGGTTACTGCAGATAAATATAGCTCCCTTTGCTGACTAGCACCTTGTCAACAGTGTGAGGGGTAAGAGACGAACTAGCTTTCATAAAGCTCGTGTACACTAAGGAAAAAAAATACTTTTGCCAAATAAATTTTCCAACTACAAGAAAATCCCCACATTTCAAATGCAAATATTTATATACATTTACTTGCGGTAAGTAAATTTACTTGGCAAAAGTAATTTTTTTTCTCAGTATATAAGCGCAACTTGAATAATGAATTAAACAAAAAGAACACCATAAAAATACTCAAAAACATTTTTATAATCTCTTTTTCACCATTCTCGATTATTATATTTATATTTAACTCGCTAGCACTTTATTGTCTTTTGCCCAAAACTACTTCGGAAACCCCTTAAGGATATTCTACACCCTTTCTGCCAAAATTCACGTTTTTTTAATTTTTCTGGCAAACTTATGATGGATTTGACGTGAAAAAATATAACGTTTTTGCGTTTTGTCATTATTTANGCACCACTACGCAACTTCGTGAGCCATTAAAGAATGACAAACCACAAAATCGTTATATTTTTTCACGTCACTCCCATCGATAATTTGCCAGAAAAATGAAAACAACGTCAATTTTGGCTAAAAGGGTGTCGAACATCCTTAAGCCTTCAATGACCTTAGTAGGTTCCAAAAATTATGGCTCTATCGTAGTTCAAGAGAATACACATTCACTTTGATTTAAGGTGTTTCGTGCGAAAAAGGAAAATGACGGCATTCATATAGAATTCATATAGAATGTTTATAATCACAATTGAATTATATGCAAATTTTCCTAGAATTTTTTCAGTTTTCCGTTTCAAGTTACAGCCCAACCTTCGTACAAGATACCACAGGATCTTTAGGGGAATAAAATTCCGAGAATTACATATCCCACACTTTACTTGCGCTCAGAAGGGAAAATATTTTGATTTGATATTCTTAGTACAAGATACTAGACGATTTCCATTTTTATGATCATTTGATTACGATTCCTGACGTGAAACACGAATGTTTGATTAGAAGGTATTGTTGCTTTTCGAAATAACAATTTGGAAATTCGAAATGAGTTAGTTTGTTAATACGGGGCAAAACTGCGAGGCAAAATTGAGACTTTCATTGGCATTTTGGTATTCATAAAAATTGGGTGGAATTTTGTTTTGTTTTGTCTATCTATCCACCCAAAAAATAGACGTAAAACACATGGTGCAATACGTGTAAAAAATAGATATTTTCCCGACCGAAGTTTTATGACCGATGCGTTTAATTTTTTTTGTTAACTGCAACGTGTGCCCATTCGTTTTGAAATTCAATTGATGTGCAATTAAGTTGTCGATTTTAGATGCATATATTTCAAGTAATTTCTGCAATATCTCAACTCCATTCTCAATTCTAGCCCCTTTGTCGAGTATCTTGTACGGAAAATGTGTAACGAAAAACATTCAAGCCAAAAAGTGGGGGTATCACTCGGCACGGATTCAGGCCTAGTATCTTGTACGGAGACTGAACTGTATTAACGATTTAAGCCGCTTTTTATAGATGGGCTCGTATAGACATTTTTCTGTTTAGCTCAAAACTGCGTTACCAACTGCGCTGATAATATTTAAATAGAAAAATCTCGATAAGAACTCATTTATAAGAAACGAGTTCAATCGTTAATAACTTGAAAAGGAAATCTGAAAATTATTTAGGAAAATTCATAGATAATTCAATTGTGATTATAAATATTCTATATGAATTCCAGATGAATGTCATTATCTACCTTTTTCGCTCGAAACACCTTAAATAGCAGGTATCAAGACGAGCACAAAAAGATCTGGGATGCGACAAACTGATTTCATATCAACGCCCACAACAAATTGCAATGTTTTTCACTTTTCTAGAATCAGATCCGTTTATTTACGTGTCGCAATTTTGTCTTCCGGTGGAAGTTAATAAAAAAATATAAAAACAGACAAAGATCAGGGACAATAGCACCGGTCGCTGGTGCGACCGAAGAGAGCCAGTTTCTTTTAAATCTTCCAACCAGCAAAAAAATCTAAAATATAGCGATTTGGCAAAAGGGCCTCTTGGCAATGCACCACAGCCCATCCCCGCATCGTCGCCACAGCCCGATAATAATTCCGCCAAAAATTTCCATCTCACTTCAACACTTCAGCATACATATGTTCCCTTTAAAACGAGTTCGAGTCTCTGTCTGGGCGTCTGCATATAGCGTAGGGTTAAAAACACGAGAGAGATCTGCGCCTGAGAACCCCGAGAAGATTCATTTTCTCTTTGTCCCTTCCCTTTTTTCACACGTTCAAACGAAAGCCCCCAAAAATATGCATACGTATGTGTGATATAGAGTGAGTGAAGTAGAAAAAAAAAATTAAAGGCATTCAACGCTGGGTGTAATATACGAGACACAATGGCAAAACTACGAGCATTACTACACCGCCAAATATTTCATCGGTTTTCTGCGTGTGTATGTGTTTGTAGAAGTAACCCCCAGAGGAGTACCGCACATAAATAAACACGCCCGTTTGATATTTACATAAGGCAAAGACGATAGCGGAGGAGAAATTCATCGAGTTCACGTTGTGGAGGGTTCAGGTGTGACGACCCTGTCTTTTTTATGTCATCATTTGGACGTGATTTATTGCATTAGGCGAGTCCATTTGTCATCGAGAACATCTGTATCTTGTTTTATGGGAATCTAACGAGATACATCATGGAAAATAATCCCTCAGTAAGGATTACATAGATCCATCCCAACTTACTAATCTGATCCTCCATATCCTCTATTACCACCAGAGGACGCTTGGGCGACGCTGAAAGTCGCCGAATAAGGCCCAAAGTTGAAACTTGCACTCTGGGCATTGGCCTGACTCGACGCTCCATGAGGCCCGAGTGGTCCTACGGATCCTGCGGATGCCGTGGCGAAGGAACTGCCACCAGCCTGATTTTGCGGGTAATAACCCCCGTGTCCCGGCTGCTGCCACCTAGAAGAACAGGATATATCCTTGAATGGCCGCTGGGGTACACGATATATATTCGGTGGGATTAAGGACCATGCGGAGAGGTGGGGGACGGCGAGGGGGAAGGGGGAGGGGGAGCATCGAAAATAAAAGGATTGAAGGTGAAGAAGGACGCAGGGAAGAGGGATAAGAAAAGGGAGAGTTCGTTAGCATCGAGGATCGTTCAACGAACCCGTAGCCTCCGTCGCAGCCGTGACCCCGACAGCCATGACCTCCCAAGCCGTGATTGTAATGCGGTCTCTTCTTCTTTCTCCGACCAAACAAGTGGCGAGATGAGGGGCCATCGTCGTAAACTGATCAACAAATAAATGGGATAATTTGGAAATTTCTTGTTGACCGCTTGCGAAAGAATTTTGGTGGCGTTGGATTGCTTCGGTGGTTGTGGGGATTACTTACAGTCGTCTGAAGATGCACCGGGGAAGGTTACTGAACCTGAGTCTGGTGCTGGTGATGCTGTGATTAAACCGATGAAGAGAGGCAGAAGGTAGAGGAATTTTGTAATCTGCATTTTTGAATTCTGATGCGATGGACGAGATCCAGTTCAGGCGATTGGAAATTCAACTCTGGGTGAGATGCTTCTTTCCTCCACTCTTTATAAGGAGGGGAGTATTGGAAAGGTTATTGTAAGGTATTTCGAGAGTGTTTGCGAAGGAGTTGATGACCTTCCGGTCCAGGGACGGCCGGAAATTATCTGGTGAATTTGGAAATGGTGGGTGTTGGCTCAGGATCTGGGACCTCAAAGCATTCCTACATTTATAAATTTTTTCATCACGCTGTGACGAAAAGTGAACTTTTCGGCACGCTCCGCGTGCCTAAAAGTCCAATTTCCGCCACATTGTGATGAAAAATATTGTTCGCAACTCGTGAAAAAATGTTTTTTAGCTGGTGGGATTATATCACTTGCCTTCGGCTCGTGATATAAACCTCCCACTCGCCAAAAAACACTTTTTTGCACTCGTTACGAAATATACTATTTCATCGCGCTGTGCAAAAACGTAACTTTTTAGGCACGCTTAGCGTGCCTAAAACTTCTCTTTTCCACACATTGTGATGAAAAATATCGTTCGATACTCATGGGAAAAGAGTTTTTTGGCTCGTGGGATTATATCACTCGCCTTCGGCTCGTGTTATAAACCTCCGACGCGCCAAAAAACACTTTTCCGCACTCATATCGAAATATACTATTTTGATACTGCTGCTACGTTCACCTGGTGCCGAAAAGTGCCTTTTCGTTTACTTGTAAACGACTAAGGCACAGTTCGGCCACTCGTAGAACGCAACATCACTGTCAAAAAATATTGTTCGACACATGTGAGACGGGAATTTTTAACTCGTAGGCCGAGGGTGGCCCGGTGCTGGCCAATATTGGGCCAGCCTTGCCCAATCTTGGCCCATTTCTCGTCTCCTACCAGGGCTCGGCTTTGCCTCGACCCGCCAACTTCACACTCGTGACAATTCCGTCTCACTCGTATTCGCGATCGCAACGTAGATATGAGAGCCACCAAGTGAACTCTAACCTAACTACTCTTGGGGGTCAACCAATGATATCTTTGGGAGGGAACCAATGATGGGGCTCAACCAATGAGGTCAAGGAGAGCCCGGTGATACCATTGGTTGGCGCCCAAGAGTAGTTAGTTTAGAGACCACTTGATGGCTCCCATATCTACATTGCGGTCACAAATCGATATGTAATATTTTGACACTGCGGCTACGTTCACCTCGTGCCGAAAAGTGCCTTTTCGTTTACTTGTAGACGAAAAAGGCGCAGTTCGGCCACTCATTGAGCATAATATCACTGTCAAAAAATATTGTTCGACACATGTGAAACTGGAATTTTCAACTCGTGTGATTGGTAGCCCTCGGCTTCGCCTCGGGCCGCCAACTTCGCACTCATGAAAATTTCGTCTCACTCGTATCGAAATATTCTGTTATGAATTCGGAGAGAGAAATTGGAAAGTAAACTGCAAATTTTTGGAATTATTTTAAACTGTTGAAGATTTTTAGCGAGGCAATCTTGTTCTTGGAGTGAAATAAAAATTTTATACCCTTTTGGCAAATGCGTGGGTGGAGGATCATGGAGTCCCATTTACATTCGAGGACGATTGGCTTTGGCTTGGGCACCCCGCTGGCAATCTTATTCAACGGTTTCGCACTGAATACTTCGACGGGTGGAGACGAAAGCCACATGTACCACCTGGAAATACTGAGGAGGGTATTACCTCCCACCTCTCTTTGTTTTCTTCCGGAAAATTCGTAACAGTAAACAATTCGTTATACTAGGTATGGCTTTATTTGTGATGTACAATTTTAGGTATTACAGGTGTGTTCTAGTATAATAAAAATTCACATTGTAAACTTGAAAATTATATACATATATACATTTTTGTGTCGAATTTATCGGAGAAATGAAATTAAAGAAGGATTTTTGTCTGTCACTAGTTGAAGTTGTATTTTTTTTTTTTTTTTTGGTTCCACATGTATACCCTCTCGGGTTTTTAGATTTTGTTCCCTTCCCTATCTGCGTTACCATGGGCCGACTTACTTTATCCCCAACTGCACCCCATTTGGGATTGGACTGTCAGGGAAACCATGGAAAACCTCAGTCGTGCAGCCGAGCGATAATGCAGGGATTCCACTGTGTCCATTGGTCACACTGACTCAATGGGCACAGTGGTTCTCTACATTCGTGCCTAGCGACTGTAGTCCCACGCGGTTAGGTGTGCCCAAGCGGACACCCATCCAAGTACTGGCCAGACTGAACGCTGCTTAGCCTGGATGACCGCCGAAGCCACACACTCCCCGCGTGACCAGTACAGCCTAGTTGAAGTTGTAATTGATTATTGAATTCAAATACTTGTATAGTCGAGGATAGTGAATGAACAAATGGCCATTCACCGGGTTTACCCTCGTGTTCTGCTACTCTCTCAATCCCGGGCTCTCCATGAATAAATATCCGAACCAATGAGTACTCATATGTATGTACAAATATGATTGAAAGTGGAGAGGAATTATCATGTTCTATTACTGCAATGAGTGATTATGCTCCATAGCTTGACGACAAAGTTGCGGATTGTGGACTAACGCTGGCCTTTTGCTGCCTCAATAACGTTGTTTCGATTCCATCAGCTTGGCTCTGAGAATGAAGTTTAATAATGAAAATTAGGAAATGTTATGATAACTTTCAGCAATTATTAGATCTTAATTACGTAATTTGTAAACGCAAGAACTTTGCATGGATTTGATTGATGAATAAAACACTGAATTCTTTTCGTGTCAATTTCTGAAAAAATTTTAACATAAAACTCATATATTTTATGGCCTTCGAAAATTCAATCTTTATCCGAATTGTAATGTCTAAAGAGAGAAATTCTTATTTTCAAAAATGAATGATTGAATATTATACTTTTTTTTTAACCATTCGTTACTCGCGTAAAACAGCCTGACGTGGTTACTCGCATCGCGGCGCCGCGTCGTTATGTAAGTCTGAGCGCGCCGTTGCCACGATTCATTCGGAGAAGGGAATCGCGCGGAGGTCTTTCCACTCTTCTGATCTGCGGCAGCCACAAGTGTGGCAACTCTGTACAATATTTACATGATGCCGTCCGTCATGGCACGGCGCTTTAGAACTTTAACGGCCCGCTGCCATCGACACGAGAAACGAAGGGTTAATAATTGGACTCTCTCCCTTGAATCAATGAAATGGCAGAAATGCCGCATAGCAAAATGAGCGTTAATTATTATGTTTAAAATTACTATGAAGTAGAAATTATAATAATGTACTAAGAGAATATTTGATGGAGTGGAACAGATTTACGTTAGGGAAATTAACCAATTTGATAGAAGAAAATTTAATATCTTTCACAAAAATTAAATTTTTATCGTGATCATAAGAAATACCCTTAGAAAAATTTGAACTGTTGGCAGGAAAAAAATATAATCCGTTGTACGACAATCATTTGATCTGAGAGAACCATACCATAGAAAGAATATGTTGAGGGAAAAAAAATTTTTTCCCAAAAAAATTGTCCTCTCGAAATTATTGAGTTTTGCCTGTGACACAGTTTTCGGCAAGAAAATTGTAGTTTCCTCTTGAAATTATCATTTTCTCCATGGCAATTATGAGTTTACTGAACAAAGATATACACTACTCAATAACATTGATTTGATACAACCGGAGCCTCATATAATTCTCTGTACAACGAATGGATTTACGCTATAAACATATAAATGTCTCACAAGAACAAGTACTAGTATGATATCATCTCGTTTGGTAGAAACTTTCTTTTTTGTCAACAAATAAATTGATTCAACACGACAAACAGTCTCTTCAGGGGAACGTATAATTTTTTGGCAGAACTAATTTTTTCCTCTCAGTGTGATTTCATAACTTGAGAACATAAATTACGGACATAAATAATAAGAATAAGTACATTAATTGCTTACAACATAAATCTAAATATTCGACTCACTGTCAATTGATGGTAACCGTAGGGGTACCTAAAGTTACAGCGAAAGTCAGAAAAAGGAGGATCCCAATGAACTTCATCTTCGATTTTTGAAGAAAATTCTGGAGCAATGCACTCAGTTCGAAAGGCACTTTTGTAATGAGACTAAAGATAAAAAAATACTGATCAGACTAAAGATTAAAAAAATCGGATTTAAATAAGGATAAAAATCAAGGGTCATGAGGGTCAGGCTTACCGCATTTCTCATCATCATTTTTGATCCTGATTTCTGATTGTTACGCCTGAGTTCTGTGATCCACAGTTTCGATCCTTATTTAATTTCGACTTTTTTTAATCTTCATTCTGATCCTTATTTTTGACCGTTATTTCTGACCTTTTTTTCTTCCCTCATCCCTGGCCTCTATTTCTGAACCTTCTTCTCGATCCTCAGTTGACCCTTACTATTTTTCCTTATTCCTGGGCTCATTTGTGACCCTTATGTCCGACTCTCAGTTCTGACTCTTGAATTTTCTGGTCTTCACAGCCGATCCTCATGAGCCTCAGTTTTAACTCTTATTTTGACCCTTATTTAATTTCGCCATGTAACCCTTGTGAGTCTCAGTGTTGATTATTATTGTTAATACTTTCGCCCCTTATATAATCCCCCCATATATAAAACCCCCTCCCTATCAATAAAATCCCGCTTTTAAATCCCCCCGCCCCCTCATGTACAAGACCGCTTCTACCATATGATACCACCACCCCATACATAAGAGCCCCGATTGAGAATCCCTACCCGTTGATAAAATTCCCCTTTCACAGTCCTCTCCCTCCCCTACTGAAACCCTCGCCCCATTGTTGAGATATAAACCCTGCATATATAAACCCTTCCCGCACATAATCCACTCATGTATGACCCTCTAGAATTATCTTGAATCAAATCAAAAATTTGACTTGAATCAAGCCGAAACATCGGCATTAATGAAATCGAAGTCGATCTGAATCAAGTCAAAAAATCTACTTGAATCAGACCGATGTCCTGTTAGAAAGTTTTTGATATTTTATAGAAGATATGATAGTAATTTTCATGAGAGTGGCGTTGAATCGGATTTAGGGGAAAAATGGTTATGAAATTTCATGTTTTGGATAGAATTCAAAGAAATTCATGAGTTTTCAGTGAGAGTGAGATGAAAATTTCACAATTTGATTGAATTGTTAATGGAATATGAATTTTCAAAAACAAAATGACATGAAATTTCCATTTTTCCCTGAATTTTCCCGGTTATTATGAATTTTCACGGAATAATTGAATTGAAAAATCCAATATTTTATTGATCTTTATATCATTGATT
Organism: Diachasma alloeum; assembly: GCF_001412515.2. NCBI lineage: Eukaryota > Metazoa > Arthropoda > Insecta > Hymenoptera > Braconidae > Diachasma > Diachasma alloeum. The sequence goes on along the minus strand of NW_021680379.1, from coordinate 999,159 downwards.
TTTCAATGGTCTGAAATTACCTGAAATTATTACTCTCCGAGTCAGACTTGATTCATGCGATCAATCCGGCATGAAATGAGTCGAATCCCGGCATAATTCCGTCCGACTTGATTCAAACCGATTTTTCGGCTTGATTCAGAATTTTTTTTTTTTTGTTAAGCCAACCAGGCTCAATTTGATAAAGTCACAATAAACACATTTATTCCAACCGGATATGTACGATTGAAAGTACCATTACTTGTTCTCAGTGTGAAATAGTATATTTCAGTACATGTGGGGCAATATCGTCTTCAACGTGTGTGGGGTTTACAGCATGAGCCGAAGGCGAGTGATGTAACCACACACGTTAAGGACGAAATTTCCCAACAAGTACTGAACAAAATTTTATGTCACGAAGCCCTCGACGCTTCGCGTCTCGTGTCTAATTCAGCCGGTTTCAGGCATGAGTGGCATAAATGGTATTTACCTAAGAGTGCGTTGAAAAATTGAATGAGATAAATCATGTAGTAAATTAATATCCGTTTTAATTGAAAAATCGATATTCCTCATAATTTGTTTAAGAAAGTGTCAAAATATTCCTCTTTTCTGAAGAACTAAACTCAATTTTTTTCCTGTTTTCTCTCTTTTTCCTGGCGGTGCAAGATTATTCCACCGATTAAATGTCACGGAGCTTCCTTATAGATGGCTAAAATTCCGGTTTTTTAATAACGTGCTTGCCTCATCCATCACTGACTCTTCCTCATCAAAATATAACGACTATCGTATTTTTTATTACGACTCTCCATCTTAATAGTCGCAATAATAAAAAATTGAGAGGCAATTGTCATTAGATTCTGTATCTTCTGCGCACCAAAGAAACTGCTTCTGCAATACCAATTTAATAGTCTTTCTATATATTGGACTCTACGACCGGATGATTACCCATTTAATTTCAATATATACTTTGAAAAAATCACAACATCAATCATTTTCCTTCAATGAACTCAATTTTATTGGACACATTTTCGAATATGGCATCATATTATTTTCTCTTTTTCTCCTTACATTTAATGATATATAAATAAAACTGAAGAATATATAAATGAATCTCCAGCAATTTACGTAATGATGGAAGATAATAATAAGTCTCTCGGAAATTCCGATGGATGCACATGAAATATAATTAGATTTAATCATCTTGAACATATACATTCAAAAATAAGAAAATATCCATACATAAAGGACAAACATCACACGAAAGAGTATTTGCGGCATTGAGTTGACCATGTAAGTAGACGGCGATTCGGCGCGACGGACCAGCGTAATTCCCGTGAAACTGGTTTCACAAGTTTTCAACACCGCCACTACCTGAGTAATACCTGCATATTTGCACCCAGAGTATTTAACACTCTTGACCATAAAATGGGAATGTATCTCAGGTAATATCTAAGCATACTGATGTCCCAGCAAGTTTTTATAAGCTATAAATAAACCTAATGATTCAATTCATAAATACTACTATACAATTAGAAGAAGAAAACATCTTAGTTTTGAGGCTTTCGCGGCCATTATTAATGACTTGGTTGGCTTCCGGATGGATGCCGCGTTGAGTTTCAGCATTGCGCCGACGTTTCGCAAACATTGCAGTCTGCATCTTCAGGGCTATGAGCTCCGATTCTGAGCTCCGATGTGTGGGGGCAGTCCTTATATACCTTCCCTTGTGGTGGTGGTGGGGGAAGAGGAAGGGGGGGAAGTCAGCTAATCATATGTTTTTAATTGATCAGCTGGTCAATTAAAAAAGACCAGCTGATCAATTAAAAACATCTTTGGCTGACTTCCCCCCCCCTTCCCCTTCCCCCACCACCACCACAAGGGAAGGTATATAAGGACTGCCCCCACACATCGGAGCTCAGAATCGGAGCTCATAGCCCTGAAGATGCAGACTGCAATGTTTGCGAAACGTCGGCGCAATGCTGAAACTCAACGCGGCATCCATCCGGAAGCCAACCAAGTCAAGAAGAAAACATATCGACGTCATTATAATGATGAGCATTTAGTCAGTAAATACGAGCATCTGCCTTGTATCAATGGTGGCAACGGCATCAGCGGATGCTGAACTCTTTGACTCCAGTCCGCCGGATGCATTGGCATTAGCATTGGCCGTGGCTCGAGCGTTTCCGCTGCCATTAGCACTGGCATTAGCATTTGCACTGGCTGATGCACTGGCTCCACCGTTTCCATAACCTCCCGATGAACCATTAGCTACGGCCTTTGCATTAGCATTTGCCGAGCCTCCATTTCCGTTGGCAATGGCGTTAGCATTGGCCGTTGCTCCAGCCTTTCCGCTGTCCGAACCTTCATAACCTCCACCCACAGGAGTGCCGTAGGAGTCAACTGCCCCGGGGACGTGGTTGGATCCTATGTTTCCAGAAGCTGAATCTGCGTTAGCTACTGCATCGGCACTGGCGTCGGCATGTGCTCCTGCGTTGGCAGTAGCTTTAGCATTGGCGGTTGCTGTGGCACTAGCTCCTGACGGAACACCACCGGAATAACCTCCATGGTTTCCGGAGGAACTTCCATAGTTTCCTGAGGACCCTCTATAGTTTCCTGAACTTCCTTGTTCTCCTGATGAACCCCCAGCGTTGGCGTTCGCATTAGAATTAACATTTGAACTACCGCCGGATGAAGCACCTCCGTAACTACCTGTACCAATGGGTCTTGGAAGATCGTGAGAGCCTCCCCCGGTTCCAGATGAACCTCCCTGAGAAGCACCTCCATATCCAGTACCATGAGATCCACCACCAACCTGAGAGCCACCGTGTCCGCCACTAGTTGATCCCCCATCTCCCTGACCTCCAGCATTTGCATTGGCATTGGCATTAGCGTTGGCTCCTGAAGAACCTCCATAGCTACCGCTTGGGATTGGAGTGCTGTAGGAGCCTCCTAGGTTTCCGGATGAGCCACCGTAGCTTCCTTGGGAGCTGCCACCGTAGGAGCCACTTCCCTGATTGTGAGAACCTCCGGAGCCAATACCTTGTCCATGAGTTCCAGCCTGAGCATTGGCATTGGAACTGGATCCACCATAACCGCTACCACCTACTCCTGTATTACCAGAGGAACCTGGATAACCTACTCCCCCTGATCCACTCCCCTGAGAGCCACCGTGACCACCTTGTCCGAATGATCCCCCTTGTCCTGGAGACCCAGCCTGAGCATTACTATTGGAACTGGATCCACCGTATCCGCCACCAACTACTCCTGTGTTACCGGATGGGCTTGGATAACCTGCTCCGCCTGATCCACTTCCCTGAGAGCCACCCTGACTACCTCCGAATGATCCACCTTGTCCTTGAGACCCAGCCTGAGCATTTGCATTGGCATTCGAACCGGATGATCCACCGTATCCACCACCAACTGATCCTGGATAACCTCCTCCTACCGGACTACTTCCAGAAGATCCACCATGACCACCTTCGATCGGGCCACCTCCGATCGGACCACCTCCAATGGATCCACTTCCCTGGGACCCACCATATCCTCCACCGCTTGACCCTGCATTTGCATTGGCCTCAGCATTGGCTTGAGCATTGGCATTTGCCCCAGCAGAACCTCCACCAAATTGACCCTGACCGTAATTGCCGCCACTCTGACCACCTACTCCTCCCTGTTGTCCGTACGACCCACCACTGGCTCCCGCATTAGCATTTGAATTGCTGTCTCCATTCAAGAAAGGATTGTTGGGGTAGAGTCCTTGGCCACCATGTGATCCAGAATGGTGAGAACCGCCATGAGATCCGGGATTGTATCCGGCACCTATGAACAAATTCTGTGAATTAATATCATCAAAACATTACGTTACAGCAATAAAAGACATCAGTAACTACTCGTGCTGGATGGGAATGATTATCCAGGATGATTGTAAAATCAGTATTCAAATCGGGAGCTAGAAAATGCAAGTCATGGGTATCCTAGAAGCCTAAGGTTTAATGCTGGATAGGGAGACCAGAAATTAGTCACAAAGTCTACTTCTACTATCCTCCAACCGGTGATCCTTCTACATTCTACGTCATATACTGAGATCAGGGTCCCAGCAATATGAACTATGGCATCCGACCTTGTTCGGCACACTCATCATTACCCGGACGGATGACTCGATAGGGGGCTCAAGTTGTTCACGCAGTCGAGTGATAGTCGATCACGGTTCGATTGATCGACCATCGTTCAATCAATGATCGATCTCCCGGTGGCTTGGCGCAGTGGGTAAGTTCATTGCCTCACATGCGAAAGGTTCCGAGTTCAAATCCCGGCCGAGTAGAATGGTGCGATCTAACCATTTAAAGTCTTGATCATCATCGCAGTATACCCTAACCGGGTCGAAACGATGTAAAATAACGATAAAAAAAAAAATCAATGATCGACCAATGTGCGACCAACGATCGATTAGCAATCGACCAACAATTGACTATCGACCTTCAATCGACTAATAATCAACCATTGATCGACTAACTCTCTACTAGTGATCAAAAGACGATCGATCGGCCAAGTGAACAAACCTTCCTTTTGAGCCACTATCGATCGATCTGTCAGGGTAGTAAGGCGCGTGGCGCTCACCTGGAGCCTTCGTGGGAATCATCGGACGCTCCACCGGTTGTTGTGGCTGCTGAAGTATCGGAAGAACGGGATAGGGTTGAGGAATCGTGGGCGATGTTGGTGGATATGGGGTGATTTGTGATGGTGGTGGTTGAGGTATTATTGGTGATGGCGGTGATTGGGGTGATGGTGGTGATGGCTTGGGTTTTTGAGGTCGATGATGATGATGGTGATGACGACGAGGAGGTGATGGTCGCTGTGGCCGATATGAACGGTCTGGCGGTCCATCAACAATGACGACGGGCACCAAGACAGCATTAGATGATCCACGGGCCTGTCCATTGCTAGCAGCATTAGCTATCGCATTCGCCGCAGCGTGAGCATCACCATTACTTTGAATCTGTCCATTGCACCGCGTGCATCCAGGGGGTCCCTGGGGTTTCCCAAGGGGCGATTGTCCGCCTGATTCAACGATATTGAAGTTCAGTGTCATTCTCCCGGGTTGCATTGGTCGGGGACGGTAACGATCATTATTAATTGGTTGTTCTATTCGTCTAATGGGGATTAGTACTCCATTTGAGTGGGCGTTACTGTAACCAGTTGTTTGTGGGTCGAAATGTAGAGTAATGTAGGAAGGTTCGGGATTCCTGCGGGGGGGATTGGGAATATTTTCGTAAGTTCTCAAGGGTTTATAATTTGAAGAGCCGGTGTTAGTGTTGGCAGAAGCTGCTGTATTTGATGACGCATCAATTTGGCGTACAACACCTGCAGGCATGTAATAGACCTTCTCCGTCGGGCGACTGACCTGTTGAATGGGTCTTTGATTCGCCGGTTTGAATTCTGTATTACCGTTATTAGTATTTGATTTAGCCGCTGCGGAGTCACCACTAGCCACAACTGGTGGTCTGGCATAATTTTGAGAATTATCTATCGGCGACTGAGGGATGTATTGAATTGGTCGGTACTTAAATTTATCATTATTAGTATTCGCGTTAGCCAAAGTTGTAGCACCTGTAGTTGTTCCAGAATTGCTTATTGGAAGGGAATCATATTTGTTATAATTATTATCGTTGTTATTGTTTACGGGGTTCTGATATTGAACCGTCGGTTGCTCCACAACACGACATCCGCAATCAGGGCCGTGCTGGTGATCATTATTATAATTATTGCCGTTGTTATTAATTGGTTTCTGGTATTGAATCTTTGATTGTTTGCTGATTGGTCTATCATTGCCCTGATAGTTATTAGTATCAGTGTTAGCGTTAGATGCTGCAGAAGCCGCGGCATTCGCGGCAGACCCAGAATTAGTTGTTGGCAATGCGGGGAATTCATTATAATAATTATCATTGTGATTGGTTGGCATTGGCTGGTATTGGGTCTGCGGTTGTTCATTAATGGGTTGATAGTTCGACCGATGATTGTTAGTATTGGCGTTAGCTGCTGCTGATGATGCAGCATTAGCGTTTGATCCAACATCGCTAACTGGCGTCGCGTACTGAATGTGCGGTTGGTCTTTGGTTGGTCGATAGTTCTGATTAGTGTCGGTGTTAGCACCAGCTGATGCTGAAGCCGCTGCATTTGCAGAGCCAGTAGAACCACCATTAGCTGAAGGGCTCATTACCAATGGTTCATTGTGATTATTGAAATTATCTGGTGACCGCTCATTTGAATAATGATTAGGTCGCGTGTTAACCGGTCTGTAGTTTGAGTTAAAATCGTTGTTAGTGTTAGCGTTAGATGCTGCAGAAGCTGCGGCATTTGCGGCAGACCCAGAATTAGTTGTTGACAATGCGGGGAATTCATTATAATAATTATCATTGTGATTGGTTGGCATTGGCTGGTATTGGATCTGCGGTTGTTCATTAATGGGTTGATAGTTCGACCGATGATTGTTAGTATTGGCGTTAGCTGCTGCTGATGATGCAGCATTAGCGTTTGATCCAACATCGCTAACTGGCGTCGCGTACTGAATGTGCGGTTGGTCTTTGGTTGGTCGATAGTTCTGATTAGTGTCGGTGTTAGCACCAGCTGATGCTGAAGCCGCTGCATTTGCAGAGCCAGTAGAACCACCATTAGCTGAAGGGCTCATTACCAATGGTTCATTGTGATTATTGAAATTATCTGGTGACCGCTCATTTGAATAATGATTAGGTCGCGTGTTAACCGGTCTGTAGTTTGAGTTAAAATCGTTGTTAGTGTTAGCGTTAGATGCTGCAGAAGCTGCGGCATTTGCGGCAGACCCAGAATTAGTTGTTGACAATGCGGGAAATTCATTATAATCATTATCATTGTTATTGGTTGGCATTGGCTGGTATTGAGTCTGCGGTTGTTCATTAATTGGTTGATAGTTTGACCGATGATTGTTAGCATTGGCGTTAGCTGCTGATGCAGCATTAGCGTTTGATCCACCTTCGTGAACTGGCGTCTGGTACTGAATGTGCGGTTGATCGTTGGTTGGTCGATAGTTCTGATTAGTGTCGGTGTTAGCACTAGCTGATGCTGAAGCCGCTGCATTTGCAACGACGGTAGAACCACCATTAGCTGGAGGGCTCATTACCGATGGTTCATTGTGATTATTGAAATTTTCTGGTGACTGCTCATTTGAATAGTGATTAGGTCGCGTGTTAACTGGTCTATAGTTTGAGTTAAAATCGTTATTAGTGTTAGCGTTAGCTGAAGCCACGGCATTCGCAATCGATTCGGTATCACTTTCTGGAGGTGAGAATTTATTATGATTATTATTATAGTTGTCTAATGGATTCTGGTATTGACTCATCGGTTGCGCATATATTGGTTTATTGTTTAGTTGATAGTTATTAGCGTTAGCGTTAGCTGTTGCGGATGCTGTTGCACTTGCAGTAGACCCCGAATTACTCATCGGAACTGCATTGTATTCATCAAGATAAAAATCGTCATCTTCTAGCATTTGATATGGACCTTTCGGCTGTCTGTTAGTTGGTTGGTAATTCATATTGTTATTGTTAGTGTTAGCATTGGCCGATGCTGAAGCTACAGCCTTTGAAGAATATCCAGGAAAAGGACTTTGTCGTTGAAATCGCCATACTTGATCATTATTGGTCGATGAAATGAGATTCAGATCATCTTCAATGTCGTGGGAACTTTCAGATGATCCGATTGAGGGATTCTTACCTGTTTCAACAAATTATCGTACTATATCAGTGGAATTCAAAGGATTTTCTGGTAATGGAGCACAAGTACATGGAATTCTCTCAAGCCTAATAATTCTCTCAAACCGAATGGATCACTTAATATTGATGGGGGAGAAATTTTGCACTCAGTTGAATTCCCAAAAAAAATCAGTTGACTGCTAGTCGCTCACCGGTTGATTCGTCAACCATTCGTTGACCATGATTCATCGACCATCGATCGACTAATGATCGACAAGCATTCGGCAAGAATTGACCACCGACCACTGATCGACCAGCCATCAATGGAATGGACAAGGCACCCTGCTATTGGATTGCCCTCGAGTACTTATCGAGTAAACATTGATCTGCCAGGGAATCTTATACAACTATTTAGAATATACTTGTGAAATACATCAATAGAAAATTCCAACGATTTCGGTAGGAAATCCTACTCTACGATTTAATGGCGTTATTGACGTTTGGATAACAAATGGTCAATGCAAAAAAGTAACTACTTTTTTCTATGAAACTCAATTAATTAAGTAGGGGAGGCTAGGGAAAAACAGACCGCAGGGCAAAACGGACCACTGACAAAAAATGGATAATTTTTTGATTTTTTTTTGTAGTTTTTGGTTCCGCATGGAAGCAAAGATTCAAAGTTATTTGTGGTTTGAGGTGATTAGCAAATCTCATCAAATTGCAGTCTGACGACACGTGTTATCTATAAAACGCCTGTGACGATTATGATCCTGAAACTCACTTTTAGTTCAACACATTCAGTGTTCCTGATTTGAAGGAAAGAAGAAAAAACAAAAATTACCAATTTTCTGTTAGTGGTCCATGTTGCCCTAGAGGTCCATTTTGCCCTACCTTCCCCTATTTCCCAAAAGAAATCTTCTGGCATAATTTTCTACTTTTTTTGTCGTTTGAAATGAAACTAAAATGTTGTTTTACAAGAACACAATTTCAACCCTAGTCTGGTCACCGCACGCGACTCTGCGACTTGGCCACCTCCACGGGAATTCGGCGCCGTGTTATTGAGCCTTTAACGTTGCCAAATTCACTTTATACTGCCCGGGCGCATTTAGCGAGTTTTCTGCAACGTCGCGTCATGGGATAATTTCATTTAACATGGGAAAAAATAATTTATGTGTCCGAAATAATTTGTTTTCTGTAGAAATTTTGGACAAAATGTTGTTCAAAAAACTACTGTAATTTTTTAGACACCTCAATTAACAAAGTCAAGTTTTTTTGAATTTTTCCGGTTAGTCAGTCAATTGTAATTAAAGAAAAATGACGCACGACAGGGTTTCCCGCATAGGGTGACCAATCTAGGATTAAGTGGAAATGAGCCAAAAATAATAGAATTTCCATTAAATCTGCCCGACGGTTTTTCTATTGAGTTTTTTCATACGTAAACCTATGATTATTCACTTATCATATCTCAGGGACCTACTGATTGTTCAGTCGGCAGAACGATCCATTTGTTTATTTGACTTGGATTCCTAGTCAACTGTAAAAAATTGCAAATGTTTTGTTGACCATCACATCGTAGACCCCCAAGACAGATTAGCTCACACCATGACCTATTATGATAATGTTAAAGAAAATAAAAAAAAAATAAAAAAAACCATCAAATCTTTATTTGAGCAATGAACACAGGTATCAGGCACTCATCCAATCACAATTGAATGACAAATTTTGTTCTTAGAAAATATCCAAAAATGTTTCACGCACGCCATTCAATAGAAAATAGGTCGTCCTAAAAAAAAATTGAAAAAAAAATGAAAAAAAAAAACATCCTAAAAGTATTGTAAAGCGTGACTTGTAGCAAAATTTTGAAAACCAAATTCCAGAAACACATTCTTTGCACTTGTGTTGATATTTACGTCAGAGGAAAAGCGAAGCACATTGTAATTGAAGCTACCAAAATTTATAAATACCTTTGTAATATGCACCGTAATTTTCTGATTCCCGTGCGTTTGCATCAGCCTCAGCTTGAGCATTTCCTTGAGTATGTGTATTGGTGTTGGTGTGCGTGTGGCCTTGGGAATCTGCCTCAGAGTGTGAGCTTGAAGAAGCTTCGCTGGGTCTCCCCGGATAGCCGGCCTGATTGCCGCCGTAGAATCCACCCTGATTTCCATTGAGGTATTCACCCTGATTTACACTGGGGAATCCCCTTGACGGAGCACCAGGGAACCCACCTGAGGGAACATCAGGAAAACCACTTTGTGGCCCACCGTTGAATCCTCCGGGGAATCCGTTGATGTTCACATTGGCATTAGCATTCGCGTTCGCGTTAGCCTCGGCATTTCTGTATCCACCATTGTTGTATCCATCAGGTCCATATCCACCGTTGTTGTATTCACCCGGTCCATATCCCCCATTACCATAACCTTGAGCTTGAGCTTGAGCATTGGCATTGGCAGAAGCGCCGGCTGCTGAAGCCTGAGCTCCGGCTCCTGCTGATGCACCACCGTTACCATTGGCATTAGCTTTGGAATTGGCAGATGCATGGTTCAGTGATGTTTCGAATCCAATTGGACCGAGATGGAAACCATGATGGAAATTCGTGGCTTTCGCATTCGCTGAGGCTTCAGCGCCTCTGTTGGGATGGAAAATACCTAGGGGATCCAGGAGGGATCCCAGGTGTTCCACTCGCTGACGGTGTCTGTCAGCGATACCCTCTAGAATACCTTTTGCAAAAGAAAAAAAAACATTATTATATTTTCGTGCACGAGGAGCGAAAAAATTCTGAATAATTGAACGATTGAGAAAAATAATGGTATATTGTTTATATTTCGCTTACTTGGATATGCAAGTGATCCACTAACTAGTAACAGCACCACAAGGGGCACAAAACACTGTATCGTTTTCATTATTATCACTTGTACTATGAAAAATTGAATATCAATAACTCGCGATTTGCAGAGAGTCAAGAATCAGACTGACGACTCTTCCTACAAGACAAGATCTTATATACGATAGGCCGCCGAGTCTTCAGTCAGTCGGATAATAATTGTCCTCCATCGACTCCCTCTATGTCTGCGGCACGATGTTTATGATTGTTTTTCACTGGTCAGAGCCAATCATTGATCCTGGGATGGGTTTTCCAGGACTGTCACGCAATCGGAAATTGATCTTGACGATTAATCTGATGATTCTCGAGAATCGGTGGGTATTCTTTGAGGGGAATTTCAGCTTACCCTGGGCCTGTTGGGGGCTGACAATATATTTACGATTTGGAGGTGAACGAGATGAGGCCACGGTCACGGTCCGCTCACTTCGAAGAAGCATTTCGTAGTTCGGCGGGTTATCCCAAAGTGAAGGAAAGTGTTGCAGGTTTTGCTCATTAGAATTTACAATTTTGCGAATCGAAATTTCAGACTGCTGTCAAAATTGATGAGTTCTTGAGGCTGAAGGTCGCACTAGCTGTGCAAAATGATCGAATTTTTTGAGACCACAGGTTTCTAATTGAATTGTGATCGATGGTGCAAGCAGGCGAAAAAATTCTCGTGAATCTTAACAATGAAAAATGTGCATGAATTATTTATCAATCAAAAAATTGCTTTTCAGAAGATTGCTGAGATCCCCGTAAAAATCCAGGAACCGATAACATCAAGCCTTCGTCATCCCAGAGATGTGTAAGTTACATAAAAAAATATCATCACCATCAGTGTAAGCGCTTTGAATAAATGATAATAGAATTTTTTTATTATGATTTTCTAAGCTAATTATAAATAACTTTATAGCCTGCTCCATGATTTTTATTTTCGAGGGGAATCATTACGGATGGTGTGAAGTGAAGTTTCAAGGTGAATTAAACAAAAAATGATGGTAAAAGTAATTGTCATTTGTGCGTAAACCATTTGAAAAATTGATTGAAAAGAATAATAAAAGAATTAAAACCGGTTGAAAATATTTTTGGATATTAGGCATCGTTGATGAAATCCCTCGCAATAGAGGGAACACGGATTCTGTGACGTTAAAAACTGGTTTTGAAGTTCAGAGGATTTTCGTCGGTGGACTTTTTCGTCGTAAAACGTGTTATTTCACACGTGGCCAAACTAGTCGATGGATTAAAATTGAAAGAGTCACTTAATCTCAACATTAAAGTCGGGGGATTCCCCCTAACCATTTCTAGGAACGCACAGTGAAATATTCTGAAAGTTGGAGAAAAACATTGTAGTTTTTGGGGAGCTGACGTGAATCTGTGATCGGTTGAATAATAACAATGCTAATTTTTCTTCTATTAGTTTTTAGCTTACACTAAGAAACCAATACTTTCGATTTTTTTTATAACAAAATATCACTTTGTTCGATAAAAAACGATTTGTCAACTTGGACTCAAAATTTTCTCAAACGAAAAAAAAAATTAATCGAAATTGTTTTTCACTCTTCCGAAAAAAATTTTGTTTTTCATGTCATAATTAATTTTATCGTGAAAACCGCGAAAAGAATGTTTAGATCGTCTTTCATGGTGCTCCCCACATTTTATTCAATTTTTTTTCTTCTCATCGTAAAATTCAGGAAATTTACGATCCGAAATTGAAACCCTTTTTTGATGCTGTGAAGAACTTGGAAGTGCAACACGGGTAAAAGAAAAATTCTTAATATCTAAAATTTTTAATATCTCAGAATTGAAGCGAGATATCGAATTTTTTGTATTGCACTTTTTTGTAGAGCAAAAAAAGATCTACAAAAAATGTTATGATGAAAATTTCGCCATCTTGTCTCCCTATAGACATATAGCCTCATTTGAATCCATATGGTGGAAGCCACTTGTATAGAGTGCGCGATGTATATATGCAGATATATATTTTTTTTTTAAGAATTGAAAATAAAAAAAATTAAAGAAGAAAAAGATTGAAAAAGAAATTTGCCATACTAAGATAAACTTTAAATATTTCCAAGTCTAGAATAAGCTTGGCTAAATAGATTGTTGAGCGACAATCTTTCATTCATTTTTTACAGAGGAACAGATTTTATCATAAATAACTAGTAAAAGTACAACGAAAAAAAAGCAAATTTATGCCCACAAATTTCTATACAAAAATAAAAATCGATCGGATATTTTCTAATAAATATCTGTTAAAAATGGCACGGTAAAATTGCATAATCTTCAGTAGCATTGGCGTAAAGAATTAATAGAATTATGCAGTAGAACCCCAACAGAATTTCTAGAAGACAGTGGGACGTGTCTAGAGAGAAATGTTTGTACAAACATCCAAAGTTTTCTTCAACTTTCAGAATTTCTTTTTTTTGTGAAGACAGTGAAATTTCCCTACTAACAAATCACGTTTCAAAAATATCTTGCGTAATGTTCATTCTAAAGTTCAACGGTTTGAAGCAAAATCTCGAGGCTAATGAATCCTAGGGGAGCATGGGGAATCCCTCAACAGGTGGGAAACGTTGGAGGCCGTTACACATAACTCGCTATTATCCAAGGTATCATCGAAATATATTCACCTCCATAGCCTTATTTTTTCATAACTCAATAAATAGAATTCTAAAGAATTCTTCAATTTCAGTTCATTAGGATTTGGCAATCATTACGAAATTCATTCGAATGATTAATATTTTTAGCAATCAGTGGTGTGGATTTCCCAGGGAGTTTATTTCTATGTATCACTATGTCAAAAATAGAAAAAAAAACGTTGCCGATCTTGAATACGTGATATTGTATACCTTTAAATCACCTACGCTCATTAATTCACCAACATAGTGATGCTCTCTCTTCAACGTGCGTGTCACGTTACACTGATGTAGTCATCACGAAAAAAGTGAATTCTTGTAAAGTATGACAATGAGACATCGGGAAATTCGAAACATCCCGGATATACATCAGACAATTGAGGATTTCGGATTGGAGTTTCGATGATAGATATATATTTGATGCTTCGTGTGGATAAAAATCTCAGAAAATGCCGCGAGTGTGATTATACAACTATGATATCTTATTTTTAATAGCTCTTTTACATTCAGAAAAAAAACATGTTTTTAAACAAGTCTTGTTTGACCCAAAAAAACCGCAAGTTGAAAATTACCAAGAATAAAAACATATTGTGTTTAACATTTGAAAGACGTCCGTAGATGAAAAATTTTTGTCGTAAAAATAGATTTCGTTGTTCCGAGAAAATTATATCTCTCTATATTATAAAAATGCAAATCGCCTTCTGGTGATAAAAATTTGGTACTCGAAATTAAGACTGCACAATTAAGGGTTACAAGGTTCAAAAGAAGGGTCACGAGGGTCAAAATAATGGTCATGAGGGTCAGAATACGGGTCATCAGGGCCAGAATAAGGGCCACGACTGTTATAATGAGGTTCAGAATGATGATCACGAGGGTCAGATTAAGGGTCTCAAGGGTCAGAATAAGGATGGTGGGGGCATTTGAGGGTTGGCGAGCAGGTGGCTACGCCCCCTAGTTTGTTTATACGAAATCTCATTTCTGGCATGACCTATCTGTTATTCTATACTGCCCTAAATCTTTTTTGTTGAAAACTGAGTGATTACCGTCAGTGTACTGGCTTTCGGTCACTGAAGGATTGAGATTTCCTTTTTTGAGACGTTTATGTACCCAAATTAAATTCATTTTTTCTCGATCTTCAATCATGTTGCATGAAAAGAGCTAATCATTTTTTCACTGATAATTTTGGTCTCGTTAGTAATAATGGTCATTAAGCAGAATTTAAAGGGAGTTAAGAAAATGATGGCAAAGCAATTTTGTTATAAAAAATAGTGATGAAAAATGTTTTTCCTCGGAATCATATTTAAATTTTTTCATCACGCTGTGCGAAAAAGTAACTTTTTACTTTAAACGTCCCTTTTCCACACATTATGATGAAAAATATCGTTCGATACTCGTGGGAAAAGTGTTTTTTCGCTCGTGGAAGATTTATAGCACGAGCCGAGGGCGAGTGAAAAAAAACTCTTTTCCGCACTCGTAACGAAATATACGATTTCATCACTTATGCGAAAACGAAGTTTCACGCTCCGCGTGCCCAAAATTGCATTTGCTCCACATTGCGATGAAAAATAGGGTACAACACTCGTGAGAAAAGTGTTTTTTGATCCTTAGGAGGCTAGCACTCGCCTTCGACAAGCACTACACATCTACCACAGATCAAAATAGTATATAATAAATAGTATATTCCGATACAAGTGCGAAGTGGGATTTTTCAGCGCGTGACATTGGCAGCCCCCGGCTTCGGCTTCACACTCGTCACAAATACCCATGACACATGGGTCGAACTATATTTTTTGTCAGTGATTTTACGTTCAACGAGTGGCGAACTGTACCTTTTTTCGTTTACAAGTAAACGAAATAGTATATTGTGTTACTAGTGCGCAAACTTCTACTTTTTCGCACGCACGTGTAACACATCCTATTTTTTATGATACGTGCCAAGTTCACTGTTCGAAATGGTAGCGCAGGTAAAGTAGTTGTTTTAGTCCACCCGTGCGTGAAGTTCAAGAGCGTGCGTAATGTAAATGTCAAGTGCGTGAAGCGCAGCTTCACGCCGTGCGGAAAATAACCGCTTTACGCACACTAAACTGTTTCGTAAAGCGCACTCGTGCACAAACACAAACCACTTTACTCTCACTACCGTTCCGAACCGTGGATTCGACAGGTATCACAAAAAATAGGATCTGTTACACGTACGTGCGAAAAAGTGAGTGTTTATGCACTGGTAACACAATATATTATTTATTTACAAGTCAACTAAAAGGCACTTTTCGGCGCGAATTGCACGCAGCAGCAGTGACAAAATAGTTGTTTTCGTTACTAGGCTGAAAGAAATTTGAAAGACAGTATTTGAAAACAGTATATTGTGACACTAGTGCTTAAAGATCCACTTTTTCGCACGCACGTATAACACATCCTATTTTTTATGATGTCTGCCAAGTTCACTATTCGAAAGGGAAGGGGGGGTAAAGTGATTGTTTTTGTGCACGAGTGCGTAAATTTTTTTTACGCATGCTCATTGAACTTTACGCACGACGTGCGGAAAACAACCGCTTTACGGACACAAACCGTTTCGAAAAGTGCACTTTTGAGGCAGGTATCACAAAAAAACAGTTTTATGCACTTGTATCGGAATATACTATTTACGCCCTTCGGATCTCACAATGATACTATGTTTGATTTAATTTGACTCGTCCCACAAAAAGTCACCAAAAATGTCTTATGATTTCATGCCTTAATAGGATTAAAGTTTCTTCACTGATAGGATGATTCATTTATTCCAAAAGAGATTCGTTAACTATTAACGAATAATCATTTGATAGAACTGAGTAGACCCTAGCCTCCAACCAAATCCATTTTTTAACAATAACTAATCCTTTCTATCAGTGTTCGTAATGCAAATAACTAGTAACTGAATAATCTTCAAATGTCTTGAATTAAAAAAAAAATATTTTAAAGTCGGTGACTTGTATTTCTAAATATTACGAAAAAGTCTTGTCCAGTCTTATTTTCAGGGGGAAAACATCTTATTTTAAGACATTCGAAAATAGCACAAAGTTAGCGGATCCAACACATCCTTGTGTCTAATATCTTAAATTAAAACGACTCGAAGACACTAGTGTTCACATTGTGAATAGATTTTTACCTCAATTGTCGATTATTTCGATGAAAGTAGAAGTAATTTATGAAAAAAAACACATGTACCATTTTTCGGATGCCTCATTGTTCCACGGGTAATGTTGGAGCCCCAGTTATCGACCATATAAAAGACCCAGTTTTCGGACGACACACTCATCAGTAAGTTGTAATCGAAAATTCAGCAAAATGTGAAAATAGTAATTTGTTACGTGTCACCACTCCAGCACTAAATCGTCGAAGTTTCATTATTGCATTATTTGTAATGCAGCAGAGTACATCATCGCCGATAAAATCAGGGTCACGGCTATCAAGATTTTTCGGGCGACTCGGCATTTCCCACTTGCATTATCCAATGTGGATATTCCGAAGATTGCACCTAAGGTCATTGGGGAATAACGCGAAGGCAATAACAACACGAGAACATGATTCAACATTTTCAGAATATATTTGAATTAACACTTATAATTTTTCACTTTATTTATGATAACCGGAATAGAGATGGATGGAATTATCTCTGGCAATTAATGTCTGTATTTAATTATTAAAGTATAATACAGTAATTATTGTCTTTTTGTGTTGTCATTCGGCATTGTAAATTAGGCTGGTGTGAATCAATTGGCATAAAGACTGAAATCAAATCATCTTTTCTTCTAAAACCGAAAGTCAATAGATGATTTCCTAACATCTATTTGTACATTAATTTAATTTTTTATAAGTCATGCAACAGTTATTATTTGCAACACTCATGGGAAAAATTCAGTTTTATTTTCATGAATTCAGCAAGGAAAGGATCACAATGGATAATACTTGAAACGATATGTCTGTTTTACGAAGTGGCGCTTCAGCTACTGGAGACCCGAGTCATGTAAATCATACAGGGATAATATAAATAAATAAATCACAGATTTTTCCAAGATTTCGTCTACAGCGTATTGACCTTTCTCATTGACTATGTTCCTAAGGCTTTTTGCACTCTTGCAGTCTCTTTCAATATTTGTCATTTTTATTTTTTTTGTATTCTTTATCTTACAGTAGAGGGGTTTCTCCTGATGAGTCCGAAATTTTTTTCGGTGGTGAGTTTTCTGTGTCATTGGAGTCGTTGTTTTTACCGTTTTCTTCTTTCGTCACTTCTTCCGTTTTTTTCGCTTGTTCGTAGTTGTTCAAGTACTCAACGACTTGAGTGTGGCCGAAGGTTTTTGCCTCATCCACTGGTCGATTTCCCCACCTGTAAAGACATTGCAAATAAATTACGAATGATTTTGAATTCAATTTTAAATATTTGGAGACGCCCACGTACGAAATGCCAGTGTTGTAGAAACGGGCCAAGCCTGGCACAAGCCTGGGCTTGCCAAGTCTGGGCGCCCAGGCTTGGACCGAGGTTCGGCCATCCCTGGGGACCAGGGCTTGAGTCTCGGGAGAAGGGCGGGTAACCGAGCCTTGGTTGACAGATCTGGCCCTGCCTTGGCCGGACATTGGCATGCCGGACCTCGATAACCAAGCCTCAGCCAGCGGTGGCCCGGAGCTTGGTCATTGAGCTCCAGCCGTTGGTATAACTGTAAGGGTTAAGCCGTAAGGGTGAGATGATGAGAATGGAATCATAGGGGTGGAATCATAAGGGTAAAATCTGAAGAGTAAAATTGTAAGGGTCAAATCGCAATAATGGAAAGGGGCGAAAAAATTATAAGGCTGACATTCTGAGGGTTGAATGTTAAGGGTGGAAACTTGAGGGTAAAATGTTAAGGGTGTAATCGTAAAAAAATGGTGACATTGTAGGTGTTGAAGTCACATGTTACTCGCTAATTATTACGAAAAGAAGAAGAATCGTCATTCAACAGTAATCCTAATTGTTACAATTATTATTGTAATTAATAATAATAATTATTATTATTCATTATTGAATTAATTTACCGATTAAACTGTAGTTGAATCACTGAATATTTCTATCAACTGAATAATAAAACATTCAAGTCGAAAAAAACCGAGATGGAATTAATATGGACGATTTGAAGTAGAGGTTTTACGAATTGCGCGGTAGACTAGTGGTTAGGGCGTCGGATTAGTAGTCGTGAGGTCGTGGGTTCGAGCCCACGTTAGGGGGTAATATTTTAAGTTAACAAAATCGGTTTTTCAGCGATGATTGCGTTAGGGTTTGGTAGGTAGGGCACAATCAATACTAAAAATCATCCTAAAAAATGTTAATTATTTTGTTTTTGTTATTATTGATAATTGCCATGAACAGTTTGGCAGCCAGTGCGGCACCAGTCGCATGCCGGTATTGATTTTTTTTCCTCGTTGAACCTATTACGAATGCTGAGGAGTAATATTACATTACTTGTATTTCAATCACCCATATTATCATATTCATGTAATTAAGTAATGTTTAATTGAGCCTGGCCAACGACTGGCAATCAACGCTGGGCCGAGATGGGCGCCCAGACCTGGCCCGATGTTATCATTCCAGGTTTCAACCAAGTCCGGCGCGGTCCCGGTTGAGGAACGGGTCCCGAAGTTCGGCAGGCCGGCCACCGGGCTTGGGCCAAGCTCGGCCCATTCGTTTTTTCGTACGTGGGCGATCTTCATTGCGAAGTGTTCCGATGAATATATAAAAAAAAAGGAGATCCAGGAAAACAGTTCTATAAAATGCATGTCCCAGTACCTGACTCCGAGGGGCTACATTCCCTGATTGAATGATATCATGATTTCGAAATCAAGTTGACTTCAATGATTTCGGGGCTGATTTCAGTGATTTCGAGATTGATTTTAGTGATTTCGGAAAGAAATGAAATCAATGACTTCAAGTGGATCGCGACGTGATTTCGTGACTGCAATTGACTTCGAATCATTTCATAGATTCGAAATCAGTGATTTCAGGGGCAATGAAATGAGTGAAATTACGATGAATACAATTCAGTGAATGAGAGCGCGGCAGAACGGGCCGTTTTAAGTTTTCAAAATGTACTTATCACACAATACGATTTAGTTGAACTTATTTTCATTGCAAAGCTTGTTGAACAAGCTTTGAAAGCTTGTTTGTAAGCAAATGAAAAACTTCCCATTCCACCTCTTTTCCCCAATAATCCATGATTCAAAATTAATTTCCAAACGTTATATTACAAAAAAATGCATCAATCTGTATTCCACAGATTAATTTTGTAATGTATCTACAGTATTGTTTAGAAATATGTTTTAATCTCATTAAAAATGTTCTCGTGGAACTTTAAGTCACCACTCTCAGTGATCAGCGCAAAAGAAATTGTCCTTCAATATTATTTGATATCAATGTAGTTGTGAACAGTCATTGGCTTTGATTTTTAACAATTAAAACTCGTATACAAAATGTACCAATGACGCAGAACACTGGGATTTTTTTATTACCGGTGACACGAGTGCAATAGCTCGAAAATTCTTAATTAAGGTGAGTTGTCCCCTCAGCATACGCGAAATTAAATACAAATCCTAGTAAACAAGGAGAATCTTTTTCCTGTTTAAACAAATACCAATCATCGATTTTAATCTCGTCGCATTCTCTTACAAAATAGTAATTGATTTCAAATTACTTCGGCATGATTTCAAGACTTCCGCATGATTCCAGAAATGATTTCAGAGAGTTGAATTCGCGTGATTTCATTCATTGTGACGATTTTGCACACTGAGAAAAAAAAATTCTAATATCTGAAACATATTAACTTGAAACAAGTAATTTTTCTTCAATCGCTTAATTTTCCCAGGAATCTCAACTCACGTGCGGTTCGAGAAGTCTCATGCTTTAAAATATTCTTGTGCTCAAGTATGATTTTGTTACAAATGAACGCAATCAAATCGCGTAAAAAAATCATCGGTCTTCATTTTTTTAGTGTTTTCATGATTTTTTATTATGCACTTTGAATGTTTCGACATTTAATATATTCATGATGTAAAGCGGAACGATAGTGATGAATAAGACTTTATTCGAGTTCTGTGAACTGCAAACATTCCGAGATTTATGCCATAGAAAATAATTTACTTCTCTAAAGTAAATATGCTCGACACATTAGGAAATTTTTTCTCCGTGCATAATTTCCACATGATTTATGATTGATTTCATCACAGAGTGGCACCATGATTTCGGGAGTGAGTAGCCCCTCGCGTGACTCTGTCCGAGTAACTGAACCACTGAGTGATGGATCCGCGATTTTCCTTATATATTCTCTCCTGAAAATGATTATAATGCAAGTTGCCGGATGATCTGCAAGGTTATAATGATGGCAGTAATATAAATTTCACGCGGTTAGTGCTCTCAATAATATTGGAATGCACGGGAATTTTTTAGAAAAATTCTAGTGCAAGCACGGTAAAAGAGGCACAAAGTGACAACAAAGAAAAATTCCAGTGCTGGCACTGGAAATTTTATTTGGGAAAACGTGAATTTTTCCCCGTATTTCTGTGAAAATTTCACAGAAATCCTCAGAAATTTTACCAGAAATTCTGAGAAATTTTACCTTAACAGCACTAGAATTTTTCGCAACCGGTGGATTGTGATTTTTTTCAGTACTCATACTAGGATTTTTCTAGAAAATTTCTCTCCGTGTGGTCAATATTACTGGTGGAATGAATCACTACCCTCAGTCACATTTCTCATATGCAGTACTAACAAGGATGCGAAATGACGTGACGTTTTGAAATCTGTCAGGTCACAAAAATATGACGGTCATGTGACCGTCATGTGACGTCACCTTTTTTCATGTCATAATTTGGGTCACACTGTCGACTCACATATGATAATCAATTAGTTAGATGTAATGTGACCGTCATAAATTTTTCTGTTACAAAATCTTGTCACAAATTTTCAAATTGCACCGGTTTTTCAGTACAAGGGTTTACTTAACAACGCGCCTATTGTCTGAAGGCCTTTAGGCAGAGAATGTTGAATGTGGTGCGAATTTTTCAGTTGAAAATTTCCGTAGAATATTCGGTTGATCAATCGTGTGTAATTTTCAGATGAATATCATGTCAAAAATTGTGACGAAAAATTGGTGTGAAATCATTTATTTCATTCATCGATCTCAACTGTTCGACCATTCCCAGTGAGAAAAATGACACTTAGTCAATAAACTCCCCATTGATTTTTTCTTTTTTAAACTGAAATACGATTGACACATATGTCAATCGTATGACGCTTTGTGATTGTCCATCCATGGAGGTAATCATGGGGAAATTTAGAATCTCGAACTAGTTGCCACCACCTGGGCTCCGATTCTACAAGAGTTTTCACGGCGAGAAGTGAAACAGCTGTCATATGTTTCCTCTGTTAGAACAATGTAAAACAAAAGTTCCCGTTTCACTTCTCAGCGTGAAAACTCTTGTAGAATTGGACCCCTAGATGGGATGTAACGGTTAGAGAGTAAAACAGTCACGTTTGTGTCATGTGACAATAAATTGTCATGGTTGGCCGTGTCACATGACTGTCACTGACATGTCATATGACCGGTCAGTGACGTGTCATGTAATTTTTTCGCATCCCTGAGTACTGGGTGAATATTTAAAAAATTAATTCCTTCGATTTGGACACCCTTGTTTACATTGACGTATTACAAACAATAAATTTGGTGGAAAAAGTGTGGGTACTGACGGTGGTAGCTGTGTGATTAGAGCACGCGGACGACTCGGGTTGGGTTTCCGGGGGGGGGGGGGGGCAAAGTGATTTTTTAACGCTCTAATTTTCACACTTATAACGTAATATACTACTTCAATTTTGAATAAATTGAAAATTCTACGTAATTTGATACTGAAAATTTTTCTGCCCATCCTCCTGCTACTCAAAATCTGTTAACCCTAGTTGGTCACCCTACGCGACCCAGCGATTGGTCACGTCCGCGGGGAAGTGCCGCCGTGTTATTTAACCCTGAACGTTGCCAAATTCACTGTACACTGCCCGGGCGCGTTTAGCGAATTTCCGGCAATGTCGCGTAACAGGTACTTTGATTTAACATGGGAAAAAATAATTCCTCTGAAATAATTTTTTTTTTTTTTAGGAATTTTGAGAATTATGTTGTTCTATAACTATTAAAATTTTTTAGACACTTTGATTGGAGAAGTCAAATTTTTTTTTAATTTTTCCGATCAGTTAATGGCAATTCAAGAAAAACGACGCGCTGCGGCACTTCCCTCATATACTGAGAGAAAAATCTGAAGTTCGATTTACTATACGAAAATAGTTGAGGCAGTTTTGGTGAACGATACGATTTTTTTTTGTATGCAGCACATAACATTATAGTAACTTCACAAGCGTAATTTTTGCAAATCAAAATGCAATTACACTAACCAAAGTTCAAAAGTAACCACGACAAATCTATCGTGAGCAGAACTATAAAATAGTAGCAATGACTACATTCCATTGTAGTAATTACTTCTCCGGCCATAGTTGCCGTAACCCATGAAAAATTGTTGAGGACTTTTTGATTATAGTGCGATGGTGATGGAATATAGTCAAAAGAATCATATTTTTCTCTCAGTGTATGGTGACCAATCGAGGGTGAATTTTATTGAATTTTCAGAGAAATTTGGAATTTCATGATTTTTGCTTCCCTCAATTTAATTCAATGTCGGTCTCTTGAAAATTATTACCAAACTGTCCATAAAATTTTAATTTTTTTCTATCAGTGTGGTGACCCTTTTTCATTTCGGTTCCTTGGGGGCACAGATGGATTGATATGAAATTCAATATACAGAAACACCGAATTCGTGATGACGAGCTATTTACCTGTCCTTGGGATCATGAGGTACTCCGCACTGTTCGATGAGAAATTCGACACAGTCCAGGTGTCCTTCACTGGCAGCCAAATGCAAAGCCGTCCGACCATCGTAATCCGACAGCGTCATATCCATTCCACTCAGTCGATGTCTGCGAATGTAAATTTTTTTTTTCAAGTGCTTCCACTGAATTATTACAAGCAATTAATTTTACTGAGTTATTTTTTCTCACGAAAACCGAACATAAACATGGAATATTAAATATCTATTCAAGCTAATTCAAGCTATAGGAGCAAAGCACTATGTTATTAAAAAAATTAG
The DNA here is from genome assembly GCF_001412515.2 of Diachasma alloeum. Lineage (NCBI taxonomy): Eukaryota > Metazoa > Arthropoda > Insecta > Hymenoptera > Braconidae > Diachasma > Diachasma alloeum. The sequence continues at coordinate 975,781 of NW_021680379.1, read as the reverse complement.
GAAAAAAAAAGAAAATCGAGGAAATATAATATGTTTAACACTTCGTTGGTCACGCAAGAGACGAACGCCGTTGATCGCGCCGTAAGCGCCGCACCGCACCAGCATAAATCGACATAATGATAAATTTGAAAGATCTAGGAAAAATCTGAAAACAATCAAGAGTCCAGATCTAGATCGTATACTTGAAGAAGTCCCGTGAAATTTTTTATATTCAGGGTTACCCTTAATAATACATTCAAGCTCAAAGTTGTCATGTTTTTCTGAAAATTCGCCTTATACACGGTACACGCACGTATGAAAAAATCGTATAGAAATTTTCTGTTCGGATTGTGTATAGAAATTCTATAGGATTTTCATGTATGATATTCGGATATTTCTATACGAATAATTTCTATACATAAATGTTTACATAATTTTTTTTTTCATACGAAAAATGTCTAAACGCTCCAGAAAAAAACGTACAGAAATGTCGCAACTCTATACGAAATGTTTCTATACATATGGCAGTGGGTTGTATAGGATCAAACCTATAGAAATCGTGTAGAAATAATTTGGATAATAAATATCCGTATAGAAATATCCGAATATCATATATGAAAATCCTATAGAAATTCTGAACGCAATCCGTACAGAAAATTTCTATACGATTTTTTCATACGTGATACGGCCCGGAGTTTCGGAATAAAAATTTGAAAATCTAACTACTTATGATATTTTTGGAGGATATTTTCATTGATGGGCTTCTAGACATCGTACGAAGCTATTCGAAAGTGACATAATTCTGAAGCTCTGGAGGTGGGTTGAACAGACCAATTGCTGGACGGTTAACAGAAATTCGAGTTTCGTATTAGGATCTAAAATAAACGAATCACCTAAATGGGAATATGGTGGCTTCCATACCTCCAAGAATATTTCAATTAGCAGAAAAAAATTATTTGCAATCAAAATAACAAAACAAAGAATAATTAAATTATGAAATAGTTAGATGCAACCGAAAACTCTCATTTCTGAACGACTGCGACATATTTTTTTCATTTATTAAATGGGAACATCCTGCGCTGACAGAAAAAAATAATTTTATCAAGAGAATTTTATTTGCACCGACAATCATTCGGTTGTTCATTTTCAAATAAACATGATTTCATAGTGAATACCAGTTATCTCTTCTTGAGATACATTTGACTGGGAGAAATCGAACGTCTCTAGAATTCAAGTTCCTTTTATTTGTCGCAATAATGAGATTATTTGATTTCTTTCTAGCCAAGTGTTTGCTAACTCCAGAAATTCGTTGGTTTACTCAAAAATCAAAATTATTCTCATGACTAAATACGTTGTTATCTCAATCAACACGATCATACGTTGTTCCAAGTAAATTATACTTGAAGTGAGCATTTCGTATGTCAAATCAGGATGAATATTGTTACGCGGAAAAAGCTTTAAGATTGTAGTAAGATTTCGTTGAGTTGAAAGAAGTTCATATTTCTTGACTAAAAAAGTCGCATTAGTTTACAATAACAGAATCACAGATTACGGCAATTCTACACAAACTTGGATATCACAAATTTCGTTCAATGTGATGTACGGAAAGCTCAATTTAAACATCGGCTTTATTCTAATAAACAACATTCCATTCATTCCTCAATGTAATCATCTCCTAGGTACGAATTTTTTATCAATTCATGAAAGTAGAAAATTTCTCGGCTAAAGATTATATTAGGTTTAAAAAAATAGACCTTTTCCATTGTTGTGGTGAATACACGTGACTTGACGCCAAGGACTGTTTTATTTAATTCAAGTAAATCAATCTCAAGAAGATTAATTGATACTCACGCCAAAATCTTACTTATCTGAAATTGTTTCAAGTATATCAAATTTGTTCCAAGAAAGAAACATCTCAATAAATAGTATATTTTGTCATTAGGCCGAAAAAAACTTTCTCCCTCGCCTTCGGCTCGTGCTGTAAACCTCATATTCGTCAGAAAATATTTTTTGTCATGACGGCCGTAGGCAGAGATTAACGGACGCGGAGCGAAGCGGAATGACAAAAAATAATTTTTTCTATCAGGGTGAGAAAGTTACAGATCAGACCATGGAACTGAGAGGGAGAGAAAGCACTCCACAGGTTTAGCAACTCGAAATAACCATATCAATGATGCGTGCGGCATTGCCATGTCTCTGGCGCATTTTAATATTGTTTCAATAATTAGAAAAATATCCAATAAAAAAAAGTTGACACATGTAAGTGATGAGATAACAATGATTACATAAAAATAAAAATAAAAATGATTAAATAAATTAACGTACAAGAAATGTTCAAATGCACACTGAAATAATTAATACTTGAAAATTGAAAATTTTCGTGTTTAGGGATTGATTCGGGGTTCGAGAACAATGAGACTCCCCTTACGTTTCACCACATCGAAGAAGTACAGACGAAACACCTTAAGTGGCAATTGATAAAATAAACAACACATTTAAAAAAAAATTATAGCTTTTATTTCAATTCATTATCATGGCATCTACATCGAAATTTGTACACATAAAATTAAATAAATTAAGGAAAAGGCTGGTCCAATGCAAAAATATACGCCTATGGAATTAGATTATGGTAATGCGGCAGTCAATGACCATCCATGTGAAGAACGATGCATTTCCGATACATTTGCTTATTCAATGTCTAATTATTGAAGCAGTTAACCTCATTTGGCAGTTTTATGTTTCACGGGAGTGCTTTGAGGGAATTCCCAACGAAAATAATCATTTTTGCTTAGTGGAAATTACAAATTAAGCAGAACATTACAGCAAAATGCAACAAGAAGGACGAGTTACTATGTACGAAAACATTCTGTTGGAATTACTATGGAAAAATTCTGAAATTTCCCGAGATGATTTCTCAGATTAAGAAATTAGATAATAAAATTTATGGAAGAAAATGAATGGAATTGAATTTTTCCATGGAATCCCTTATTTTATTATATTTTTGCAATATTTTATAATAAGAGACAATACAATAGTGCCATGGATGAAACTTAAAAAAATCATTGTAAAATTTCTACGCAGGGAATATCTTGATAAAATAAATTATCTAGAAAAGTTAAAATTTTCTTTCTTTTCTATCTAATATACTTCTCATTTTTAAATGGTAATACTGTGTATTGGCCTTGGCTATCTTCAGCAATTCGGCGATTAAAGAATAATTGAATAAGAAGAAATTCTTATCGATGACTCAACGACTCGGCTTCCAAAGTCCCCATGAGGTTTTCTTTATTCTTTCAAAATGCTAATAAACAGGAATACAAAAAATTTTAAAAAAAAGTTTGAAACCCGGGTGGATTATCTTTCGAACGTTATCTCGATTGTAAAATATATCGCAACTTCCATTGGATTTTACATCACGCAGGAGTCTCTAAAAATTATGATTGTACAATCAAAAAAAGTAGAAAAAGAAACTGAACGTTTTCAAAGAGCGTTTTTAATAAAGATTAAGAAATAAGTCCGATGGAGAGGAAATAGAGTGAATGGATAATTTATCATGGTAACTAACGATCTGACAGCCATTGACTACTGTGACAACAGCCATTAGATACATCAGATTATTAATTTACAATTTGCTTCCTATTGGGTTTATTTCCCAACATTATTTAAAAACACTCTTTGAAAATGTTCAGCTTTTTTTTCAACGTTTTTTTGATTGTACAATAATAATTTTTGGAGACTCCAGGGCTACGTCAAACTGAATAGCAATTTGAGATCATTTCAAATTATTAAATTAAAATAAACCAGCCAAGATCACGTTCGAAAAATCATCCACCCGGGCCTTAAAAAAAGATTTTTTCCCTCCATGTTTCTCCTGGGAGTAAAACATCAAGTAAAACGAATAAACTCCACAGTGGAATGTCAATTACCCATCAAATAAATTTAATCACCAAATTGCTGAAGACCGCCGAAGCCATCAATTCAAAATGAAATACTTAAGCGGTAAAAAAACCTCAACTAATACTCCTCTATCAAATTTCTTAACAGAAAAAAAGCCTAAGTTTTCAAAATAAATCAGCAAAAAACGAGATTCTGAATGATGGGCCTTGAAAATCTTTGAATTATTTTTTAATATGCAACTCAATCAACAAAGCAAACAAAAATGAATCGATTCACTCTCTCCCAATAAACTTACCCCTTGAGACGCTCGAGCAAATCAACATCTTGTCTGTTAGCATGCATCGAGTTGTATTTGTATGTTGAGTACCAAGTTGTTGAAAAGTGTTATTTAGCAAATGACAAATTTAATGACATGTAAATGTACTGTGTAATGATATGAAGTGTACTGAAACGAAACCCGCTGGTAAACTCTAAACAACGTCTGCGTGAGCAGTATCACATTACCAACCTGCGCATCCCCGTGACGTCTCCGCTAGCGGCACTGAATAGCAGATTAACGATCGAGAGGCCCTTTGTTTCGTACTTGTGCCTTCGAGGATCCTTTTTGTTCGTTGCATGCTTGAGATTATCGTATCTATGGAAGTTGAACTCGTTGACGAGTTCTTCGCAGAATTGAACACCTCGGCAGGAATTGCCGAGGGGGTCTAGTGGTGGTGACCATGTACAGATGCCCATTACATTGGGGATTACAACGAGAAGGCTACCGGATACTCCCGATTTTGCCGGAATTCCCACCTGCAAGAATTTGAGAATTGACCATTTTTCAGCTGACGGTTTTCACAATGGAGTTTTCACCCATTTATTGAAATTTATTGAAATATTTCAAGTCCTGATTTAATTGCTGTTACTGATAATTCTTTCAGTAATCATGAAAAACCCAATTTTCTCTTTCAAATCGCATAAACAATGCGCTGTAATTCAACAACGAATTGTGCGACCCCCATTTTTTTTTGATAGAATCAAGAGGGTATTGTTATAATTTTGTTAGCTATGATTAATTCCATTTTGATGACAATTTTTTGGGTGATCTATGAAAAATCGATTTCTGTATGAAATCTGTATGAAAAATTAAATGTTCATTGGTTTCAGTGAATAGAACTTATGGCAACCTATAGTTCATGAAAAAATTCATCAAATTCGATTGATTCCTCATAAGAAAATTTCGAAAGAAAATGACGAAAAAAGATCACATTACACAATAATAATCCGTTAAAATTTAAACTCTGCTATTTTTTAATGTATTCTATGAAAATATGAGGGTAGGAATTGAATTTATGGGTATTGGTTCATTATTCGAAAAATATATCAATTTAAAAATTTTCCATAGACATTAAAAAATTAAAAATTCTGTTTTCGTGTTGATCTCATTTCTCTTCCTCTTTCCACTTTCTTCCATCAGAATTAGATAATAGAAAGAAAATACATTGGTTTTTCTTCATTATTAAGAAAAAAACATTATGAAATTTTCAAGAGTGAAAAATCGATTTTTAAAATTTATTTCTGATTTTCCTTCCCTACATTTTCTGTATTTCCTGTTTCTGTGAACGGAATACGATCACAGAAATTAAAAATGCTAATCTCCCTTCATTTTTGAAGAAGAACAAAACAATTTGAAAAATTTCAAAAAGTCATAGAAAAATAGATTTTTTCATTCTATTGATACTAATTAATTTAAAGAAAACGAAAGAAATGAAAAATTTTAGGTATGATTATCGAAAATTGTTTATCGATCTGTATTCTCACGTGATTTGTGGGGAATTCCTCTTCATTTAATGTTGTAACTTGTGAATTAAGGAACAAAAATATATATAATAACAATAAGAATGGATAAAATTAATCCCTTTGGAATCAAAAAGAATAAATTAATCAATATTCTGTTTCGATTATTTTTTCAAATTAAAAAATTTTTCATTCCTCAATGATTACGATATAAGTGAGTGCAGTAAAGTGGAACGTTTGCACGTTGTGATCCACTGAAATTTGTAATATCATTGTTTATATACACAGATATTGGGATTTTAAATCGATAACAAATGTTCCACTTTACCCCTTCTTCTCCTAGTTACGTAGAATATCTCTTACCCGGAAAGCGAATTGTCCGCTGTAGTCATACATTCCACAACTGTGCATGAGACTCAAGACATCTCGGACACTATCTGGTCTCAATACTTTTTCCTCAGTAATTGGACAAATCCCTCCATTAGCCAGTGTAGCTGCCATTACTGCCATAGCATCGCAATTCGATTCCATAGCGCAACACTGAAATTTTTAATGAATATTCGATACCACCATATTTACAATGACAAATCCTTTATTAAAAAATAGGTGAAACATTTTTGGCCAGCAATCTATTTCGCCAAGCATGTGCTGAACTTCGGAATATTGCAAAGTTATTTTTGCTTATGAATAAATAAATAAATAAAGATTTTTTTTTTTAATTTAACACATAAATATATATTTTTTTTTAGTTGATTATTCATATATGTGTGATAGCTAAGGTATGTAGGAAAGATGAACGGAAAAAATATAGTTGAAAAATTCGAGTATTCAAATTTTAAAAACGTTGAACCTTTGGATATAACAAGAATGCTGATGGAATTATTATGAACAATAAATTCAGTAGCGAAGTGGTAAAACGGTTCAAGGCGACTCATCTCCCATTTGAGTTTTTGAGGAATATTTCCGAATCTAAGGGAGATAGCGAAATTTTCGTAATTACATTTATTGTAGCTCTCAATCGGCCCTATAAAAAGGTTATAACAAAAATTTTGCTATCTCCCTCGTGACCCTAGATATTCATTGAGAGCTGGTCAATAGTCAAAATTGATTTGTAGCGTTTTACCACAAAAACAAAAACAGAAAGACAAAAGCAAAACAAAAAATTGTGCATTTCGACAGTGGACAGTTTATTCCGGAGATTTTTATTTTCTCACTTGCAAAATGGAACCGATTTCATTTTTTCATCCGACTCTTAGATGCACCTAATTTCTTAAACCTTGCAACGTGAATTTTTCATCGTGCAAACTTTTGAGGATCATTTTTCAAATTTTTCCTCAAATCAAATCATAATAAAATTGAACATTAACTCCTTTTTAATAAATAATAAATGAATACCCAGTGATAAAAAATAGTATGTATAAATCACTAGCCAATCATGCGCCCCCGTCCTTAGTTTCTGAAATGTAAATGACTAAAAATTACTCACTTGGAAGTAAAAATCCATAATTTCTCGTAAATTCGTCTTATCGGGATAGCAATTGTGCTCTCTCATGTAGAACCCTAGCGCATAATTTCTATCAGCAGCTTCTCGTTCGGAGAGAAATACAGCATTATTGAAGCCAAGATTTTCACCACCTGCCAATCTCTCGAAATAATTCATCGTGAAATCGAATTTCTCCGCCAGTGTCATTTCCGGTTTTATTAGACTTTTGAGTAGAGAGCAGACTAGAATGGCACCAGCATTGATCATTGGATTGTGCGGCTTTTCTGAAAGAAATTAACACGTTTAAACTCGCAACCCCATCTCCAAGCCTTTGTTATTTATTACTCACTATTGTGATCAAGGACGAGTTCATTGAAATTCCTCCCCGATGGTTCTTGACCAACGTACTGATGGACAACCTCCTGCCCTAGGCTCTCAAGCGCAATGGCATAGGTCAGTGGCTTACTACAACTCTGGAGGGTGAACGGTATCGTAGTATCTCCAATGCTAAAACGTTGTCCATCTATGGTGCACACTGTTATACCCCAGTAATCCGGATTCATTCGGGCGAGTTGGGGTATGTATGAGGCCACCTTGCCCTCTGTATTCGTCTTGCACTTCCAATAAAAATCTTCAATGTGCTTTGTAAAACCTGCCCAGTCTGGGATTATAAACTGGTGTCTGAAGGCTCGGGATATCAAAACAATATTAGGATTTATTATCCTGAAAACAAATATTTATATGGGATTATAATATTAAATTATTCAAATCATTTCACTTTTTATGTATGACTAGATAAGTCCGCAAGCTTTACGCGCGTATATCCTACTCCATGGGGCTCAATGTATGTCAATTGTAATGAAATAGTGTTATATTGAGATTTCTAAAGTTAATATTAAGTTTCCCAAAGGAAAAGTTTCAGGAATGTATTGTATTTTTTTTATACATAATACATTCAGTGTTACGTTTGTTGAAACCAATCTATTGGGCGCATTGTATCATTAGATTTTTTATAACTTATGATAGCATACGTTAAAGATATTACCATAATACTATATTATATTATATTCTATACTATATTATATATATATATTTTTTTATTCATATATCTCTCCTACTACCATTGCGGTTTTATAGGCTCCTCATTCGTCTGCCTTGTTCCTCCCACTTCTCTCTCCTGATTTTTATCTGCGTCACCATGGGCCGTCTTACTCTTAAGGGGAAACGGAAACCCCTGCGTTTATATGAATCTTTAGAATTGTGTTTTCTCCTGCAATTATTATTTTTCATTCATTAAACTACTTCATTGACTCAACAATGCGATAATCGAGTCGATAAAGTAATTTCATAGATAGAAATTAATAATTGTAGGAGAAAACACAATTCTAAGATTTGATGTAGACAAAGGGGTTCCGTCTCCCCTTAACTGTACCCCATTCGGGCTAGGACTGCACGGGAAACCATGGAAAATCCCAGTCGTACAGCCGGCCGATTGTGCAGAGCCCTAATGTGCCCTTCTGTCACACTGACTAGAGGGGCATATTAGGCCACTACACCATGCCTACCTTCCGAAATGTTTGGGCGAGGGTGTTCCTAAGCGATCACCCATCCAAGTACTAACCGCGCTAAACGCAGCTGCACTCGGATGTTCACCAGAGCAACACCTAACTCACCCAACCATTACGGTCGGCTCTATACTATATTATATCAACCATGTATATTATACAATATATAATAGAGTACTATATGTAGGGGAGGATGGGGCAAAACGGCCCCCCTTCAATCGTCAATATTTTCCGATTCAATAATCCGATTGGGATGAGTTAGAGCTCGTTTTGAAGAATGAAAAATTATCTTCAAAATGAAGTTGAAACTGGGAATTTTCACAATGTCATTCACAAGTTATTGACAATTGAAGGGGGGCCGTTTTGCCCCACCCTCCCCTATTATAAAATATAATGAAGAGAATAAAAAAAATTAAATAATAAATTGATAACAATAATAACATACATTGAGTATACAATATTGTATTACATTCCACATACCATTATATATGCCTAATGTATTATAATATAATTTAATATAGAATGTGAAATAATATAATATTATCGTAATATCTTTAATATATGTTATCATCATTTATAAAAAACCGATAATGACACAATACGTCGAATAGATTGGCTTCAAAAAACATTATACTGAATTTTTTATTAAAGGATTTTAAAAGGGGGTGTTTTGAAAATTCAGCAACATTTCTGTGGGTTTTTCCACATAGAAAAGTCTATTAAAAACAGTAGATTTTTATTTTTTTCAGAAATTTATTCTAAGGTAAATGACCCTACGCTCGTCTAGCTAAGGTAAACACATCATTAGTCCAATATTTCTATCGAAATAAGCGTGCAGATGCGATGGTTTAAATTGGATATCAGAGGGGAAAACCTTCACAATTTGAATTCACTCATACTAATCATAATAATTAGTATTTTTTAATAAATAATCATTCGTAAATGCGGAAAGTCCCATGTCCCTATCCTCGTCTCATGATTTGAGTTATATGGAAAAGCTATATCCGAACATCGTGAACATCCTATTTTGGATGAAACAACATTAAAAAATCTCGAGGTACAAGATTATATTTCAATTGGACAGTCGAACTTTTCAAATGATTTTTTCATCCGTTTAATCCGTTACCAGTTGATAGTTGGTTGCAAAACAAGCATAAGATCATTAGCCCACGTATGAAAAAATCGTATAGAAATTTTCTATACGGATTGCGTATAGAAATTCTATAGGATTTCCGTGTATGATATTCGGATACTTCTATACGAATATTTTCGATCCCAATTATTTCTATACATAAATTTTTACATAAATTTTTGTTTTCATACGAAAGATGTTTAAACGCTCCAGAGGAAAACGTAGAGAAATGTCGCAACTCCATACGAAATGTTTCTATACATAAGACAGTAGGTCGTATAGGATCAAACCTATAGAAATCGTATAGAAATAATTTGTATAAAAAATATCCGTATAGAAATAACCGAATATCATATTCGAAAATCCTATAAAAATTCTATACGCAATCCGCATAGAAAATTTCTATACGATTTTTTCATACGCGCCCCCCCCCCGTCTCCAAAAATTTCGAAATAAATTTTTATTTAAATCCTCTCAAAATTTCAGTTCTCCATTTCTATTTTAAAACGCCCCTAAGAGCTCTGTTTTCCCCATAAGAATAACACGGGATCATCATGGAAAATTCTAAACTATTTCCCCCTCCCCTTGTTATGTCACTAAAAATTTTATAATCATGGGAAATTACTGAGTAAATGAACTACTTTTGACGGAATTTTTGCGTTTTTTGCACACATCATACAATAGTGCTATTATTTTTATGGAAAAAAACGCATGTTATTCTTATGCGAAAAACAACGCTCCTGGGGGGCGTTTTAGGATTGAGATAGAGAGCTGAAATTTTAAGAGGATTTTTCAACTTCTTTTCATTTATTTCGACTCCCATGACCCTTATTTGGACCCTTACTCCGAGCCTTGTGACCCTTACTCTGAACCTTGTGACCCTTAATTTGATCCTTGTGACCCGTATTTAGACCCTTAATTTAACCCTTATTACCCTCATTTGGACCCTTGATCTGACCCTCGTGGCCCTTATTCTGACCCTCATGAACCTTAATCTGACACTTGTGACCTTTATTCTGACCCCCCAGACCCTTATTATGACCCTCATGACCCTTATTATGATCCTCATGACCCTTATTTTGACGTTGTGATCTTTAATTTTGGAGTCTTAATTTCGAGTAAAAAAGTATTATCACCAGAAGTTGATTTGGATTTTTATAATATAGAGAAATTATATTCTACATACCTTTTGAATTGTTCACGATTAAGTTTTTGAGTCTCATGGGATATTCCTTCCGCACCCCCTGATTTTAAATGCTCTGCCTTCAAATTGTCGTTCAATTCTTGAAGTCTAGGGTCATTTTTTCTCAAACCAGTTGTGCGTAACGCCTAAAACCCAGAGTTAAAATTAAAATGTACGTTCATTGCGTTGATGAACAGTTATTCTCATTTTATTTGAATCCATAAATGCTTACAGCTAAAAATTTTCCAACAGAGAGTAGGTCAGTCTCCTCGTTCCTGAACATGTCGAAGAGAACATCTTCTGCATTTGTTGCCTGATCCTGATCCTTCGTACTGTAATTCGATCAATAAATAATTTTCATTAAAGTCGAATGAGTATTTGACTAAATCGGGGAACAAATATTGCAGATTGGTATGTTCTGAAGCATTACGACATACCAAAAGAAAACATATTTTTCATGTGCAAGGATCTGATCTAACAGCGAAACATGAACTGAACGGGGACAAAGCGATAATTCGAATCGAAAATAGACGTCATAGAAAATAGATTCCTTTTTGTAGACAAAATCAAGAATAACTCAAAACAGGTGCAGACTCGTGCGAACTTGAACGTAAATTTAGCACATAATATGTGCTCAATGTAACAGATGGAGGAAGTAACAAGGAATGATGAAGAAAACCATTAATAATAGGTGAATAGTGCTAAAGAGCAACATTTGTGTGAAAATAACTATTTCACGTAATTTACATGATGCAATACAATTTTCTAGATACATCAGGATGAATTGCATATTCCTGTTACATGTCATCAAATATGAATGGTGCAGCGAAGAAACGAAATAATTTCAATTAAAGATCAGTTTTTGAAACATCTTGGAAGCTAAGAGAGACACATGATTCAAGAGAAAATCTCAGTGTCTTCATTAAGGAAGTTTATTAGGAATTTTATGACTTAATTGTTCAATCATGTGAAATAAGAATACGAATCCTTGCATAAATTTCCTGAGTTTTTTTGTTTTTTACGAAAGAAGAACATATAGCCGACATAATTGATCAAATTCACATTTTTGTCAGGACTTCACCATAAATCCTCACAAAAAAATCGATTGAATGTGTAGTATACAAAAATGGAAATCTGGTAATTTATTCCTACGGAAACTAAAGAGAATTTTTTGTAGAGCAAAATGATCTACAAGAAAACTCTCTACAAAAATGAAACTAAGTAGGAAAAATTTTAATTGAAATTCAGTTTTTTTGCAGCCTTTCGTTGAAAATTTCGCAGCTCTTCTATGCTTTTTACCCGATTTCAATTTTGCTACTAATGCAGTCACGATTTTTTTAATGACATTTCTCAGCATAAACATTATAAATTTTTCTAATTTTCATGTTTTTTTCTGATAAGAAATGCAAACAAACTTTGAATAGATTTGCAGATCACTTTCACATATGAAAAAATTCCATAGAAAACCTGGTGAATTAACTAGAAAATTCTATAGGAATTCTGCGGGGTTTCTATAAGATTTCTATTGGAATTTTATGAAAAAATTCTATTTGTGTTTTGCGCTGATTCTATTGAATATTCGATAGCAAAAAGTCAATAGATGTCAATTTTCTATTTGAATTTTTCTCTTCATATTTTTTCTATAAAAATGGTTGGGCATCAATTTTCCAAGTTTATTCCACTCGGATTTTGTAATGCAAAACAAAACAAAACCCAGCGGAAAAAAATTGAAAATTTGCGCCCAATCATTCTAATAAAAAAAAACGTAAGACTTCATAATATATTGCCTTTTTCCTATCAACTATGCAATAGAATGACTGCAAAAAACAAGTAGAACTTTTTAATAGAATGCCAATAGAAGCCTTACAGAAACCCATAGAATTCCAATGGAATTTTCGAGCGAATTCGCTAGATTTTCTATTAAAACTAGCGAATTCGCTAGAAAAGACTATATCAATATTTTGCCTCTTTCAGATTCCGAGACATTCATCAAAAACTCGCTTTAAAGTTGACTTCCATTCTGCTTCACTAATTCATTACTGATGTGGGATAAAAATAGGTGGGAGAAAATAGGGAACAAATGTGCATAAAAACTACGACTATTCTGGTTTCTTCAATGAAAATAAATTGTTTGGCACAGCTCTTCTTATTTTCCATGCAATAGTAGCGCATGGTACTCACTACATATAGTGGCTGTCGTGAATGAAGCTGTAATTGCTGAAAAAATAATTGAGGAAACAAATCCCGAATTAGAATTCATAAATCAATTTCGCCAATTTTTTTCGTGTTTTTTTTTCAGGATTAATTCAGAAGATTACATGATTATCAACGAACAGATGCTATTTTTTGCTTATTATTCTTTTGGCAGGATTTGCCAGGGAAGATAATAATTTTCATTTTACTGGTTGGGACTAGTCCATTGAGTCATATTCGTCGTTATTCGGAAATGCGCTCGAGGGATTGAAAATCTGCACTCGTGACCTTCATGTCAAAAATTGCGGATTAGTTGTAAATCTCTTAGAATGGGGCAACATGATTAATGTGCTATTTAGGTCGATTTTTTTTTTAATTACCGAGTGTTTTGTTTATTTACCGTTTCTGCTCGTTCGCTATGCCAAATGGACTTGTCAAAGCTGGTTCCAAATGTGCTGCGGGTTCGAGCCTTTTAGTTACCGGAAGGAATGCTCGTTTCTAAAGAAAAAATGTGATAAAATGAGATTGTAAGTCAAATGTATGAATGTAAAATGTTAAAATTAAATTCTATGTAATATCTGAATTTTTGGAGAGAAATTCTTTACAAAAATACTAGTGCTAGTAGTAGAATAAATCACAATCGATCGACTGTGGAAAATTCACATGCTGTCCGATAAAATTTCCAATGCCAGCAGTGGAATTTTCTCCGGAACGTTAACTTGCACCTTTTTTCCGTGTGAACACTAGATTTTTTATAAAAAATTCCTTTTTGTGTTAAAAATGAAAGAAATTGTAATTCAATTTTTTCATTTTAGCAGCAAACGAGTCAGTGTCATTCGAAGATTATTCTTAGGAAAATACAAGCATGAAAACGCTTACACAAAAGAACGAACGCATTCGTTAGATAATTCTGTTAGTTTTTCGTCGATGCCATTAAAAATGTCAGCAGCCTTTCTAGACGTTTTATCAGTATAAATGTTTGATAGTAAATATTTTTTAGATAAAATCAATAGATTAGGAACTTGTTATACAACTCATTCTATTGAAGTATTGTCTGTAGAAATTTCTCGATATGAATTTTCCAAGTTTTATCATTACATTGTTTTCTTCTTTCATTAGAAAATTAAAGCAAAAAAATGAAAAACTGATGCTAACGAGATTGTATGGAAACAATCTCAAAAGAATATATTGTGTAAAGAGTTCAAAATTTATTCATCTTTTCTATAAAATCTACCAAACGTTTCTATTGAGAAAGGCTGCAGAAATTCTCTCTAGAACGATAAGCGACTAATAGTATTTTCAATAGATGTCCCATAGAACTCTCTAGAGAATATCTTTGACCTTTCATCAACATTTGATTCGGACGTGCATTCTTCAATATCGTCAAAAAAGCTGTCATGAAAATTTCGCTATAAATTGCCTAAAATTTAGAAATTCCATTTAAAAACCACACTAATTTTACATTATAGAGAACTATTTCTCGTTGACTAAAAAACAATTTCTTTAATTAAGAACACTGACAAATTGTTCCGATTGAATATATGGTCGTGTCATTGAAAATGTTATTAAGAAGGCAGAAAAATCCATCCTAAATTAATAAATTTACTTCATTGAATTAATTTAATTTTATTAATTTAATTAAAAAGTAAATTTTTCCGGTTTTACAATTATATCAAGGAATTTTCTTACTATAAGTTCAGTGTAATTTTCTATGAAACATTTCTATTGAGAAAGGCTGCAGAATTTCTCTATAGAACGACAAACGACCAATAGTATTTTCAAAAGATATCCAATAGAACTTTCTAGAGAATGTCTTTGACCCCCCCTCCCCCTCCCTTCCTCTAGAAATTTCCTTCCGTAATTTTTTTTTCGTACATGCATTTTTCAATATCTTCAGGAAAGTTGTTATGGAAATTTCGATATAAATTGCTTACAATTTAGAGATTCCACAAAAAAACACCAGTTTTACTTTGTAGTGAACTACTTCTCTTTAACTAAAAAACTATTTCTTGACACGCACGAAAAAATTTAATAGAAAAACCTAGCGTTTTTGTCAAAAAATTCTATTGGATTTCTATTGAACTTTCTACTAGTTTTTGGTCGATTCTATTGAAATATTAAACAGAAAATATTCAATAGAAAAGGTCAATGGAACTCCATTTCTCCATATAACTTATTTTATTGAGATATTTAGAATATGTAGAATTTTGCAATTTTTTGTTTGATTTTATTGATGAGAAGAAAAGAAAAATAGAATGAAAAAAACTTGGAAAATTTAACTCGAGGAAATTCAATGGAAAATATTTCAAGAGAATAAGTTATATAGAAAAATCTAATTCTATTGACTTTTTCTATTGAATATTTTTTATTGAACATTTCAACAGCATTTGCCAAAAACTTATAGAAAGTTCAATAAAAATCCACAGAATTTTCCAACGAATTCGCTGGGTTTTTCCGTGCACTTAAGAAGACTGACATTGTCCCGATTGAAAATATGACGATGTCATTGAAAATGTCATTAACAAGGCCGAAAAATCCCATCCTAAATCAACAAATTTATTTAATTGAATTAATTAAATTTTGTTAATCTAATTAAACTAACAAAACTAAGGTATTTTCTTAGAATAAGTTGAGTCTAAAGTAATGATTTTCTTCTTTTTACAGTTGGTGGATATTTTAGTCATATCTCCCATCATTATTCCACCCTTATTGATCGCCCCATAGAAAATTGCAGTTGAATACAACCACGTGGTTGACTCAAAAAACACATGATTGGAAGGGTGCGGTGGAGACTGGTTGCCGGGGTGGCGCGAGTCCTAGGGGTGTATTGATCGTTCGATGCATCATCCCCCGGCTCAGCGTGTAAGCCGAAACCTCAAAGGTTCCTTCCGACTTTCAATCGTAGAATCACTGATTTAAATCATTTACCCCTTAAAATAAAAACACCCCCCAAAAAATGAATTCTGTTTTTTGCAATTTGTAAATCTGCCTCAATGAATCTCTCACTACTCCCGTGATGATAATTTTCCACATTAATGAACTACGCTAAACGTCATCATTGATTCACACTCCGGTGAATGGTCACGATGCCCGTAAGTATTTTCGTCTCAGAATTACGGTCAAAGTCATCGCCCACGTGGATGTGTCTCACCGCAATCATCGCCACTGTCTTACCCGAAAAATATTCAAAATGTTCAGAAAATTCCAGTTTTTTTTTCATTTCATCACTCGACATTTCCTCAACTATTGAATGACAAATTTACCTTATTACTCGTATGCAGCCTTCGAAAAGCGTCAACTCCCACCTTCGAGGCCTTCGTCATCTTGACCGCATGAACCACTGCTTTCCGGTACATTTTTCCCTGAGCCTACAGTATTTTTCGTCCTCACAACGTTGGTTTATAATATATTGTCCTTTATACCTCCAGTCGTTCCAGTATACAATATAAACTCTTTTGAATTATCTCAAATAATCCTCACTCAGAGTCAGGAAAACTGCGAGAATTTTCCTTTTGTTCTTCGAATTTTCCTCAATCACTCATACACATGCACACTCGTAAAAACCAAGGCGCGCAGCGTCCCGATGACTAGATGCTACTGGCAATAGTGTGCTTGGTCGTAACGCTATATCAGGGTAGTTATATAGTCTGTAAACAACTGATTTGAGACATGCGCGATGATTTTTCGTTAGTCGTCATTCACACCAAGTTTTAAACGCAAGAATCAAATATTTTTGTTTTTCACTGGATGACAAATTGTTGTTTTCCACTGGATTTGCAATTAAAATAAAGAGATACTGGGAGAACGAAATACTGTCAAAATGTCTTTTATTCTATGCTAAGACTTCTGAGTTAGGAGGCGTTGCTGCTCGGGAGGAAATTAATACTGACTAACGAAGGGTTTCGTCTAAGGACATCAGCCTCGGAAAAATGGCGGATTTTAGGGAAATTGAAGAGTGGGGGTTTTGCAGGTACCAAATGTTTGAGTGATATATTGAGGCCCGTGTCTAGATGGTCTAGACAAACCTGGAGAATTCAATGACCGTAGACCCTCAATTGCTTTATTGTTTTACGAGGGACGTGCGAACTTATTTGTTCAGGATGAGGACTGGATTTGGGACCTCGAAGAGTTTTCACGGGTCTTACGGATAAGTAAGTGGGAATATTCCGTTATTCAAATACAGAATTCATGTGGGTGTGCAGCAAAACACATTGTTTTAAAAATACTCAGCGTACTATCTTTATTGTCTGTAAAGTGTGTCTCAAAATCATATTTATGATGCAGAGATTTGTCAGAGCTTAGTCTCCTTGGAAAGGATCAGAGAAATTTACACAAAATCTAATGACTTAAGAAAACATAAACATTAAATTATTGTTATTGCTATTATTATTGAGCTGCCAACAATGCTTTAAAGATAAATGCATTCCTAGTAATAATTGAAAATTCAAAGAGCGTCTACGTCTTCTAATTCACTTGAACATCGAGATCCGTTGAAACTTATGATATGTATTCATAATAGTAAGTACAATAATTCTAAAACTTCTAGGCTTGTGTGAAATTATGCTCAAAGAAAATTTCACCCTTCGCAGGACATTTAACACATGAATTTTCTAATCAAAGAAATACTCAAGAAAGATCCTTATTAAATACTTTGGTTCTCTTCAAATTTTTTTTAATGCAGCAATTGTAGTTATGATTATTTAAAAATTTCATCATCACAAAATCGCTTGCAACTCCATAATTGTTATCATTGTTTAAGAACTCAGGTAGACAAAGAGGGATTGTCTTCGTTTGTACCATGTTCACTCGTAATTAAATGCTAACTAAAAATAAATCGTTATTTACAATCTAAGTTGACAAACTTAAGGTCCATTATCTGCCGACGTTATCTAATTCAGTAGTGAAGTGGTAAAACGGTTCAACTCAACTTATCGCCCAGTTGAGTTTTTGAGGAATATTTCCGAATCTAAGGGAGATAGCGAAATTTTTGTAATTACATTTTTTGTAGGTCTCAATCGGCTCTCCAAAAACAGTTGTAACAAAAATTTTGCCATCTCCCTTAGATTCCGAGATATTTATTGAAAATTGGTCAATAGTCAAATTTGACTTGTACCATTTTACCACTTCGCTACTGAATTAATTTTCGTTTCTTATCGTATCGATTTTGTTATTCAAGTTCATCGTAAAAGTGTAATAACAAAATTTCTGAAAATATTACAAAATTTTTCAAAGAATCTTTTTTCGTACAATCATCTGGTTACGCTGTGCCAAAGGATTTACTATTTCGTCTTTCCGCCCCCCATGGTGGCGACTGACAGGTCCCATTACCATTTGCTACGGGAATTATACATTATTCATGTCTCCTCTATTGAACTCATCCCTCAATATTAATGAAAAACTCTTTTTAAAAATACTCAGAATTGTTTTTCCTTTTTTTTCAATCCAAATTCATAATTTTTGGGGATCTCCGAGTGACGGGGGATGAGTTGAAATTTCGAGATAAAAATTGAATAAAAATAGCAATCTAGATAACGCTCGGCAGATAATGGAGTAGAGCCTTAAAAACACCATCTTCGTATTTCGATTCGGCTTTTATCGCAGTCAACAAAATTAAGTTAAACATAAAGATTTAATCCTGTCAGATCTATTTTTAACGTTAAATAAAGCTCAGAAGATCAGTCAAAAAAATATTTGTTAATTAAAATTCGTTGAGAAGACACAAAACGGTATAATTATTCCAGAAACTTCATAAATTCAAAATAATTTCTATGAATTTTGACAATACAACAATGTCATCAATACGTTCATCAAATGCATGGGTTCAATATGAAAAATCTAGCCTTTTCGCCAGAAAACTCTACTTACGGGCAATGTCTTCTTGAAATATTCAATAGGGAATAATTTCAAAGAGTCAGTCAACGACAATCTATTTGTATGTGTGCTATACAAGTCATTCTGTTGCAATTTAGTACATAGAAATTCCTCAGCATGGATTCCATATTATTTTCGCGTTGGATTTTTCTTTTCCGTTTCGAATAAAATTTCAGAAAAAAAAAACTATTTCACTATAGGGCAATTAACGGGGAGACGGCCATTAGCAATTACGCGGCAAAATTGTCGTTTGGCATGATTCTTCATGAGCTTAATACTGAAGTATCTCATGTCACAAGAACCCGTTCTGCCCGCATGGGTCGGCCTAACCATGATGAATAATTTAGGATGCTAAAATAAGAAAAAATGGTGTTTTATTGTAACCATGCGTAAACGACAATTATAATTTTCTTTTAAATTGCTCTTGAAACATGTCATATCAGGACCCTTGAGCCATTGGACCGTTTTGCACGGTAAATTCCCCGCTTTGAGCATCTTCACATGGTCTATCAGGGAATTTGCATGAAGCTCAATTCTTTCTAACATGGATGAAAAAATTTAATAGAAAAACCTAGCGAACTCGTTAGAAAATTCTATTGGATTTCTATTGAACTTTCTATGAATTTTGGCCGATTCTATTGAAATGTTCAATAGAAAATATTCAATAGAAAAAGTCGATAGAAATCGATTTTTCTGTACAACTTATTCTATTGGGATATTTTCTATCGATTTTTTGTATTGGTTTATAGTATAGAACTCATATCAGGGTTATTTCCACTGTCGATAGGGTGTCGTACATTTTCTTTTTACACTGTTTTTTGTTTATAATACATTTCGCTTTTTATATGCGGAGCTTAGATTTTGTGAAGAATTTGTCTATCGCTGTGAGAGCTTCGGAGTCGGTTGCTACCATGAACTGGAAAGTCCAATACAGAGAAAAATATTTCCATTATCTCAGTTTGACTGTTAGTTCTAATCTCGGCGGATTCAGAAGGGGACATTGGTCTATAGAATTTCCTCGGCTCAAATTTTATAAGTTTTTTTGTTTGATTTTCTTGATGAGAAGAAAAGAAAAATAGAATGAAAAAAATTGGGAAATTTGAGCGGAAGAAATTCTATAGAAAATATTTGAAGAGAATAAGTTATATAAGGAAACGGAATTCTATTGACTTTTCCTACTGAATATTTTCTATTGAGCATGTCAATAGAATCAGCCAAAAATAATAATAATGGAAAGTTCACGAGAAATCTAATAGAATTTTCTAACGAATTCGCTAGGTTTGTCTATTAAATTTTTTCGTGCGTGAACTCCCCTATTCACACATTCCTCATAACATATGGATAGCTAAACGGCGAAAATTATGGAGAAATATTGCCTAGATTGTCCTATGATAATGAATTGAAAATCAGTCGTTTTCGAGGCCAATTTTTCGGTCGTGACGTCACGATGACGGTCAGGTAACGCTTCATTGGTCGAAAAAGAATGGAGTCGGGAGTTGTCGTCCTCCATTGGTCGAGGCGCACCTCAAGATTGGGATAGGTCGGCCCGAGCCATTCAGTGATTGGTTCAACACTCGACCGTCTGTGTGACGTCATTAGCGATTTCAAAGTGTTTAAAATGTTCGACTTTTAAAAATTAATTATTAATTAATGAGTAATGTTTTAAACGTTTGTGAGGAAAAAATGAACTATCCAGGTCCCAAGCTTGAGATTAGAAAATTGAAAAAAATTCATGCAAGTTCCCTATTTATATGCCCACGGTTCTCCAAAAGGGGGTGCAGATGGGAATGCACTTTTACCTGATTGCGGGGAGATTAGCACATTTTTTCTGAGAAAATAGAATTACTCGAATTTCACTTGCATCGTATTTTTCCCTTATTTGACCTTTATTATTCCTCCCTCGCCATTCTACCGAAAATTGATGAAAATTGAAATTTACTTATTATTTCATCTATCCTAAATTTGTTGAAATTCATTGCAATTTGAGCAAAATTTACCATTTGGCGATTTCTCTCGACACTGCAGCGAAAATGAGTTTTTTTTCTGATTTCGAAATTATTCATCTACATACAATTTCTGAGTGAAAACATTTTTTTTGTCATTCCGAGAGCACGATAGCATTTCACGGACGCTACGCGGATTGTTTCCCCGTTAAAAAATTCCGGGAAATTTTTTCCCCGTCAATCCTTTTTCGGTGAATTGTTCTCATTGAGATTAATTTTCCTTACGAATTTTTTTCATGTAAGATTTTGTTTGGAATTTGTCTTCAGAAAATCCAAATTGAATTTCTTTTGTTTTCTCTTAAAAGCAGAAAAATGAAAAAATTAATGACAAAAAACTTTTTTTTTCATTCGCGACTGGTTAATTGATAATTTTCTTCAAAATGTGGCTAATCTTGTTTTGTTGTAGATGTTTCACTTGACGAGTTGATTTATATGCGTACCAAAATGACGTTTGTATGTTGCTGATTTTATTGAAAATTGATAATTAGCTTGTTCAAATGTTAGTAATTTTGGCGGCCTGTAGATGTTCTATTTGAAGAATTGAATCCTATTTTGATGACAAGGTGTGTGTAAATTATTCAAGATGTTCCGAAATTGTTGACTTCTTGAAATTAGTGGATGTTACATCAAATAAAAATGAGTTGATGTTGTGCTCGAATATGTGTCTGATAGCATATTTTCCAGGGAAATTTTACATGATTTTTTTTTTCTTGCGGACGCAAGAACTTTTCTATGGAACATTTTTTCGGGGGAAACATTTTCCAAAGGAAAAAATTTCCAGGGAGAAAAGTTTCCAAGGGAAAAAAAATCCGGGAACCAATTGAAATGACTCTGTTGATTTCGAAGGGATTCGTCATTTTCTTTTCAGACCATTTCGACCCCAAATGCAAAGAATTAGCAGTAGAATTGTCAAATAGAATTTTCTTCCGAAGCCCCTGTGAATTTTCATAAATTCCTTCATGCAAGTCACGACGTCAACATTGTTCTGATTCACTACCCCATCGAGTGAAGTCACTAAAACCACAATCCAAAATTCAACCCTCTAAATAACAGTATCCTGATAAGCAGGTGGCCCACTGAGTACAAACTGTCTCTGACTCTGCCTAACAATATCATTCTTATTGGGCACTTGAGGCGTAGCTCTAACTCCATGATAATTACTATAACTAGATCTAGCACTGGCAGGTCTGTTGCTGTACAAGTCATCCATGTCCTCAGCGTTCAAGCTCTGAGTGCTGGTCTGCTGAAACGTGGGATTACTCTGGCCCTGCCACTGCATGTGACTCATCGGACTATTCTGCCAATTGTCACTGAGATTTCTGGTGGAGCTGGCATTTTCCCAGCCCGGGCTTGTCTGATTCGTCATATAAGTGGTGTTAGAGTAGTTTGGATCAGGGGTCCAGAGGGTTGGGGATGACACTGCCATATTGACAGCCTCAGGCTGCCAATTTGTCGTTCTATCTCTCTCCCAAGGACCCGCTATTCTGTCGTAATTCAGGGTCCCCTGGGACAGAGAATTCACATTCTGATTTGTTAAGGTACTCGGGATTGTATTGGCGTAGAGGCTCTCCTGCTGGTCCATTATTCGATTCACTGGATTCTTCCGACGTGACTGACGAACTGAACTCCTTCGATTCGATCTCCTCGTCCCATCGCGTGATATCACTGACCGACGTTTCACTCGACGGGGTGTCATCGGTTTAGGTGATACACTCTCGTCCTGCATCGGCGGCTCAGGCTGGGAGTACTCTATGCTGTACAGCGGTCTCTGCTGCTTTTTCCTTTTTTTAATTGGTGGGGCTACAAAAAATTCATTCTTTCAAGTCTCCATCCCTTTAATCCATTTTTTTCTAAACTCATGCGTTGAAAAATCATTGAACTGTTCAGTTCTCGAGATGTTTTTTTTCCATTACTCAGAATAATTATCTATGCAAATCACCAATATTCAGTGCAATGATTTTATTAGAACCACCCAAATGAGAAACACCATATTAGACGAGAAGTAGGAATTGTAGTAAAATAATGAGTGAGAGGTTAAGGAAAATAATAAAAAACAAAGCCAAGCAGTAGTGTTTTGCAATTGCAGTATTTATTATTGCAAATTGGAATGAATAAAAAAATGTGTAATTATTACACAAAAACGTGGCCAAAGTATGAGACAATAATCTTTATATCGTATCGATATTTTTATCTAGTAATAAATGGATAGAAACTTCTACGTAAATGCAGCGTGAAAAGTCTTAAATATAAATGTCATCTGAAAAAATACGAGTTCCATATTTTTTGACTAAAATTCGTGATGTAAATGATACAAACTTATTAAATAGTATCTTCTTGAGTGGAGTACCACTGAAAGACTCTGCTTGAGCTCTACAGTTTAAACAGAGGAGCATAATTAAAATTGTATAATTAATAATCAGTGCGAAAAAGGCAGCAAACATCGGGATACCACTCCAATAAATTCCATGCTTAAAATATAAAATTGTGATTTTTCATTGAAAATCCTCTATTTTAAACGTGCAAACTTCAACAGTCGACAGTAAAAATTAAATATGAAACGCCATTCAGCACCGTTCATTACATATCACAGTACATACAGTAAGTCTATTGTTTAAAAAATAGATTTTTTTTTTACTTTCAAAAGTAAACACCACACTCTTTCAAAACAAGCAGTCTACCGTAAAATAGAAATAACGAGGAGAATAAATTAAAATCGTGGAGGCGTAATGCTTGATTTACGGGATTAATACAGACAATTTGTTTTCTCAATGGCACTACACTGACAGAAAAAATTAATTTTATCAGGAGAATTTTATTTGAACCAACTATCATTTGGTTGTTAATTTTCAAATAAATATGATTTCATAGTGAATACCAGTTATTTCTTCATGAGATACATTTGATTGGGAGCAATCGAACGTCTCTAGAATTAAAGTTCCTTCTATTTGTCGCAATAATGAGAGTATTTAATTTCTTTCTAGCCAAAAGTTTGCTAACTCCAGAAATTCGTTGGTTTACTCAAAAATCAAAATTATTTTCATGACTAAATACATTGTTATCTCAATCAACACGATCATACGTTGTTCCAAGTAAATTATAATTGAAGTGAGCATTTCGTCTGTCGAATCAGGATGAATATTGTTACGCGGAAAAAGCTTTGAGATTGTAGTAAGATGTCGTTGAGTTGAAAGAAGTTTATATTTCTTGACTAAAAAAATCGCATTAGTTTACAATAACAGAATCACAGATTACGGCAATTCAACACAAACTTGGATATCACAAATGTCGTTCAATGTGATGTACGGAAAGCTCAATTTAAATCATCGGCTTCATTCGAGAAAACATTCAATTCCTTCCTCAATGTAATTGTCTCCTTGGTGCTAATTTTTGATCAATTCATGAAAGAAGAAAATTTCTCGACTGGCGATTATATTAGGTTTAAAAAAATAGAACTTTTCCATTTTTGTGGGGAATACGTGTGACTTGACGCCAAGGACTATTTTAATTGATTCAAGTAAATGTATCTCAAGAAAACATAATTGATATTCACCGTAAGATCTTATTTATTTGAAATTGGTTCAAGTATAAGTATAGAGGTTCCAAGAAAGAACCATCTTAATAAAAATAATTTTTTCTATCAGTGTAGAATCAAAAACACTGATACGTACGAAATAATTCAGACTTCAGCTTTTTTCGAAAGAAAAACATTAAATTTTTAAAAGTTGATAAACTTCAATTTTTCTATACAAATATTTCTAACAAAAACTTTTTATTCCGATTTTTTAATAAAAATTTCTCGCCATAAATTTCCTACATTTATTACATTCATATTTTTGGTCGTTTCTCGTTGGAAATGGAGAGAAAACAAGTCGGAAATTAATGACGAGGAATTTTCAGAAAAAATCTTAACAGAATAAGTTTTATAGAGGAATCAATATCCACTAATATTTTTCTGTGGAAAAATGTCAAAAAATGGATTAAATTTTCAATACAATTCCGTATTGCGCCGAGATTTTCCACTGAATTTTTTTCATACGTAGTTCTTTGAACTAGAACTCTTTTCTCAATTTAAAAATAATCTTCCATTTTTTAAAACCAATACATGAGAGGTTGCAAATTGTGCCAATGAGATAGTAGAATAATTACACTCCAAATTAGAAAGAAAAGCCATTGATTCCCGCCCAATAGTGCCTGAGATGAGACAAAAATTGATTTAATCAATTATAAATGCTTTCATCTGTCTTGAAAACTATTTAGGCGGAATAGAACCCTTTCTTTTAAAATTGAGTGTAATATTTCCCTATATTTCCAATTAGGGTAAACAGGTCAATTTATGGCCGACGGTTAGTTTTTGGACGATTTCAATTTACATTGAACATTCTATAAATAAAGTGTGTAATCATGTGATCGATCATTTTTTCGATTCATCGACAGTTAATAAATAAAAAAAAATATGGCCCAGTCATCCAGAAATTAGGGGTGTCAACTGCATTCAACAGATTTCTTAATTTAATTATTCTTTGTTTTGTTATGTTCACTTTAAATAATTTTTTTCTGCTAATTAAAACATTCTAGACGGTATGCAAGCCATCATATCCTCGTTCAGGTCATTTTTTTATTTTAGATCCTACACTGAGAAAAAAAATTACTTTTCCCAACGAATCACTTTTTTGGGAGAAGAATTTATATTTTTAGGAGCGTCTTTTTCCAAGCTATTCCCAGGTGGTCCATGTCCATCTCCAAATATTACAATTATGTTAAATTGTGAGAGGAGCTTGAATGAACACCCTTCATTAATTGTCAATTTTTTCAAATTTGAAATTTTCTGACGTAAAATAATTTTGAATGATTTGAAATTTTAATCATTGTCAATGGAGTTCACTTAAGGTTATATGTAGCATATTTATCCCATAATTCAACATAATTATAATATTTGGAGATGAACTTGGATCGCCTGAGAATGACTGGGCTGAAGAAATATGCTCCTAAAAAAATTAATTCTTCTCCGAAGATAATAATTCCTTGGCAAAAGTAATTTATTTTCTTTGTGTACCACGAAACTCGAATTTCCCTTAACCGTCCAGCAATTGGTCTGTTCACCCATCACTTCCAACTCTTCATGTAATTATGTTCGCAAAAATGACAATGTCAAAATTCAAAAACAGCATTCCCAACTGAAGAAAAAATTCTCTACGGAGACTCACTAAAACCAACTCGATTATTTAATTTTCACAAAAAATGAAAAACAGCACGAACCACCAAAAATCTTTGGCAATACTTATCGCGCACTGGGATTTAATTCGGATGTCATCCTCGTTGCGAAGATCAAACAGATGAATAAAAAATACAAATAAATAAGAGGGAATGATAGTATAAATATAACTCTAATGAACTTTTACATAAAAAATGCTCTAGTTAATCTAAAAAAATATTATTCCGTTTGGCAAGTCAATGATTCTATTCTTTCAAAATATAATATTAATATATTTCATTGGCGTTTGATACAATTTATTTATTCTGTTATTTTGCTAGCGTACAGAGATATGGGCCTACTATCTCTGTGCGTTTCATTAGAATTCGGTTGATCCATAGCTAACCGTGGATCCGAATAAAAAGTTCTGAGGGGCTGTTCACGAATGTGATCAGTAAAAACTCTCGGTTTGAACGAATTTCTATTTTGTTTAGGTGCCTGGGAGGGACGTGCTCTTCTCAATACCGGCGAGACAACGGGGCTGTAACAACGCGGACGATTTTTTTCAAATTTTGACCTGATGGAACTGTTCAATGAGTCGTAATCACCAGGTGGTGATACTGGTCTGTGCAAATGATCAACCGGATTTGAATAATCATTGTAGTAGTCAATATTTTCGATAATTCGTGTTGACGCACTGCTCTTGTTACTTCTAGTTGTATCGTGTGACGTCATCAGTGATTTAACGCGTTGTTGATGGTGGTTGAAGGGTGAATTATCCCCATTTTTTGATAATGTACCGTCACGATAGTACTGTGAAGAATTATTTGAGCCGGTTGTGCCACGCGTATAGCTTTGGTAGTTTTGATTAGATTGTGGTAATGAGGCTGGTGGTAGGGCCGAGTAGCTAACGTACATTGGATGCAACGGTGTGTGGCCAGCAAGACCGAAGTCACCACCTCCAACAAAGTCAACTGCAAAATTTCATTCAATCGATACCAATGTGCATTAGATCATCATTATTTTTCTCGTCAAAGTGTATTTTTCGGGTTCCTGATTGTTAAAGTTGTTGGCTCCTTTGGTGAGATTATGGGAGAAATTGGGGAGGATGAAGTAGAGGGGAGATAGATTGTTCAACTACTGACAGACTGACATTGTAACCCAAGAGTATTTGTTCTAGTCTAGTATGCTTATCATTCCCCATGCGACAACGAGTGATACGACAGCGATAACAGTTTTTATCTGGAAAAGGGGTGACTTACCAGAATGGGGGATCAAATCCACCAATGAAATCGACTGTAAGTTTACAACCCGTTTTACAAGAGTACAAAGAGATGGAAAGAAAAATCTTGGATATGTATTTCGGAGTGATGTTGTAAAACAAGATGAGAACACTGACTGAAAAAATTATTTTATCAAGAGAATTTTATTTGAACCAACTATCATTTGGTTGTTAATTTTCAAATAAACATGATTTCATAGTGAATACCAGTTATTTCTTCTTGACATACATTTGATTGGGAGAAATCGAATTTCTCTAGAATTGAAGTTCCTTTCATTTCTCGCAATAATGAGAGTATTTGATTTATTTCTAGTCAAAAGTTTGCCAACTCCAGAAATTCGTTGGTTTACTCAAAAATCAAAATTATTCTCATGACTAAATACGTTGTTATCTCAATTGACACGGTCATGTGTTGTTCCAAGTAAATTATAATTGAAGTGAGCATTTCATATGTCAATTTGAGATTGTAGTAAGATGTCGTTGAGTTGAAGTAAGTTTATATTTCTTGACTAAAAAAAAATCGCATTTGTTTACAATAACAGAATCACAGATTACGGCAATTCAACACAAACTTGGATATCACAAATTTCGTTCAATGTGATGTACGGAAAGCTCAATTTAAACATCGGCTTCATTCGAGAAAACAACATTCAATTCATTCCTCAATGTAATCATCTCCTAGGTACGAATTTTCTCGACTGAAGATTATATTAACTTAAAAAAATATAACTTTTCCATTTTTGTGGCGAATACATGTGACTTGACGCCAAGGACTGTTTTATTTGATTCAAGTAAATGTATCTAAAGAAGAAATAATCGATGTTCACTATAAGATTTTATTTATTTGAAATTGGTTCAAGTATATAATACTTGTTCCAAGAAAGAAACATCTTAATAAAAATATTTTTTTTTATCACTGTAAGTTCAATTTGAAGATCAGTTGTTGGAAAATTTCTTTCAGTTAAAAGTGATAGCAGGATTCATGTAGACGTCTTTCGCAGATGATATTAAAAGCTATAAAGAATGTATGTGAGGAAAAATTTAAGGGGCTTCCTCAGGACGTTGTACCTGAGAGAAACCCCGCACAAGGTACTAGAGACGTCTGTTAGGGAGTGCTGATCAAGATTTGAACTGCTTTATTTTCATGTGTATCGTCGACAAATGAAAAAACGAAAATTTCCTTTAAATTTTGATCATCATTTTCTAATATAGCCAACAATAGATGATTCAAATTTGGTGTCTCTAGCACTTGGCGAAATTTCTGACGAGTATAGAGTGCTCAGGAAACTCCTTAATTAAAAAACCTAGTGCATTCACGATGAAATTCTATTTTTTTTCACCTATTCTGTTCAAACCTTCCTGAGCTTATCCATGCGTTTTTTTTTATAGAAAAAAATGAATTCTCTGCACCAATTATTTTGTCGAAAGTTTTTTCCAGAGTAATTCCTGGGTTTCAATTTTTCACATTTTTACAGTTGAGTTTTTCCATGAGTAACAAAAAAGAAATACAATGAAAATAACTTGAAGAATCTCTCCCAAGGAATTACTATGTCGATTTGGTTGGCGTGTGTTTTTAACATGTCCGGGCGTGTTTATTTGAAACGACTTTTTTATCTTAAATTTTGACGATTTTCTTGAGTGACTGACCGGTGAGAGGTTCAAGTGTTGTACTGATTTTTCGACGTGCCATATGGAAAAAAATACTTATCTCCTTTTTTTTTCGAAAACGTCGTAACTCAACCATTCATTTCAAAAGTACATATCTCAGATACTTTTTTTAAAACTACGTATCTCGAATTTTTTCTATAAATCTACGTAATTCAGCCGGATTTCAAAAGAAACTTAAATTGTTAAAAGAGCGCAACAGTTTGAATCGGTAATGCTGCATTACCACAATTGAGCTATTTTGAGCCCTTTTCGCTCGTTCTACCGCCAAAAAAGAGCCTCGTTTTTTAGCCCCCCTTCACTTCTCCGTTTTTTGCAATAAATGTAAAACTCGAGCGACTGGAATGGAAATCCAATTGTATAGGCACAGCCTATACAATTTAAATTAAATTAATTTTTTTTGGCCATTTCGTTTTTCGCGATTATCTCGGAAACTATGAGAGATAGAGCCTTAAAACTAATTCCATTCGATTCCTGAGGAAATTTGGGCTCTCCATATTCAGATGGACGGCTCAGAATTGCGTTTTTCCTCTTCCTACAGCCTATACAATGTAAATTAAATTAATTTTTTTGGCCATTTCATTTCATTGCCCGTACTAGCACTACAATTTTTCTAGAGAATTTCGCTTCGCGTATGGAAGCATCGAATAACGAACAAGTAGTGCTAAAAATTACATTTCCTGCTTGCACAGAGAATAATTTTTTTTTTGAAAAGACAACAGTATATTCTGTTACTAGTGCGTAAAATTCCACTTTTTCACACGCACGTGTAACACATTCTATTTTTTGTGGTACCTGCCGAGTTCACTTTTCGAAACGATAGTGGGGGCAATGTGGTTGTTTTTGCGCACGAGTGCGTAAAGTTCAAGAGCGTGAACTTTAGGCACGCCGTGCGGAACACAACCGCTTTACGCACACTAATACGTTTCGAAAAGTGCACTTTTGAGGCAGGTATCACAAAAAATCTATTTTCATCACGCTGTGTGTAAAGTGACATTTTACGCACGCTCCTCGTGCGCAAAACCCCACTTTACACACATTGTGATGAAAAATAGGGTTGGATACTCCCGGGAAAAGTGTTTTTAGACTCGCGGGATTATATCACTCGCCTTCGGCTCGTGCTATAAACCTCCCACGAGTCCAAAAACACTTTCCCACAATCGTATCGAAATATACTATTTTGCAATAAAAATTTTCAATCTCAGTGCACGCTTCGCATCTTTGGCACAAAAAATCCTTTCTTGATCATTTTCGACAAACGATTTTTTTGGCACCAGTAAAACCTGTTTGAGAAATTTACTATTTTTCTGTCAGTGTAGAGTGGCAATATTGAAATTTACCTTTGAGGGATAAAATGGAAAAACCGAAACTAAATTTGCACTTGGGCAAACGATGCTAAGGGTTTAACAGTCATAAGGATAGTAAGGGGGCAGCAGCATTATCAAAAGGCTTAAACTGGCAAGAGTCAAGCTTAATCTGAAAAAAGGTCCCCCTTACTTTACTCTTTGATTTGACCCTTATGATCATTCCGCTCGTCTCTCTCGTTTGATGCTATGATTGTTTTGCTTTACTCTTTTATGATCAAATTGACCCTCGTTCCGTTTCATCTTTAGGCATGTTTTGACCGAATAGCACGTTTACCTGAAAAAAAATTGACAGCATCCCGCAGACCTGGACGGGGAGCTTTCTGCCACTAATCATCACAAAGGATTCAGAGTGGCCCAATTGTGTCAATGCGGCTCACACATTTAAACTACGATTACACTGTTGGAAATTTTTTGAAATTTCATGGACGGTCTTATAGTAAATCTCATGAGAGTGACATTGAATCGAATTTAGGGAAAAAATGGTTATGAAATTTCAAGTTTTAAGTAGAATTCACGAAAATTCTCGAAGTTTTCAGTGGAAATGAGATGGAAATTTCACAACTCGATTGAATTTTCAGTGGAACATGAATATTCAGAAACAAAATGACGTGAATTTTCAAATTTTCTCTGAATTTTCCTGCACGGAGAAAAATAAATCGGTAAAAGTCTTGCGATCGCAAGGAGTTTCTCGAAGATCCCCATTTTTCATGCACGAAGAACAATGAAGCTTTTTGGAATCTTCGGGAAATTCCTTGCGATCGCAAGACTTTTACCGATTTATTTTTTTCCGTGTGATTTTGCTGAATTTTCATAGAATAATTAAACTGAAAAATCAAGTATTTTATTGATTTCTAGATCATTTGAGCAGAAAATCAACGGAATATTTTATTTTTCAATGACAAGATTTCCTGAAATTTCAGTGGAACATAAACGCGATAAAAATTTCCGGAATTTGGCACGGAAAAAATTCAGACGAAAATTTTGAACAGTGTACTCAGTTGACGAGTTGCGTTCCGGCCGCAAGACCCTTTGTCCATGCCATAGCAATTCAAGAAGAAGAAGAACGAGTTACGATTCTTTTGTAATGCGGTTGAGTCACATAAATTTATAAAAGAAATTCGAGATACGTAGTTTCCAAAAAAAAATCAGATACGTATTTTTTTATTGAATTTTTCCGGTGCGTCGTTTTAGTAATAGTGTATTTCAGAGCGAGTGCCATAGGGTTTTTTACTCGCGTGAAGTCGGAGTACAGGCTGAAGGCGAGAAATGGCCAACCACGCAAGTATAAAAATCACATTGCACTAGTCGTGAACGATATTTTTCCGTAGTGAATTTCACTTTTACAAGTTTGGGGAAGGGCCAATGCCAATCCCTGGACAAGGAAAAGTGAAAGTCACTATGGAAGAAAAACTTGAGATATGTATTTCTCAATGGGCCTCGTTAATTTCAGTCCCCAAGAAATAGGTCAATATGTGCAGCAAAAAAAAATCGTTTGAAAGACACACACCTGGTTGATTGAAAAAAAATGCGCCAAGAAAATCGTTACTATAGAAAATATCTAAAGGATATCCAAGTAGTTTGGCTTTTTTTTGCGAGTGAGATGCTTTTCCACTTTTGTAGTCGAACGTCAGAGCTTTCATTTGAGCCCCATTTGACCCTAAGTTTCCAGGCATTTTAAAATGATTTTATTATTTAAGCTTCGCAGGTCTGATTTTGAATCTCGATATTGAGGCGTTAGAGAACATTTTAAAAATTTGAAAAAAAAATGAAAAAGTCTAGATTTGGAGGAAGATTGATGAAATAATTAAAAAATTGCAATTTTAGAAAATTACGAGCATTTTCTGTAAATAATTTAGATCCAATCAATTTTCCACCATAAAAATGATTTCTTCAGAATCGGAACACATTTATTCATGTCCAGAATTTTATTAAAAATCAATTTCATTCCTTAAAATAAGATGTCCAAAAGTGAACAATTTCAATTATTTCTTTGAAAAGAATCGATGTTTAAAGAAAGTAATACTTCTGTGCAAAATATAATTTAAATGACGGTGAATATTCATGTTTTTTTTTTAATCATGCAATTTGATTGACAAATTCGATGATTGAAAATGGTTGAATCTATACTGTGATCTATACCAAATTCGAAAAGATACTTGGATATCCTTAATAGAATAAGTAGACAAAAACTAAATTTATTAATCTCTTCCTATAAGATTATGTTTTTGTTATGGTTCAATCTGTGAAATTTAGATTCCGATCCAAGATAGACAATTTTTGAAGAAACGTCGCTTCTTTTGACGATTTATTAGCGGTTTTCGTGCCGTTTTTTAACTTATCTGAGTATGTTTCTTTGAAATGATTTTTTTTTTGCTTTAAATTGTAATGTTTCGTGGGTTTCTGACATCTCGTCAATACAATTGCACCGTAATAGGCAAGGAGAGGTGAGAAAGGTCGACTGTTTCCCCGACTTTTCAATCCACAAAAAAGCAAAATTTCAAACAAAAAAAAGTCATTTGAAAAAAGCACATCTGGATAAGTCGAAGAAAACACACGCCAAGAAAAACGCTATGATAAACATTGTTGTTCTTCCAAATCCCCTGGTTCCTGCAATTTAACTTTTTCTATTAGATTTCATCGTACGTCTGTTACTCTACAAATTTTGCTATCTCCTTCAATTTCAGAAAAATTTAGCAAGAACTTATCCTGAAGTTGAGTTGACCTATTAATATTTCACCACTCTTAAAATATGTTGAAGGAAATGTGTATTCCAAATTTGTATCATTGTAGAATGGGATTTTAAAAATCTTTGCTTCAAGAATAATATTATCGTTGTTCTAACAATATCTCAGTGATGAAATAGTAAAACGTGACAAGTTGATTCCTCCTATTTCGTTGAATATTGAATCATCTCGATAATGACTGATTTCAGAGAATATTTGAAGAGGTTTTCGGGAGAAGTTTTCTTATTTAGCTAGAAGTACTTGCGAGGTTTTTCCTTTATATCATGAAAAAATATTTAACGATATTTTCTGGTGTGAAATTTTTTCATCGATAAAAAATGTCCTTTTCACATTTTTCTAAAATATCTATTCTCGACATGAATGTACCATCAATAAAAAATGACGAATTCGACATCTCATGATTGACCGCTTCCTTTCTCACGCATTCTGAAATTAGACATACAAAGATTGTCCATTCGGGAATGTAGTTCTTCCCTCATTTCAGAATAAACATATCCTCCAATAAAGGAAACTCTACATCCAAGAAATTTTTTTCCGTGTTGGTGGTTTTAACTGTGATGAATGTTTTTATTTTTATCATGAAATGTGGTTGTAAGCAGTGAGAATGGTTCAACAACTCGTTGATAAGAATTTAAATGTGCAAGAACCCAAAGCCTTTGAAGAATACCTTCCACACCCTTTCCAATATTAATACCAAAAAAGTTTTCCCTAGGATTCTGTTTTTTTTCTAATTTGGGTTTGTAGAGCTGTGGATTTTGATAATCCCAATACTTACAGCTGTCATCCTCCTCGAGATAGGCCCGACTCAGGCAAATTCCTCCAATGATCGCCATACACTGAAATAGATTTCCGTCAAATTTTTAGATACACTGTTAAAAAATTTTATCTGAAACTTCCGGTACAATTTGTGGAAATTTTAATCGAATTTAATTACCACTGAAATTTCACGGAATTTTGTCATTGAAAATTCAGAATTTCATGGAAAAATCCAAGAAAATTGTGACTTTTAATTTCATTTTTCCCTGAAAATAAATAGAAAACCAGAAAATTTCAGTAAATATATTCTTGAATTTTCAAAACAGTGACATTGAATGCGATTTAATGGGAAAAAATCATACAATTACAGATTTCACTGAAAATTCAATCTAATGTGGCACTGAATATTTATATTAGATTGGAAATTCAAATAAATTGAGCAATTCTCTTCTTTATGCTGCTTAAAATTCTGGAATTTTACCGAATTTTCAGTGAACACACACGAACAAATTTAATAGAAAAACCTACTGAATTCGCTAGAAAATTCTATTGGCATTCTATTGAAATGTTCAATAGAAAAAATCAATAGAATTCGAATTTTCTATATAACTTATTCTCTTCAGATATTTTTTATGGAATTTCCTCGGCTTAAATTTTCTAAGTTTTTTTCATTCTATTTTTCTTTTCTTCTCATTAAGAAAATCAAACACAAAAACTTCGAAAATTTGTGCCGAGAAAATTCTATACAAAATATCTCAATAGAACGACTTGTATAGAAAAATTGAATTCTTTTGACTTTTTTTATAGAATATTTTCTATAAAAAATAAAAAAATGTTTTAAAAAATATTATTGTAGTTTATTGTTCAAAAATGTTTTTGAACATTTCAATAGAATCGGCCAAAAACTAATAAAAAGTACAATAGAAATTCAATAGAGTTGTCTAACAAATTTGCTACATTTTTCTATTAAATTTGTTCATCCGTGAAACATAATATTTAATAATTTTTTTCCCCTAAATCGAATTCAGTGTCACTTTCCTGAAAATTAGTAGTCAACTGTCCATGAAATTTCATTTGTTTTCTAACAGTGTAGTTCATTTTTTCGAGAATGTGGTATTTTTGCTCACCGCTAAGAGACATTGTGTTGATGCATGTAAGACTTCAATAACTTCGTAACTTAATACGCAGCCTGTAACGTTAGTCGGTCGCACTGGCCGAAATAACTCTGGCTCGGTATAGTTGTAGTCTGCTTTGCAGCCGGGTCCATTAGCCAGCCACCAAGAGAAACTTCCCGTACCGACATTGAGAATATCACTCGTCTGCGGGGAAATAAATTTAATTTATTTAAAAAGATTTAAACTCCTAAAATTCATTAAAAAATTATTTCGATAAAAAACATTGTTGAAATATTCAAATGAATGGAGCATTGATGTAAATCAAATCCGTCTCAATTTACAGTCGAGAGGCTTTTCTGTCCTTCAAAGCAAGTTCTTCTGTCATTCTTGAGAACCATGGATTATTTTTCTCTATTTAATGAACATGTTTCTTAACATCGAATGAGTTTCGTACCAAAGTGGTGAAGCGAGATAAGTCAATTTAACTTTAAGGTCAGTTTGTGATAAATGTCTTGGCATCAAAGGGAGATAACAAAATTTTCTCCAAGATTTTTTGTGGTAGAGTAGAATGAGAGCTATGAGATTTTGTCTAATATCTTGCTATTTCTTCCAATTGGGCTTTTGCATGATATTTCTTCATTGCATGAAATGATGGAATGAAAGAATTAGATGCAAAAAACTAAAGAAGTAGCTTTCCATTTTGAAAAATCATGAAAAATAGAGATCACAATTTTTCTCTATTCATCGAAATAAAAAATACGTCTACAATTTTTACCCAATTTTCATACGAGGCGAAACAAAAAATTCATGCAAAACCCTGATGCCGAGATTTTCTCCAAAACCTTCTTTGGGTTCAATTGAAATATCTTCCTCCACCACTTCATTACTGAA
The DNA here is from genome assembly GCF_001412515.2 of Diachasma alloeum. Lineage (NCBI taxonomy): Eukaryota > Metazoa > Arthropoda > Insecta > Hymenoptera > Braconidae > Diachasma > Diachasma alloeum. Next base: position 939,685 of record NW_021680379.1, on the reverse strand, counting down.
TTGAAATCCATTGAATCTTCCAAAAAAAATTAGAAGCTCTTTCAAGAAATTTGTAAGAAATGACCGCGTAAAAACTATTGTAATGAGAACATCCTTGATCTTTAAATTCCAGGCGAATATTCATCAAGTTCGATACCAAAAAAATATAGAATTTCCGTTCTTCCGACAGAAACAACAGATCCGAAAAAAATTGTACCAAAGAATCATACATTATAACATAGTAAAAATAAATATTCTGTTAACCCACAACTCTTTCTTGTCACGTAGAAAAACAGTTTGTTCTTTCACAGCCAATGAAAACAGAAAAAAGTAAAATCAAACAATAAACACACTACGAGAGATGCTTTATTTGCATCGAATAAACTTTATTTGAATGCGAGGCGAAACAAAAATTTCATGCAAAATCCCGATGTCGAGATTTTCTCCAAAAACTTCTTTAGGTCAAATTGAAATATCGTCTCACACCACTTCATTACTAAACTGAAATCCACTGAATCTTCCAAAAACATTAGAAGCTCTTCCAAAAAATTGGTAAGAAATGACCTTGCAAAAACTATTGCAATAGGAACATCCTTGATCTTTAAATTCCAGGCGAATATTCATCAAGTTCGATACCAAAAAAATATAGAATTTCCGTTCTTCCGACAGAAACAACAGATCCGAAAAAAATTGTACCAAAGAATCATACATTATAACATAGTAAAATGAATATTCTGTTAACCCACAACTCTTTCTTGTCACGTAGAAAAACAGTTTGTTCTTTCACAACCAATGAAAACAGGAAAAAGTAAAATTAAACAATAAACACACTACGAGAAATGCTTCGTTTGCATCAAATAAACTTTATTTGAATCAATTGGCTCGTAATGTAGATTTTATCCTAATTTAAGGCCTGGGTGGATCATCTTTCGAAAGTTATCTCGATAGTTTTTCCATTTTCATAATGTAAAATATATCGCAATTTCCATTGGATTTTACATCACGCAGGAGTCCCGAAAAATTATGATTGTACAACCAAAAAAGTAGGAAAAAAACTGAACATTTTCAAAGAGCCGATAGAGAGGAAATAGTGAATGGATAATTTATCATGGTAACTAACGATCTGACAGCCATTGACTACTGTGACAAATGATGACCTAACAGCCATTAGATACATCAAATTATTAATTTGCAATATTATTCAAAAAAGCTCTTTGAAAATGTTCAGGTTTTTTAAAATGTTTTTTTGATTGTACAATCCTAATTTTTGGAGACTCCCGGGCTATGTAAAATTGAATAGCAATTGGAGATCATTTCAGATTATGAAATTAAAAAACAACCAAGATCACGTTCGAAAGATAATTCACCCGGGCCTTAAAGTGGATATTCATTTGTATTTTTGTTCACATGAGATGATTTTTTTTGTAGTATAAACAAATGTTTCTTTGAATCAAATAAATACTTTGTTCTTTAGAAATAGAATCATTATTCAAGCGCTAAAGAGGATGGCTTTGAAGCATATAATAATCCTTCATTTGCATCAAATAAAGAATTTTATTTAAGGATATCCAAGTATCTTTCACAGTTTGGTAAAGACCATACTATAGATTCAACCATTTTCAATCATCATATTTGTCAATTAAATGACGTGAGAACAATTTGAAAAAATCATGAGTATTCAGCGTCATTCAAATTATATTTTGCACAGAATTATTATTTTCTTAAATATTCGTTGTTTATATGTATATAATATAATAATTGAAATTGTTTAAACTTTCAGATAACTTTTTTAGGCAGGAAATCGTTTTCTGGTAAAATGTTGAATATTAACAAATTTGTTACAATTCCGAACAAATAGAGGATTCCTAAGGATCCGATTCCGATTTCTAGAGGTTAAATATCGAAATTCAAATTAAGACCAGCAAAGTTTAAATAATAAAATCATTGTAAAATGTCCGGAGATGTAGGGTTGAATGGGGCTTAAATGAAAGCTCTGATGTTCGACTAAAAAAGTAGAAAAGCATTTCGTTGGAGAAAAAATAGCCAAAGTACTTGAATATCCTTAATTCAAATGTATTATATATGAATGAGTGAATACCTTGTCTAATATGCCAACATCTAAGTAAAAACATATACAAAATATGTTCCATCCAAGCCACAACGTCTCCCATATACAGTACTAAACAGAGAAAAAAACATTAGACCGTCATTCCCTCCAAAAATTCAATCGTCCACCTCCCAATCCCCATCCTCACCGCTATTAAATATTTAGGTCTATACTGAAATGTCCCGAAGAACCCAAGAATAACAAAAATGATGTTGAAGAAATTGACCAGTATCGGGGCCCACATAAACCCCAGGAAGTCGAACACCTGGCGCTCGACGGTAGTGAGCTGAAAGCCAAAATAATAAAAACAAGTGGGAAATTGCCCTTGCACTGCATATAGTATAGTTATTTTTATATGAAGTATAGTTATTTTTGCCAATAAATTAGCAATATGCTTCCGAATGGTTAGTTTGCACATCAATACCTGCTATCACGTATAATTTATTGTTTATTTCATTTTGTTAAATTGAATACATTGAATTTCTTGTTTATTAATTTCGTCAGATTTTCAATTTAGTTGAATGTTATCATCATTATTATTCTTACTATCGCTTTCTTTTATAAAACCGATTGTCTGTTTTACACTTCTAGTTAATAGAAAAATTTTATTCACACATACTTGAATTAATGTGAACCATCACATTTGGAGAAACTGTTAGAAAGCTCAATTACAAGGAAATTCATGAGAAATTCGAAATTTTCAAAAATCATCGTAAAAATCAAATTAACCAATATAGCTAGCGTAATCATCTTTTAACTTCAATTTAATGGCATGAAAACGAACATTTTAAACTATGATTGAATTCATTTGAAGGACGATATTCAAAGATATCCCTGGAATTCTAAGTTTCAAAAAATCCAAAATTTTTGACAATTTCCGAATGAATCAAAATAACAATTACTGTTATCGTCATCTTCGAACTCGGTCAAAGGGACCTCCAAACAATTTTTTAAAGCCATCATTCAATCAATCCAGAACGCTTCTTTAGTTATGGTGGGACAACCGATTTTCAAAAAAATCAAAATTGAAAAAACTAATCGATGAATTAAATTTCAATTAATGGCGATCGATGGGGCTCAACAATTCCTACATTTGAAAAAAAAATCAATTCCATGCATGAAAATTGCATTTTCGGACTTTTTGAACACAAAAAATTCAAAACTTAACCCTAGTCTGGTCACATGACGGGAAAACGCGACTTTAGTCACCTTCGCGGGAGAGTGCCGCCGTGTTATTTAGGCTCCAGCGTTGCCGAATCCACTCTACACTTCCCGGGCGCGTTTAACGAGTTCCCAGCAACGTCGCGCAACAGGCCATTTCATTTAACACGAGAAAAAATTGTTCACCTGTTGGAAATAATTTTTTTTCTCCCAGAATTGAGGATACAATATTGAAAAAAAAATATTAGAATTTTCCAGATACTTCAATTGACGAATTCAATTTTTCTCAAATTTTTCCGGTCAACCAGTCGATGGCAAGATGAATAAAACGACGTGTTGCGGCAACTCCCTCGCATGGTGACCAGTCTAGGGTTAAATTTGAACGGTTGCAATTCTTCCATTCGGAAGTAAAAAATCACCCATCCACCTACACAAACCCTAATCCCCGATCAAGATTGAAATGCAGGGAATGTCTTTCACAATAACAAAGAAATTCATAAATTGCGGCAGATGAATCATGTCTATTTGAGTTTACCCAGCATTACGTTTAACGAGCGTACTCAATTCGTTTCAATTGCTCGACAGTTTAAATACTCTGTCAATTATGACTCCCATGGGCTATTATTATGTCATCAATCAACCCAATATAATCCTCCCAACAAACTCAAATGTGACAAACGTTATTACGTAATTTATCCCCGAGAAACGCGAAAAAATCACAAGCCAGGATTCAAATAACTTCAAACAATCCAGCGCTATTTCTGAAATAATGTCCCAAACAATAACGCGCGTACAATAACACGAGAACAATCGCGCATGTGAGATCGAGGCGATTCAAATCTCAGATACGATAATCCCGAGCACTTGAGAATTATCGCTCCTGATAAGCGCTATCACTGGTCCCCCCTCGCCCCCAATCCCCCGAGAATCACCCCGGCTAAAAAAATCAAATGACTGATTCCCCCAACCGCGGAAGAATTACATTAAACAGCATATTTTATCAGTGACTCAACGCGTGCACCTAAAAATTCAAATCGCCCTCGAGAACCAGTCCTAGATCATTGCACCTGCATTTCCCTCTTCCCTCTCTCTCTCTCTCTCTAAATCCAGTAGAACCACTCACAAGTTGCAGTGTACATATTGTCAGTAGAAAGTGCCTTCTGCTGCAAAATCCCATGTCATTGGGACAATTCTTATAATAATGAAATAATTCCCTAAATTATGCAATTGTCCACTATCAGCGCTCAACCACTTTGGTAATAACTTGTGTATTTGTGTACACGGATGGCACACACAGTCGATTATTCCCATTTGATGAATATTCCTAGTCTGACACGATTATAAACTCGGACGACGCCATTTTCAAAGCACTTGTTCCCTGACTGTATTCTCGTGGATGACTGAGTGACATATCCGCTTGGGTTGGCGATGGTTGCCTGGGCTACCGCTAACCAGTTTCATCCACACCTACCCCCGCCGCCCACGCTGTCTCACTCCTGCTAGAGGGAATTGAATGGCCACAGAGCTGGGTGGTTTCACTCGGTTGGTTTATTTTCCAAAGCGCACTCTCGGGTTGGAAACGATGAAAACTGTTTGAAAATATATAACAGGCTGGCCAATTGTTGTACAGGCGTACCAATGGCGGTTTAAAAATAGATGAGGTCACGTCATTCGATTTTCATCGATGATCGATCAAACCTACGTCACCGAATGACAGTTCACGTAATGAGAGCTTGTGGGGACAGGGGAATTCATCATTTTTGCTCGAGTCATCAGTGATATTATCAAAATTGTCTTTTACCCCTGCTTCTGGTGCACATATTTCAGCGCAAAATCACCGGAAGATGGTAAATAATAAGTCTTTTTTTATATTGGGGAGGGAATTGTTGTTTCAATGACAGGGGAATGGAAAATGTTTAATTACTTCCTGCAGGGATTCAACTGCTGCCGAGAATAAAAAATAAAAAGTTGGAATATTCTGATGAGCCTTCCGTTGATCCTCGAGATTGTCATTCCGGGGATAATCGTAGGAGTGTGATATTCGAAGGGGGTAAAGACAGGTTAGCATTTGGAGTATTATTTATCTGTGCTGTGGGAAGGAGAGGGGCGCTTTTGCGTGGGAGTAACACGTGGTTACTCAGCAAGCTCGGGGGGAGAATGGAAATTTCTTTTCTGAGTGATCTTATCAGGTACGGCTCGTCTAAGGTCTCCGGAAGGCACGTTCAACGTGCATAAAATATATGGCGATGGGAACTGCATGTTTCGGGCGGTCAGCTTCGTACTTTGGGGAACTGAGGAGGAGCATCACTCGCTGCGAGCATTGGTTAGTTTGGAAAAATTATGTTTTTTGGGGGAGAAATTTTCTAACAGCTCGAGGGAACTTGGTTCGAATTTTAAGAAGATGGTGCGACACGTGGTGGAAACCCACGTCGTCCGACTATTTTCTTAATTCTGTAGTAAGTGGGAACTAGGATAAGTGTAAAAATGAAACTTTTTCAGGAGAGTTGAAAAATTTAACCGCGTTTGAGAGAACTTTCGATTTAAGCAGTAGAAAATTTTTCGAAAGCATTGCACTTATCCTAGTTTACCACTTCATTACAGAATTAATATTCATATTTCTAAAAATGCACTACACTGATAGAAAAAATTATTTTTATTGAGATGGTTCTTTCTTGGAACAAGTATTATTTACTTGAACCAATTTCAAATATGTAAGATCTTACGGTGAATTAATCCAGGAATCAGGGATTTTAGAGAAATAAAACACTATGATCTAATTATCAAGGATGCGACATTTCGCTAAATATATTTTAGCTTCATCGGGCTCTATAAGGAAGTCAAAAACAAACATGTTAAAAATTGCACTGCAATTCCCAAAGAAATACGGAATCCCATCACAATTGTAGGAGATTATGTGATGTAATTATTTATTTCTTTGGGAAACACTATGATCTAATTGTCAAGGATGCGACGTTTCGCTGAATATATTTTAGCTTCATCAGACTCTGTAAGAAAGTCAAAACCAAACATGTTAAAAATTGCTTTGAAATTCCAAAGACATGAATAATCCCATCACATAATCTCCTACAATTGTGATGGGATTATTCATTTATTTGGGAATTTCAGTGCAATTTTTAACATATTTGTGTTTGACTTCTTTATAGAGCATGATGAAGCTAAAATATATTTTGCGAAACAGCGCATCCTTGACAATTAGACCATAATTTTATTTCTCCAAAATCCCTAATTCCGGGATTAATTTACATTGCTTGGAAATGAATACGTTTATTGATTCTTAGGGTGAATACCAATTATTTCTTCTTGACATACATTTACTGGAATCAAATAAAACAGCCCTTCACGTTGGCCACATGTATTCACCACAAAAAAGGAAAAGTCCTATTTTTTTTAACCTAATATAATCTCCAGTCGAGAAATTTTCTACTTTCGTGAATTGAGCAAAAATTCTTACCTAGGCGATGATTACATTGAGAAATAAATTGAATGTTGTTTTCTCCAATGAGGCCGATGTTTCAATTGAGCTTTCCGTGCATCACATTTAACGAAATTTGTGATATCCAAGTTAGTGTAGAATTGCCGTAATCTGTGATTCTGTTATTGTAAACTAATGCGATTTTTTTAGTAAAGAAATATAAATTTCTTTCAACTCAACGACACCTTACGACAATCTGAAAGCTTCTTCCGCGTAACAATATTCATCCTGATTCGACATACGAAGTGCTCACTTCAATTATAATTTACTTGGAACAACGTATGATCGTGTTGATTGAGATAACAACGTATTTAGTCATGAGAATAATTTTGATTTTCGAACTAAACCAACGAATTTAGGGAGTTAGCAAACTTTTGGCTAGAAAGAAATCAAATACTCTCATTATTGCGACAAATAAAAGGAGCTTCAATTCTAGAGAAGTTCGATTTCTCCCAATCAAATGTATCTCAAGAAGAGATAACTGGTGTTCACTATGAAATCATGTTTATTTGAAAATTAACAACCAAATAATAGTTGGTTCAAATGAAATTCTCTTGATAAATTAAATTTTTTCTGTTAGTGTATGGAATGAGAAACAAAGTGGTCACTCTTTAGTGATTAATTCAGTAGTAAATTGGTAAAATAAGATGGAAAATTTCAGTTCACAATCAGTTTTGGCACTAGAGGAGGATCGGGGAATTCTCATAAAGACCTCCTTTGTATACCTCATTTTTCTATAGAGTAGAAAAGGTCTTCGCGAGGATTCTGCCGGCTCCATGACATTGAGAAACATCTATTCAAAAGTCACTTGCAAATTTAGTAAAGCTCATTTGTTTCATCACTTTATTACGGAAGTAAATCAATCCCTGATTGTAAGCGACTGATTCTAAAATCAAGATTAATGATTAAAATTTTGAGCGGCAATGCGGTTACGTTAATTTATTGATTTTGAAAACCAACATTTAGCCTCTTCGGAGCTAATTTATAGATGTAAAAATATATTATTCAGAGGAGAAAGAATACACAGTCGTAGTGCCACATCATAAGCTATAAATAAAACAGAAAATACGTTGCGAAAGTCAAAAAAATTTCCCCAGAATTTAGATGTTACAATCAAAGTTGTGCTTCCCTCCCTGTAAACAACCACTGTTGAGAAAGATGTTCACTGGATAATGTATTTTTAGAGCAATAAATTAGCCTCTAAGAGAACCTGCACATGAGTCGCGACGTTGAATTTTTTGACAAAAAATCTTGGTTTTTTAAATCATTAACTTTACGAGACCGCAAGGCGGAACAAAAACTTAATTGTGAATTCACAATATCGAATAACACTTCTAATATAATCAAGATCAATTTTTATTCATGATGGATGAAAAGTTACGAACGCTGTTGGTCCTGCCGTAAGCACGCTCCCAAGTGCCAACAATTTTTTATGAAAATCGACGAAAAAAATATTGAAAAATTCTACTATCAACTTCGCCGCACTATCGTTGATACAACTTTGCGCACAAGTTGACTGTAAATTCTATCGGTTGTTATTCATCTCAGTTCAAAGTTGAGTAGTTTTTTTTCAATTAGCTACGAAAAAAAATCCTCTTGAATTTTCTTAGTATATTGTATTCGGAAATCCAAAGTATGCGCATTTTCGAATCGAGAAAAAAAATCCTAATTACACATACTCCTGATTTTGGCATATAATATACCTAATCGGAAACTTGTATGAATATACGCGTGAATATATAATATATTCCCCATGACATATGGATAATTAAACGGAAAAAATTATGGAGAAATATTGCCTAGATGTCTTATGATAATTAATTGAAAATCAGTCGTTTTTGCGGCCAATTTTTCGGTCATGACGTCACGAAGACGGTCAGGTAACGCTTCATTGGTAGAAAAAGAAGAGTGGGGAGTTGTGGTCCTCCATTGGCCAAGGCGCACCTCAAGATTGAGTTAGGTTGGCTCGAGCCATTCTGTGATTGGTCCAGGGCTCGACCGTCTGTGTGACGTCATTAGCGATATCAAAGTGTTTGAAATCTTCAACTTTTAACAATTAATTATTAATTAATGAGCAATATTTCAAACGTTTATTAATGAAAAATGAATTATTCAGGTCCCAAACTTGAGATTAGAAAATTGAATAAAATCCATGCAAGTTCCCTATTCTGGGTTAAATCTTTCCGTGGCGCTATAATATACGCTCCACTTGAACGGTGCAACCCACGGAGTTTCAGTATAAATATTCCAATATTATTGAAATCTTTTTTCATGAAAATCTCAATTAACAGTGCACAGAGAGAAATGTTCAGTAAAAATCACGGGATTCACAGTTCGCTCACCGATTACGTAATCGACTCAGAAAATTTAAGTGACGGTATCGTAATTGTTCACAGGAGATTCAGGTAAAAATTACGTGACAATTCCGTACAATTCTCTACAACTACATTTCGCTTAGGATTTCCGGAAAAGATAAGTAATTTTTATTGAATATTTCTCTCCATGTGCTTATCATCTTTGCGTCATTTTTTAGCACAAAATTCTAGAAATAAGAGAAATTGTTACTTATTTTAAGAAAATTTTCTCGAAAAATCCGAGAAAAAGCTTGTCATCCTCAGTCATTTCTATTTAAACCTGTACCCAAAAAAGAAAACGGGTGATTAAAGTCGACGTCGATTTCATTCTGGGACTACTCACTCAATGATCAACTGACACCATGGCTTCAAAATGAAATAGATTTTTCGTCACTAGATCCGATAAACCGCAGTTTTCGAGGCCAATGACGAAATAGTATTTTTCCGGCCTGTTGCGATGGGGTTTTTTACTCGTGTGGCGTTGGCCTCCGAGCCGTAGGCGAGGAGTGGCCAACCACACGAGTAAAAAAACCCCATCGCAACAGCCCAGGAACAATATTTTTCTGTAGTGATTTTCAAGTCTTCGAGTTTGGGAAGTATGTAATACCAATTCCCAGACGAGAAATCGTGAGAAGTAGTACAGAAAAATACTGTTCGATACACGGCCGTAATAATCCATACACAATACCCCCCTCCCGTGGTCACTAAGAGGTCGATGAAATTTTATTATTGCATTTCATGTTTTTGGGAGTGAGGAATCCGAATTTGTTGGTTATTTTTTCCTCCAGTGGCGCAATAATTTGTTATAAACAAATTAGTTCTCATTTTTAGTGAATAAATGATTTTCCGCAAAACCGCGAGAAATACTGAAAAATGTTTCGAATGAAAGTTATTCCTCTTTTTCTTACGAATAAAATTATTTTCGACGCATCGAAATCGGCCCAATAGTTCCCAAGATATGAGTTGACGAGTGAGTGTGGGTGGATAGACTGCGCGAAAGACGGCCAGTATGGGCGCGGATCATAGGATCTCATAGACTCTTACAGGATCCACTATTTTCATTCTATGAGGGAGAAATTGAATCCAGAATTATTTAAGTTTGATAATATCGATGGCATTCTCAAGCCCAGTCGAGTAACTGAATCGATTCCTCCATCATTTGGACTAATTCCTCCTTGCACGTGTAAAGCATACTCACGTAATACTAGTGCTTGCCGAGCTAACCAGGTATCTTGTATTTTTTATTGTAACTGCTCTTTGTCTCAACAATGTCAAAACCCTACGAATAAAGGTGTAGTATAAATTTATAAATTTTCTTATAATTGTCTTGTCCTTTTATTCTTGTAGATATCTTCAACTTCAATATAAAGAGGGCTACCGTTCATCGGCTAAAAGAAATTGTATATCATCATCATAAGTTGCTGGCCACATTTTTTCCTCGTCCTCCCGAAGCACACAACGCATTTGGTCCCTTACCCGCAATAAAGAGTAGTGTATGAGAAAAACTAGAAACGATCAATATACCACGGATATTATACCTCTATGCAGTTATCCAGTGCAATAGGACGTGCAAAAACAAATGATATTCATTTAGATACTCTGTTCCGCGCCCATATTGAGCCGTCTGCCGCGCAGTCTATCCACCAGCGCTCACTCTTGAACTCATATCTCGAGAACTATTGGGCCAATTTCGACGAGCCAAAAATCATTTTATCCATAAGAAAAGAGGGAAAATATAGACGCTAGTAGCCCAGTGGGCTATACGTAAATCTAGTGTGCGAAAGGTTGTGAGTTCGATTCCCCGTGGTACCGAATTTTTCAACGGAAGGCTCCGGCGAGCGGGAGGTTGCTAATAGAGTAACCGCCTGTACCGGCACGGGGTTCCTGTGGTTTCCCATGCTAATGCTACTGCTATGTTCTATAGAAGTGCGAATGCGATATAGTGTAGAATCCACAGCCGCATGCATAGGATTGGATAGAGTGCCGAAATCAGACGCGAAAAGAGCATTCAAAAAGGCCGTAAAAAAGAAATAACTTTCATTGGAAACATTTTTCTGTGTCTCTCCTGATTTTTGCGGAAATAGTATTTTTTCACACGCCTGCACGGAAAGTTCGTACTTTGCTCCCTGATGAGCGGGAGGAAAGTGAGTACTTCCCGCCCTCGGGTGGAAAGTACTCACTTTCCTCCGAACCGAAAATACGAACTTGCCTTTGCAGGCGGTTTAAAAATAGCATGTGTACCTCGGGCGGGAAAACATGACTTTCCGCCCTTGATGCACAATATACTATTTCCGGGCTGCTGCGATGGGGTGTGGCGTTGGCGTCCGAGCCGAAAGCGAGGACTGGCCAACCACACGAGTAAAAAACCCCATCGCAGCAGCCCGGAACAAGATTTTTTTGTAGTGATTTTCCAGTTTTCGAGTTTGGGAAATATGCAATACCAATTCCCAGATGAGAAATCGTGAGAAGCAGTACAGAAAATCATTTATTCACTGAAAATGAGAGCTAATTTGTTTATAACAAATTATTGCGTGACTGGAGGAGAAAAGAACCAGAAAATTCGGATTCGTCAGCCCCAAAAACAAGAAATCCTATCATAAAATTTCATCGACTTCTTAGTAACCACGGGAGGGGGGTATTGCGTATGGACTGCGACTCTCAAACCACGTCTTTGTGAGCGTTTCACGAACTAATTGCCAAAGAAGTTCATTTTCCCGCAGATCTATCGTGAAAATATATTTTTGTAATTGATTCGAATTATGTAATTTCTATTTGAGTTTCGATTGAAATAATCTCTCAAATAAAGAGTCATATTTATCTTCAGGTTGTACATCATATAGTGGATCATTGGCGAGAGCACGCGCCGTTCGTCACAGCCGAATGGAACATATCAAATCCCCAGGAGTACCTAGATTTCATGAAAAATGAGGGTGTCTATGCAAGCGAACTAGAATGCACTGTTGCCACAAAACTCTACGGATTAAATCTCTCGATTTACCGTAGAGTCAGCGAGTATGACATAAAGCGGGTGTTTCACAATCGTGTCAGCATCAACCGGGAAACAGCCAGGCTTCTGTTCACCGGACGCTCAGATAGCGGTCATTATGACGTCCTGTTCCTTGACCCCTGAGATATACAATGCGAATAAAGAGCACCTCACCGCACGTATTACTAACAAATTTGCCTGAAAAATCAGACAACAATTCTCGAAATATAAATAAATTTTCTATCGTAAAATGAATTTCACGCTTATGAAAAATAATAAAATTGTGATCATTGAAGTGATAAATAATTGTTGTAAGTACAAAAGAAGTATAATATAAAAAATTAATAGAAATTGATAGGAATTCTGTGTCTATGTTTCTTGGTCCCTTTTTTTACACAAAATCGAATACTTTGATGCATCAATTTTTTTGTCAATGTAATGGCTTTCTTCTTCTTACAAATTACCTTAATTTTTAAGCCGTGGTTCTTCACAGCGATTCACTCCAGAGTTGTTTTTGACGTGTTTCTGAAGTTGATATTTGATTGGTGGAATATCTCACGTGCTTCGTGGTTACAGCTCTAACTATCGCGGTTCGATAACATTTCAGGCCAAAATTATCACAAGAACGAAATATTATGGTAAATAATAATTCTTAATTGAAAAATTGAGAGCAATTTCTATGCAATGGCTTCTTAGGACTCCTCAATATCCCCATCCTTGTCGTTAGTTCTGAATTACGCTAGGAGCTGAAGAGAATTGAATTCTTCTGATCAGCACCTTTTGATATTCTTTAAAATGTGTCACTTATTGGTTAAAATGAATAATTAGTTTCTTCCCGAAAAATAAAGTATTATTTTAATTTATAATTGTCAATTCAATTTGTCGCATGGAGGGCGAGGAAGGTAAACTAAAAGAACATCTCTCTACATTATAAAAATTCAAATCGACTGCTGGTGATTAAAATTTGATACTCGAAATTAAGGCGATAGGTCGGTGTAATTTAAAAGTCTTCACTGGGCCTTAGGACCCATTGAACAGTTTGTGATATACGACGGAATATAGGAATAACTTGGGAAAATCGTGGACCCATGTAACCATGAAAAACTTAATTTTTTGCTGTTTTGCTTTTTACCTTCAAAATGCTCCTTGCGCTGTAATTTTCATTTGATTTTAGCTTTTTTTTAAATGTTCGTTACAGTCCAAAGAATAAAGTCAAGCATTGGTTTCGAGTTATAATTTTTTTTTAATGGCTAGTCTTTATTTTAAGGCCCGGGTGTACTATCCTTTGAACGTTATCTTGATGTTTTTCTCATCTTTCGTTATCTGGAATTGTCAATTAAGTCCTGTATCATGCAGAAGTTTTGAAAAATTATGAATGAATAATTTTGAAAAAGTATAAAAAATTCTCAATTTTTTCAAAGAGCATTTTTAATTTATATTCAGAGTAAGTTGAATACCAAGAGATTGAAAAATGTATCTGATTTACGGTGACAAATGGCGGCCTGTCACCCAATAACATGCAGGGGGAAGACTGATTTCATAAATCTTTTCCCACATTGCACAGAGACATTTATTACGGAAAAGGCTTTTTGAAAAAAGTTGTAATATTTTGCATCTATATTATTCCCGGGGCTATTCTACTCGGTCAACCTTAGATGTTTTTTAAGGCATAAATTACTTGGAAAGCGGGATGCTATATGCTATCCATTGACTTTCCGGACCTCTATATGAGAGAAATAATTGAATAATTATCAATGCACAAATTAGAAAATTCGGAATAGCCCAGGGGATAATATAGATGTTTAAAATACCGGTCGAAAAAATGTCTTTGATTGTTGTAATATTTTGAAGAATTTTGTAATCATACTTTTATCACATGAAAATGGCAGATGACTATATACCACTGTTTTGGAAATTGAGATACCTAGCTGTCGCTTCCCACGAGGGTTAGTGTTTTGTTATCCACCATGGAAAAAGACAGCTAATAGATAACTTGCCACAGCAAATCAGATATTTGTAATTTCCATTTTTTTCAACTCATTCTGAATCTCAATTAAAAGCGGTCTTTGAAAAAATTTAGAATTAAAAAAAATTTTTTTTATCATTCTATCACAATTTTTGGAAATTTCTATATCATATACCACTCAATTGACAATTTTGGATTACGAAAGATAAAAAAAAAATCAGGTAACATTCGAAAGTACACATGGGCCTTAAATATTTTTTTTCCAAATTGACCTGAATATTTCCAGGGGGTTTCGAGCTATCAAACCGCCCTTTGGCATACGTAGCATTACCTTCAGTTTGACGGGGTTTATACGAGAAAACGTTTTTTTTTCAATCGTTAATTACGCAAAAAGATAATTTAGTAAAAGTCTAAAATTTTTGCCAAAAATTTATCAATAAAATGAAAGGAATTTTGGTGCCAATTAGAGGGTGTCTTTTGCCGTAGTTCTGCGGTTATTATTTTTTTCGGTGAGACAAGTATTGAACATGACCAGAAATCGCTAATATTCATACAATTATCTCCCGAATGAGTGAATATTCAATTAAATAATTAAAAATGAGTCAATTCAATTAAATTCTCGATTACAAAAAATGAAAGCTCTTCGAAAAATGTATTTTAATTGTATAATTAGAGAAATAATAATTTTTCACTCAAAAAATCATACTTAAGATGAATAATAGAAGATGTAATGAGTCTAACCTCTACCATTTGCTAATATTTGATTGAATATTCACTTATATTTTGGCGATAATGGCCTGAATAATAGCGATTTTCGATCATTGACAATACTTGTCTCAGTGAAAAAATTAATAACCGCCGAACGGCGAAAGACAGACTCTAATTGGCGCCAAAATGCTCATCATTTTATTAACAATTTTTGGTGAAAATTTCAGATTTTAAAACAATTAGCTTTTTGAGTAATTAACAATTGAAAAAAAAAAACGTTTTCTCGTATAAACCCCGTCAGACTGAAGACATTGATATGTTTGCCATCTCATTTTGAAAGGTTTTTCATGTTCTTTGAGTGTGCCAAAGGGCGATTCGATAGCTTGAAACTGGACAGAGATATTGGGGCCGATTTGGAAAAAAAAATTGTTGGGAAAAAACTATCAACTTTCAAAAAATCATAACTCCCTCAACTATCCATATTTTTCAATTGTTCTCTGTTCAAAATTTTTGTCTAATCGCCATCTTTTTAGAAAAAAATTGAGAGGGAATCCCCAACATCCACTTTTTTGTCCGGTCGATTTCGCGTGGATCGGCTTATAATTATGCCATGTATTATTTAATGACCGCAAGGTCACCAATTCTTGATTCATTGTGATACACATTGCAGTTATAACAATGGAGTAAAATATTAGGAAATAAATAATTCGTAAAAATTCACAGGACTGTCGTTCTCCGTTCCTTTTTCTGCACAAAACCCACTATTTCGATGAAATAATTCTTTTTAATATGACAATGAGTGAGAGATTTACAATTCAATGAAATAACAATAGAAAAGTACTTTTTAGAAGAGATCGTCACATCCTTGCGTGTACAGCCATCGCGTGATGTGCGTTATGGCCCCATGAATTGCGCAGCTATAAAAAAAAATAATAATGATGTTAATGTTAATAATGTTAATAAAAGAAACGAAATTTCCAAAATTTCGTATTTATTCATTCATCCATCCGTTTACATACCTAATTCGATACAATACTGTGGACCACCAACTAACTAATAAACAACACTGGTCTCTTCGCACTGCCTGCACCACGTCATTGGCAACTTGTTCTTCACTATGCGTCAATAACCTGTGATGAATGAAAGAAAAGAGGCAATTTGTGAAAATAAAAAAAAATATGGCGAAATATGAGGTGAGTTATGGGCTATTGTTACCTCGGGTCTGCCTTCGGCGCAACCGTGATAAAATTTATCTGCCCGCTGCGACCGCTAAACTGCTGACCTAGACTCTCCATCAGTCCTGAAACAAAAAAAAAAGGTAGAAATGTGACACAATATCATGCAATGAAAAAACTTGTCTGCAACCTGTAAGAAAGATATTTCTTCGAATGTCAAGGGTATGAAACAGCGATCGGTCGAAAATCATTACATTTGTAATATTTCTGTAATATTATTAGAATTTGCACCTTTCTATTACTATGGTTTTTTTTATCTCAATTAAAATTTGCAAATAATAAAATAATTCATAATTTCAATTTTCCATCAACTATTGAGTAAATACTTCTAAATTTAATAAAACGATTTTTCGAGTAAACATGTAATGGTCAAACTTCTGACACGATTACTGGTTGATAGATTTTGTCGGAATTTGAATATTCTGTTGATGATTAAATTGGTAATTGAAAATTGTTGGGTAATATTATCACTTAACATAAGCCAAATTTAACTTATTTTGAAATTGATGATTGTTCCGATTCATGGTATGAAATCAATTATATTGAGATACTGAATAGTTAAAATAAACTCTAATGCGAAAAAACTCAGACAATAAGAAAGGAGTGGGAAATTACTCTTTGCATTGTATTTAGTGGAGTTATTATTGCTAATAAATTAACGATATGCTTCCGAATGTTTAACATAATTTCCTTCTATCATATATAATTCATTGTTTATTTCATTTTATTAAATTGAATAAATTTCTTGTTACCTATTTTATCAGATTGCCAACTTATTCGAATGCTATCAGCATCATTATTCTTATTATCCCTTTTCTTCTATACAACCGATTGTCTTTTTTACAGTTCTATCTCTCCCCTCCGCCCTTCGATAAAATGCTAATAGAAAAATTTTATGTACACGTACTTAAATGAATTTGAAACATCACATTTGAAGAAACCATCAGAAAGCTCACTTTTACGGAAATTCATGAACATTTCAAAATTTTCAACAATCATAAAAATCAAATCAACCAATATAGCTATCGTAATCATCTTTAAGATTCGACTTAATGGCATTAAAACCAACATTTTAAGCTATAATTGAATTCATTTGAAGCATGATATTCAAAGATATCCCCGGAGTTCTGATTGTCAAAAGGTACAAAATTTTTGAAAATTTTCGAATAAATCAAATTAACGATTATTGCGATCGCCTTCATCTTCGAACTCGTTCAAAGGGACACCCAAACAAATTTTTTAAGCCATCATTCAATCAATTCAGAACATTTTTTTTAGTTATCGTGGGGCAACCGATTTGCAAAAAAAATAAAAAATAAAAAAAACTGATGGATGAATTAAATTTTAATTAATAGCGATCGATAGGGCTCAACAATACCTACATCTGAAAAAAAGAAAGATTCAATTCCATCCATTCATTAGCGAATAGACATACATACATACATACGCACGGACACGGTCTAAAAATTACATTTTCGAACTTTTTGGATCATAATGGGTCGATATAACCCAAAACTTAAATTTGAATGATTACAATACTTTCATTCTAAAACAAAGATAACAATGATGCCAATTTAAAAAAAAAAAAGAAAAAAATTGTGCATTCCTGAATAATAACATCATGATAGTGACCATAATGAGTATGTTTCTCTGGCCTTGTGGCCGTCATTATGATAGTGAACTCAAATGTTATCATTAAGCCTTCATTCATTTAATTATACAGTTGTAACTTCACCTGCAATAGCAGCACGAGTACCTCTGTAAGCATCCTCAGTAGAAGTAGTCGGTGTAATTCCAACAACATGAGCTCTTTCTTGATGCAGCATAAAAGGCAGAAATGCCACAACAGTCTGAATGAAAGCAAAAAAAAAATTATCCAAAAATAAAACAAATTTATCTGCAAATCTACAACGCATTTTCCGCGTCTTCTGGGTATCATCATAGAGTTTACAATTGAGTTCACTCACCCAGTAGTGA
Source organism: Diachasma alloeum (assembly GCF_001412515.2). NCBI lineage: Eukaryota > Metazoa > Arthropoda > Insecta > Hymenoptera > Braconidae > Diachasma > Diachasma alloeum. The sequence continues at coordinate 921,719 of NW_021680379.1, read as the reverse complement.
CTCATCAAGGTCGTGCTGACAGTATCAAAGATGTCCAGTCCAGGATTCCCGACGCACGTTATGAGTGCATCGACTCTACCAATCTCACTCCTGACTCGCTTAGCAACTTCTCTTATCGCATTTCTATTTCCCAGGTCGCACTCGTGTGCCCATACCCTTTTACCCAGAACATCAGTGGCATCCTGTTTCCTGTGAGTTGGCCCAACGCCCTCGATCACTGGGTACCGGGATACAAGTTCGTCGGCTGTTTTTCTCACAGACTCGAGGTCACTGTCTACGCATACAATGGTACAACCAACCCGAGCGAATGCCTCGGCGAGACATTTACCCAGAGACGATGTTACACCTGTTATCTAGAAACATAAACGTTTCTTTCATCAGTTTTTAGTACTCCGAATGTACGATAATAACTAGATGGTGGAGGAGCACAATCGTTGCAGAATTTATTAACATACGCACTGAGATGAATTTATATAGAATTTTACTCCAAATTCTAGTAAACATAAAACGTCATGACCTTGGATGAGTTTTCATCAAAACCCTATGGAAGTGAAAAGAAAACTATAAGTTTATTAAAAACTACAATATTTTATCTGAGAAAATAGTTTTTTGAAAATAATTAAAAAAGGATTTTTTTGGGCCAAACATGCTGACAGTGCGCCGGAATGAAAAATTTTTGTCGCAAAATAGTATATAATACTTTTCCCACGAGTATCGAACGATATTTTTCATCCCAATGGGTGGAAAAGGGACGTTTTAGGCATGCCAAGCGTTTTTGTGGATAACGATTTTGGATTAATTCAATTATTAGTTCATACTGAAATTTGCGGGACGATTTATCTATTTTGGCCTTTCTTCTCATTTTGATCAGAACCATCAATTCAGAATAAAAATCATTAAATTAATTTTTCTGTTTTTTATTCTTTTTGTTGCGTCGATCGAGTTCCCTCTGCTTCGATTTTCTTTTCTTTTGTATAACTACAAATCTTTTCTAAACAATAAACTGAAAAAATCGGTATTATTCAAACAGTGATCTTTTCATTTCAAATCCTGACTTCATTATTATTATTGTCATTATCGTCTGTATACAGCAATAAAGAATACATTCGCCAAATCCTCCCACCTCGTATTCTGCACTGATAGAAAAGGTGGAACGATTCAGTTGCACTAAACGAGGCTTCTTAACTGTTACCGCGATTCGTTAATAGTTAACGAATCGTGGTAATAGTTAAAAAGTCTCGTTTGGTTCGACTAAACCGTTCTATCAGTGTGTGAACTCAAATCTCGAAGGCCGTATTTCTTATAGATGTTTTTTCCGTTTTGTTTCAATCTGTATCGATTCGAAAATTATCCCTCAACTCATAGAAACTGATTGAAATCAATTGTTTGCTTACATTTTGTATCCAGATCCTCATGAAGTGTAACCGAATCCAACCGGCTGTGCACTACATAAGGCTCGATAAACAGATTAGTCGATCGAACACTCCGGATAAATGTAATTTTAGAAATTTATTGCACTCTGTATAATGTATATAAATATTGTAATTCGTGCAGAAATAACTGCACTTTGGGAGGAAAACAATGAAAATGGACTTCGATGCCTTTGAATATTTATTCGTTCGAAATTATGCCGCAGGGATGCTCCAAAACTTGTGCCACCGCGGTATTTGTAAAAAAAAGAGAAATTCATTTCTGACTAATAAAAAATATATAGTTTCGTAAAAAAAATATGTATACAATATACATATAGTATATATGGGGTATTTCATGTGAATTCACCCAGGTTAAAACCCTCACCATCGCCAATCATATTGCCGATTTTTCATGTGGTTGTATATAGAAAAATATGACTTCTCAAATTTTTTCCGATTTTTTGAGGCATCCTGTGGACAGCCATGTTTTTTTGCAAGTTTTATTTTCAAATGCCTGTTACTTCCGTAAAAATCAACCGATTTGAGTTTTTTTTTACAAAATGTGCGTCTTCGAACACACTTTCCATATAAAAATATGCAAATTTTTTTCAATTCGTTCTTCCATCGATTTCCTCAGAAAAACCTCAAAAAACTTCAAAAAACGAGTCCTTTTCAAAGTTGGACCCTTTTTATATTTTTCAAAAAATTTCAGTGAATATATTGGACCAAAATAAAATTTTTTTCACTCATATAATGGGAATAAACTTCTCAATTACTAGAACCGGGCGCGCGCTTCGCGCCTCTTGTTTTCCATGGGTGCCGCAATAGTAAAACCTTATCGTTTCTCACTTTAAAGAAAAAAAAAAAAGACATGTGAAAAAAAACATTACATGTGAAAGATCATACAGGTGTCCATTCGGAAATCAAATTGGTCGACATGAAGAGAATAAAAAAAATTTAAAAAACGTATTCTATCAAGGTACAGCAAGCTGTCACATCCTTTATACTAGCAATTTGGTTAAAATTGCCTTGCGACTACCCATCGAATCGCAATCAATTTCTAATGGTATTAGCGAAAGAGGAAATCCTTTACCAAAACAACATCTCCAGTTAAATTCCGCGGAGGTTTCGGCAGGATTGTCTTGATAATTCCTAAGAGTGCTAATGCTGCTGAGAAGACTGCTCCCAGCAAAAACTCAGCGAACCCAGCGAATAAATAGAGCCATGCTGTCGATGAAGGTCCTCTAAGTCTTGAATTGATGAACAGATCCTCACGTAATGGTACCATAACTGTAAAAAAAGTAATTTGCCAAAGACACATAAAGAGACAATTTATGACAGAATGAAATACATCTCATAATATAAAAAACATGATAACTGACACATTATATGACTTCGGAATTGTAATTAATGACCCTTCATCGGATGGGTTGAATAGAGAATACACTTTTTTCAATCCATTATAAAATTCTGATTGTCTCGGAAAGATGCGATTAACGATCTTGTAATGAAGTATTTGCATATCTCAACAATGTAAGCGATTGGAAGCATTTAATGCGAAGTTCTTAAATGTAGGAAGGTCAGAATGTCGGAGGATTCTACGTGAAAGATAATTCTGGACGTAGGTTTTTCATATTTATTCTTCATTACTTACATAAATCTCATCACCGTGATGAGCTTAATGAATGCGACAATTTGTCTATCAATTTATTTGTTCATTGATTTGCTTTTATTTGAGAGAAGGGAAACGTAAACTCCCCTGTTGGGTAACAAATCTTTTCTGACAATGTGCCCGTCAAAAATAAAGTGTTAACCCTCGAGTCGCACCTCTCCACCAAACATATCTGATGGTCGCGTGATGAGAGCTGCGCCGTTCCGTGTATTTTACCAGTTTGAGAAAAAAAAAGTTCAAAAAAATTATGTATTTATGATTAAACGAGTAACTTTGAACTTCCAACCTCGAACTTCGATGCGAAAATTTGACATTTAGAGGTTAGACACAGAGATTTTGACCTAGTCAAATTTTTAAGGAATTTTAATTTTTGATCGATGCAAAGATGCACAGAACAAAAATTGTTTAAATGTTTGACATGGTGGAAAGTAGGAGTTGCAATTTTTTCAGATTTTTTCTCAACAACATTTCAGCGTAAAAAATAAAAATCGAGAACGAACGGCGCTCGTGCCATGACGCGAGCGATCGAGGGTTAATTGTAAAAATTTAGGAAAAACTCAGAAACGGATCTTCAAGAATAGACAGTTGTGGTATTTTCTGCCATACCTGAAGATCTTTTTTGACTTCATTCACATGTTTTCGAGTTTTTACATGGGTAGAAGATGCTCCCTGCATGGGACGGGTTCTTCATTAAGGTCATTTTTCAATTGCTCAACCTTTGGATTTAAATATAAGTACGGCTCTTCTGAAAAAGGTATACCCAAAAAAAGTCGGCCTGAATCGAATTGAAAAATCGGTCTATATCATTTTGGACTGAATCATGCCAGGAATCGACTCATTTTAGTCGGATCGATGGCGTGAAAGAAGTCTGACTCGGAGAGATACAAGCCGGCAAGTCGGTCTGATTCAAATCGATTTTTCGAATTGATTCAGGTCGATTTTTTGGCTTGATGCAAGTCGATTTTTCGACTTGATTCAAGTCGATTTTTCAGCTTGATTCAAGTCGATTTTTCGGCTTGAGCCAAGTCGATTCTTCGGCTTGATTCAAGTCGATTTTTCGGTTTGATCCCGAGTCGAATAATTGGACCTGACAAATTCTACTTAGGTCTTTCCATTCAGAACTGGATAGGTCTTGGGAAGCCTCTTCCCAAGTGCTTCCGAGACCTTTCTACCTCTGGTTATGTCCCATTTCAGCACTTCTTAGGTGTAAGCAGGACTTGTATTCAGACTTTCCAAATCCTTGCCGGTCCCCGTAATTCTATGGCCCTATATTAAATCTGCGTTCATATCCCTGTTTACTCATGCGTTATTGAAATAAAAAATGCAATTATTGTTTTTTTTTTAATCTCGAAAATCGACATTTCACGAGAGGGTGGAGGGGAGATGCATGTATGTGGAGGCTTGACATTTTTACTCAACAAGGGGAGAAGGTTGCAGAATCTATCCTAGCCACTCTTGTCCCTCCGCTTGCATGCATTATCCAAATAGAAAATGAAAGTGTTAACAAATCTGACCCGTGTTCCAAGTAAAAACCGAAAATCTGACCCTGTGGCC